>NC_053171.1:48868971-49176230 GCF_016835505.1 Polypterus senegalus | reverse complement strand
TTATATTCAAGTTAAAAACTAAGCAAACCAAGGTAAATGTACCATTAATATTAACTTAAAGGATTTGGCTCTTACAAAAGTATGAAGGCATTGTGTGATTCAACAGGCATGGCTTGCATTCACTGCTTGCTGTTCTTCTTCTTTTTCTTCTTTCACTGAGTGTTCTTGTAATATTCAGGTTGATGCACCATTCACCTGATGCTGATGATTCCTGATTCACTGCTAATTTAAACTCTAACTTGTTCAATCTCCCCACTTAAACCACAGCAGGAAGGCTACAGTTTTGTTCTCAGTGCAGTGAAGTAGATATACTGATGTGGCAGGCTGGAGAGTTAAGCACTTCTAAGCTGTCTTTCTTACTGGATGTAATGATATTATAATGAAATGGACTACACCT
Organism: Polypterus senegalus; assembly: GCF_016835505.1. Lineage (NCBI taxonomy): Eukaryota > Metazoa > Chordata > Cladistia > Polypteriformes > Polypteridae > Polypterus > Polypterus senegalus. The sequence goes on along the minus strand of NC_053171.1, from coordinate 49,175,833 downwards.
CTCAAGGAAATCCTTGGGTATTTAGATACCTGAGAATACTTATTGATGATGAAAATAAAAACAATATCAGATAAATCAGAAAGTACAGATAAAAGTATGTTAATCACACAAAATATCAAACACCTGTATGCCGCAGCCTTTTCACCCACCCTCTTCACCTTTTTGGACCATATCATGACTGAGACACTGGGAGACAATGAAGGATCAGTCAACACAGGGCCAGAGAAATTATTCATCTTTGTTTTGCCGACAACACTTCATGAGCTGGCTAGGGAAGAGAAAGAACTGATTGGCTTGTTAGAATGCCTGGATACCACCTTAAGAGCTTATGGTAAGGACATCAGTGGTGAAAAGACCAAAGTAATGACCAATAACACCAATGAAATCAGCTGTAACATCAAAGTCAATCCTCAGACACTTGAGACAGCTTTGATCTTCAAGTAAATGGGAGCAATTGTCTCAGATTAAAGTTCAAAGCCTGAAATGCTTGATGAGTTATTTTATAAAACAATAGCACACATGCGTCCTAGTTCGTTGTGGAATGAAAACAACATCTCTCTTAGTTTACAATGTGGGCGATCATAGCAGAGCTGCAGAGAAGAATTCAAGATATGGAAATAAGGTTTATTTGGAAGCTGTTTAACATTTCATACACCAGGTAGGTCACTAATGAGGAAGATCATATAAACCATCAGAATTCTTCCTCTGTTCAACACTGACTAAAAAACAAATTGAAATGGCCTGACCACATCTCCAGATCATCTTACAAGGCTTAGTACCAGGATGGAGGAAGGATGGCAGACCAGAAGAAGAGATGGGAGGACAGCATTAAAGAGTGAATGGACCTAAACATCAGTGACTCCCTGGTAAAGGTGAAGAGATGTTGTAAGAAAATCATCTGTGGTACCCCATCCACCCTCCATGGGTCAAAGGATATGTGATGAGATGATATGCCTGTTGTCTGCCAGCCATCAGGCAGTTTCTCATATGGTAAGTGATCAAAATATTTCTTCCAACGCATTAAAATTCTAGCCACAGTAAGATTTTGCTTTAGTACTTTAAATCCATATTCTGGAGCACTTCTTTTATCAAGGACTAGCAAAATACCAGCGCTTAGCAGCGGAGAAGTAGTGTGCTAAAGAAGCAATGAAAAAGAAAAGGAAACATTTTGAAAATAACGTAACATGATTGTCAATGTAATTGTTTTGTCACTGTTGTGTGTGATGAGTGTTGTTGTCATATATATATATATATATATATATATATATATATATATATATATATATATATATATACACACACATCCACATATATATACATATATACAGGTATATATCTACATATACAAACATACATATACATACACACACATATATATAAACATACATATCTACATATATACATATACACACATACACACATATATATATATCCATCCATCCATTTTCTAACCCGCTGAATCCGAATAGGGTCACAGGGGTCTGCCGGAGCCAATCCCAGCCAACACAGGGCACAAGGCAGGAACCAATCTACCGCAGGACACACACAAACACTAGGGCCAATTCAGAATCGCCAATCCACCTAACCTGCATGTCTTTGGATTGTGGGAGGAAACCGGAGTGCCCGGAGGAAACCCACGCAGACACGGGAGAACATGCAAACTCCACACAGGAGGACCGGGAAGCGAACCGGGTCTCTAACTCTGAGGCAGCAGTGCTACCACTGCGCCACCGTGCCGCCCCTATATATATAGTGATATTTGGCCGGCTTATCATCCTGACCAATACCCCCAGGCTGCCAGATGGAGCCCTCCCTGCAGTATGGAGGTGCCCCGAAGACCAGCAGGGAATCATGTAGTTTTTATTCTCAGCCCTGCTGGATACCTCAGGGGCCGCAAGAGGGTGCTGCAGGGAGGACCGAGGACTCATTTGTGCCCTATGACCCGGAAGCTCATCATAGGAAGAGTGACAGGCTTCCGGGGTGAAGAAAAGAACTTTTACCTGACCCGGAAGTGATTGAGGATCACATGGACTGGGGATTGAGAACACTTCCGGGTTTAGGGATTATAAAAGGACTGTGGGAGCTCCCAGACGGAGAGCTGAGCTGGGTGGAAGGGTGGCAACGCGTCTGGGAGCTGGAGGATTGTATTATTGAGATTATTGGTGATTGTGTATGAGTATTGTGGAAGAGAGGGTGTTTTGTACACTGTTGCTTGACAATAAAGTCGAATTGTGGACTTTTACCTGGTGTCTGGAGTCGTGGACAGGGGTGCAAGGGAGCGAGAGCGCCCCCTATCTACCACAATATATATATATATATATATATATATATATATATATATATACAATCTTTGCTGTGCGAGCAACTGTTGCTGGGGGTGCCAGAATCCATGAAGGAAGAAAAAATTGAAAAACATTATTTGTACAAAATCTTAATTTATTTATCCATTCCTAAATAATTAAATGGGCAGGCTATTTCGTATCAGTGCAATACGCTGTTTGTTAAAACGGATGACTCCCGCTCTTACGAGCAAGTCTGCCTGGATATTATGATTATTACGTTTCTGTTCAAGTTCTATTTAAATTTGAAATAGAATGAATTTTTATTTAGTCGACAGAATATTATTCCGGAATAAATCAACTCAAACCTTAAACAACTTATAATATTTTGCTCTCCATAAAAATATATCCTGTCTAAATTATACAAGTTAGAAATAAAGTAAATGTTAAAAGAACAAACATTCAAATTTCTTTACTCTTATGTAATTTTATATAAAAAATAAACTTAAATTTTAAATATCCTAAAAGATTTTGCTCTCCATAAAAATATATCAAGGATTTGATTATCATTATTTCTTTCAATCAGGTTCGTATTTGTAGGATGTGTTGTGTTCAAGTTACTTTCCATGTTTGTCAACCGTTGTAAAGATAACAGGTTTCATTCATCGATTCGTTTCTTACTGCATCAATAAACAGCTTGTCTTCCTCTTTATTTCAGACATCACACACTGCATGCACAGGTTTTTTTTACACTGTCTTCCTTTAGCTGGACATTGACTTTTTCCACACTGTGCTTTGTTTCCGCAGTAGTTGCACTTATGAATATGCTTGTATGTGTCACTCGCTTCCTATTCTTTTGCTGCCTTCTCAATTGTGTAATGCGTTTTTGTTCAGCGCTCTTTGGAGCTGTTGCTTTTTGTCTGCGTACTGCGTTCACAGTCAGTTCACGTGAGCCGCTTGGTGTTCATGCATCGAAGGTTCTCAGCTGTGCTTGTGCTATCTCGTGCGATGTCCACGGCTTTATTTAATGTTAGTTAAGACCCGGCACTTAAAAGTTTCTCTCGCAGTTTTGCTGAGTTTGTGTCAAACACCACCCTGACCATTTCATCTTCGTCTGCATAAGCACAGTCCTTCAATCGCGAATATTTAGCGGCAGAGTGTTTCTATTGGATTGCTGCTGATGGACGGCCTTATATGGGCAGGCACTCAATTACATGGGAGGCGTGACGATGAGGGACACAACTCCGCCTCACACGGTGACCGAGCTGCAGGTTATGGCCAGTATATATGTACATAAGTAGGTTCCAGTTATGACCATTACGCGTAGAATTTCGAAATGAAACCTGCCCAACTTTTGTAAGTAAGCTGTAAGGAATGAACCTGCCAAATTTCAGTGAGTGAGTGAGTGAGTGAGTCAGTCAGTCAGTCAGTGAGGGCTTTGCCTTTTATTAGTATAGATTTGTGATTTTGCCCTGGTCCCTTTCCCCAGGACCGCATGTTTAGGACTATTTCAATCAGGAAATACCCAAGAGCTTTGCTTAAAACTATTGCTGCCTTAGTTACATTGCTATAGCATTAGATTTCATAGCTGTGTTCTTTTGCTCCCTTCTGTGCTTTCCTATTGTGTCTTTATTTTTTGGGTTTTTTGTTTTTTTGTGAATATTGCTATTTTTACCCTACTCCATTGTCTGTCCTTTATTGTAATATTTATAGCATTACCCATTCTTCTCCTCTTTGCAATTAGGGCCTTCCAGTATAACCTAAAGTACCTTTTATATTCCTTTGTGGTAGCCAGCCTGGACACAGACAGGCGGACACGTTGACGTCACCCACAACACGTTTATTATACATATTTACAATCGCAAGTGCACCTGAAAACCCCCAAAGTCCACAAAGTCCTGGCCACAACACAAATGCCTTACTTCTCTTCAGGCCGCTTCCTCGCCTCCTCCCAGACCTTGTCTTCCTCACTCCCGATTTCAGCCATCACATGGAGGGAGGCGGCCCCTTTTATAAGTACCCGGATGTGCTCCAGGTTTGCTCCGGCAATCTCCCACCGACACGCTCCAGTGTGGCGGAAATGCCGGCTGTATTCCCGGAAGCACTCCGGGTGTCCCTGCACGTCTTACCCCCAGCACTTCCGAGTGTGGTGGAAGTGCTGAGGTCCAGGGTTCCCAAGGCATCGGGGCGCCCCTACAGGGTCGAGCTTCAAAGCTCTGTACCCGTGGTCCCCATAGCAACCAGGGTGGTCGCCCCCACGTGGTCTGAGGTGGGCGTACGCCCTCTTCTGGTCCTCCAAGGCATCCCGGCCGGGTCGCCCCTCCCCAGTCATCTGCCACACCTTCTATTTGCATCTGTTCTTACACTCGTTAGCTCCTAATCTCACTGTTTGTTTGGCTCTCCTTTTCCAGATTCCCTTTGTTACTTATAAATTTTGTTTTGATTATTTGGTTTTGAAAATTCTGCTCTGGTTTTTGGTGTTTGACTATAGCTTTTTAGACTTTGGTTTTGTCTGTACCTGGGTTGCCTTGCACATTTCTGATTTTTATTTCTTTTCCTTTTCTGAATCTTTTGTTACATAAAACTGATATGGAAGATTATCACTGTTTTGTTAATTGTGAGCCAGAGCTTTTATGTGTTACCAGCAATCTGACAAGTAAGTTTAGTCAGCATCAAGAGGTTTGTGAACTTAGGAGTCTCAAGAATGTAAAGGCCAAAAGCTGCAAAAGCATTTCCAAGAACTGGGGGTGGGTTGGGGGGATTACAGTCAAAATCTCTGGCAAGATACAAACAGGCCTTGAAGAATCTTTGCAAAAGTAAAGATTTTTCCTCTCAATAAATTGCCAGGAACTATGGAAGACCCGTCATATTTATAGGACAATTCCTTGTGGTGATTGGAAAGTGGCACCATCTCCGGGATGACCATCCACAAAACATATGGAGCATAACCAAGGCATAGTACATAAAGCATAAAATATATGAAAGTAATGTTAACACTAAAACAAGAATATGAACCCCAGGGCTGAAATATAACAAGAACATAGACGTGGGACAAAAAAAGAGTCATAAAACTCCAAAACATGAGACAAAAACTGTATTCAAAAAACAAAGATAAAATGCCAGTACCATAAAAATTAAACAAGAAAAGTTTTGATCAAAGGATGTAGAATAGTTGAATCCACAACTACGATAAGAAAGGAACTATTAGCTGACCTTTTAGCATGTTGTGTTGATACCTGTAGGTCATAGCCTCTGAGTATATGACCCTGGAAATACTGTACAACTTGCTGTCTTAATTATGAGTGTCCAAAATGATGGTAATCATTAAAGGCTGCCAAAACTCACCAAAAACTTAAAATAACTCATAAAGGGAATAATATGATAAAAAGTAATGTCACAAATAAGATTTACGGCTTTAAAAAACAAGTGTCTGATCATAACATTTGTTTGAGAGAAGCATAAAAAAATATAAACAGAAACCAAATCATAACATCATAGTTCCTGTGTCCCATTTTTGAAACTTAAAGGCTTGAGCTTATCCAATTGTGTAGGCCAAAAGCCAGATTTTGAGTTTCAGGGCCAGGGCTGCCCTATATGTTGAGCCCCAGTTTTTTAAGTTTGGAATTTGAAGTTTTGTTTAGTTTCATGGACCTAGGCATCATAGCAGTAAGTCTTTAAATATTTTAAATTCTGTTTGTCTTTCTAGGATTTTGAGCTTTGGATTTTGGACTTTGACTTGGAATTAATTTCATTACACTTTTGTTAAATGATTTTAGCTCTTTAATGTGTTTATTTTTCTTTTGGATTTTTGGCCTTTTCAGTTTTGTAATTTCAATTTTGTATTTTTTGAGTTTGACTTTGTTCTGTTTTGACATTCTGTATTTAACTTAATAGGTTACTTCAAATATGAAGAGTTTGAGCTGAGCAAGCTGTTCTTGATGGTTATGACCTTCTTCATACACATAGATGGGCCTTAACCAGCAGTCTTGGGGTGTATAGCTCAGTTCTTTAATCTGAACACTGTCCAAGGTGGTACTCCAGGTGAGCTACTGCAGTAAAGAGGACATCATTCTACCAAGTAGTGATGGACATCATACTTCTGTCTAGTCATTAAGATGTTTATTGTATCTATAATAGGCTTGCTCAGGTAATTGAGAAAAGAAGAGTGTCTCTGAGTACATTGGAATTGCAAGAATGGTAAAGACAATGTATGTAAGTGAATAAGTAAACAGTACAGCATAAAGTACAGAAAATGCAGAAATAGCCAGAAAAATACAGTATTCCGGGTTCCAGATAAAAAGTCCTGTTTTAGAGTTGTGCATACAGTGAAAAACTACGCTGTTTTGGAGTGGAGGAGAAGTTATAGAGAGAACATGACAGAGTTGAGGTTGAGGTCGGAGTTCTTCTTCCTGGTCATTGATTTCCAGACAGTAAGAAACTGTCATTTATTGTGTCATACTTGAAATCCTAGCCTTTAATTTAGTCTCCCTAGGTACAATGTTATAGTTTGGAGCCCCAAACATGGCAAATGAGACAATCCACAATTATAAACATAAAAGAAAAAAATAAGTTATGAGAAATAATCATTCAAAACCCACAAACCATAAAATACACATAAATGCAAACCCTTACATAACACACAACATAATAGTCAGATTCTTAACAGTGAGCATGAATGGTGGTCATTTTTTCAAGCATTTCACAGGTGTATTGCAATTTATAGACAACTCCTATTTTATACAGTGGGAGTACACTGCCAACATCTTATTTACCGTTGCCTCGAGTTGCTATCATTTTGCTCACACTGCCCTGGATGTGATGTCACAATCCCAACACTATTTAAGATTTCAGCACATAGCCCTCAGCATTCTAGCTTTGTGGTTTTGCAAAAAGGTTACAAAATACACCAGAAATTCTTTTTGGTAAGTAATTTCTAGTAATTGTTTCTGGACTTCTGTCTTACATCTTTTTGGCAATATTGCTTTCGCAAATTAGGGTTCTGGTCACTATTATGTTTTTATTTTTTTTTGTCCTTCCAGTTTTTTGGATGATTTTTTTGTCTTTATACCAACTACCACTTTTTTCTTTATCCTTTTTTTTACTTGTCCTTTTTATACTCCTCGTTTTTTCAGCTTACCAGTCACACATTGAATTAATTAATTAAAATTCAGCTAATAAACTTGAATGCTTAATTTGGATTTAACTGGGTTCTTTTTGTCAATATTTTAGGCTGCCTAGTACTCATAATCTTAAAAGATCTACTTTAGGTCGTTTGTTACAGGGTTTGGTACTGTACTGCAAAAAAGGTTTTGGGTTTTTGTGTAGAGGGGTCAAAAGAGTTATAATTTATTAATGCACAAATTGGGTTGGAACTAGAGTATTAAAAATTAAAAGTATGCCAAAGTTGCATTATATACTAGCAAAATACCCGCACTTTGCAGCAGAGAAGTAGTGTGTTAAATAAGTTATGAAAAAGAAAAGGAAACATTTTAAAAATAATGTAACATGATTGTCAATGTAATTGTTTTGTCACTGTTATGAGTGTTGCTGTCATCAAGGATTTGATTATCATTATTTCTTTCAATCAGGTTCGTATTTGGAGGACGTGTTGTGTTCAAGTTACATTCTGTGTTTGTCAACCGTTGTAAAGATAACAGGTTTCATTCATCAAAGTGTTCACTACCCAAATCACTACTTGTGAATCTAACATGTTTAACAGGCATTTCCGGTATTAACTTGTGGATTTGCCCGCGAGTATTTAGCGGCAGCGTCTCTATTAAGTTGTGGATTTGCCTGCGAGTATTTAGCGACAGTGTGTCTATTATCTTGTGGATTTTTCTGCGAGTATTTGACAACAGCGTCACGAAGTTGTTTCCATCTAGCTGCATCAGAAAATTTACCATGACGTCTGACACGCCTCCTTTTTACTGTTTTCTCACGGCTTGGATTGCTGCTGTCATAATCGGTTTGAGTTTCATGGTTTGTTTCAATTACGTTAGTATTTGCAGGACTTCTGGCAAGCGTTGTAAGCACACAACCGGCTTCATCGATAACTTAGCATCGTAAGAAACGAACAATAAAACAGCAGAGAAGGTGTGGATTAAATAAAAAGGTTGCAGTTATCAGCAGGGAGACATGAATACCGTGGCGAAGCAAAGAAGAGAATGAAGAGACCGGAGCGACGGACGGCCTTATATGGGCAGGCACTCAATTACGTGGGAGGCGTGAGGATGGGGGACGCAACGCTGCCTCACACGGCGACCAAGCTGCAGGCTATGGACGTATATATGTACGTAAGTAGGATTCAATTATAAACATGTGTGTAGAATTTCGAAATGAAACCTGCTTAACTTTTGTAAGTAAGCTGTAAGGAATGAGCTTGCCAAATTTCAGCCTTCTACCTACACGGGAAGTTGGAGTATTAGTGATGAGTCAGTGAGTCAGTCAGTCAGTGAGGGCTTTGCCTTTTATTAGTACAGATATATGTATACTATATATGTATATATATATATATTTATATTTATTTATTTTATTTTTTTACATTTTTTAGCGGCTTTTATTAACTATCCAGATCCAATATTGATTGCCGGATTTAAGGCACAATCATGTCCATTTTATTGAAGCGAATGTCTGGCCAGCTGTCACTGACCAAATGAGAGAGTCATGTGGATTAGACCTTCTAATGGCTGCAACAAAACCCTCAGGTAATAACAGCAGACCATAACTCATTTGTACCACTGAATTACCATCTGGCTTTGGACTGGTCACTTACGTTTTACTTCACCTCAGTGATTTTTAGCAATAAAAGATCAAGTAGACTGCATATCTAATTCTAAACAGCAGCAGCATCAGAAGAGTGAAGCTAGCTCAAGCACATACAGAAGGCTCTCTTTATATTACCCAAGAAGAGCTAAATCATGCTTGAAGTTTTTGAAATGTTCATTTATTTACCACAATGTTGAAGTCTTGAAGATGGAAGCTGACCACTTTCTTTTCATCATGCACAGCCACACAACTATTAGGTAATCTTTGTTTTCTCTTCCTCTCTTTTTACAAGTAAGGATGATTTGGTGACGTGAGTTCAGTTTCTCAACGTCAGTCTCTTTTATCCTTTTAATTTATTGAAATCAAGTTTATTGTCAGCTGTTCTCTTACAAAAATCAAAATATATGCTAACTCCAACAATCTAAAATATAGTGGGTGGCAGAGTGGTGCATTAGTATGTTCTGCTCTCTCCCAGATTCAAAGGTTTGGGTTCAAAACGTGGCCTAGGCATTGTCTTTGTGTAGAGTTCTCCACTTGTCTGCACACAGATTGGCTGGCAACTCCAAATTGGCTGAATTTAAGCAACTGTTTGCATGTACCGAAATGTGCTCTGTGACAGACAGGTCTACTGTCTGTTTTCTATCATGCATATAATGCTGTAGGATAAGGCTTAAGTCCCAGAACCCTGAACTGCATTAATAAGGTTCAATAAAGAGGGATAGTAAATATATCTCATTAATTGCAATGTCACTATTTAAGTTACATTTCTACCACAATGAAAAAAAACATATTTCTCATCCCCACCCAGATACAGAACTACACGTGGCAGAAAGCACCCAGTTAGTGAGGTTGTACATCAGAAAATTATTGCGCAAAAAATGTACACAGAATCATTTTAAAAACTTGCATCAGGTTTTACGGCTGATATGCTTTGGTTCTTGCTTTTTTCAGTTAATTTCTTCATTTCATTTTTTAGCCTTCATCTTCTGCAGGTACATGGAGACACAGCAATGAATGTAATTTTCAAGCTTTTACATAAATATAAATTTTAATATAAATATTCCAAATGCCACTACAAGCCAGGTGTCTTTATGGTAACCTTTTGGCATCTGCACTTTTTTCCCATTAATGCAAGAGTGGCAATTCATTGAATTTGTGATAGATGTCTACATGGTGGAAAATGCAGCTTCCCCAAGGGACACATACTTACAGATTTATGTTTCATCCCTTGAGAGGCCATCTAAATCTTAATGGTATGAAATTAGTTAAAAGAAAAGCTTTGTAATGTTGATTCAAAGAACAGCTTGTGACAGGTGGTGCCCTCATAGCAGCCCTCCACCCCGAGAAACATACAAAGGAGTCCAGCAGCGAAGCCATAAATGACACCTTTATTCATTAACAATACCTAAGGGGAAAACACAAAGTACTAATAAATAGAGAAGAAACAAAATCCTGCAGCCTCTCAGGGGCCTCCTAAATGAGCAGTGTACCCCATGTGTCTGGTGGGGTGACTCAGCACTTGCCCATCACAGTATCAAACAAATACATTCACTTCTCTCCTTCTGTCTCTCATACCCCTACACTCTGGTGTCCAGAGTCCCCTCTGACCTCTTCTCCACCTGCAAGCTGAGTGCTCACCACACTGTTCTCTTTAGTCTACATTCAGTGAACAGATATCTGTGACCCACCCTGTGGTCATTTATGGCCAGACCCAGGCTAGGAAAATTACATTTTCAGGACAGACACAATGCTAGCTGTCCTTCTACTGGCTCCTGGTGTCCCTGCACCAGGAATCAGTTTTATCCATCCTTTGTATCATTCAATTTCTTGTTCAAATAGTTTCTAATTTTTATTATGGTTCTGATGACACTAGGAAATCATGTGACCATTTATGTGAACCACCACCACCACCATTTAAGACACCTCTACACAACTTCAGACATCTAAACGTTTCAATTTGCTTCTGAAGAACAACTACTAGTCTGAGGCTGGGCTAAGGATTTTGAGCTTGAGTTCTTTCAATGTATAATTTGAACACAATTTTTGGTTTGTATTTCTGCCTTTGATGAATGATTCTTTTTTTTTTACTTTCTCATATACATAGTATAAAAAAATTTGATCTTGAGATTTTCATGAATCTTGATGTTTTAGTCATTCCTAAGTCTGAAAATAATTTTTTTGAAATTATATCTGTCCATTTGTCTGTGTGTAAACATGATAACTCAAAAACGCTTTGACCTAAGTCAATGAGATTTTATACACCTGCTTTATATCGAAAATAAGGAATCCTATCAACTTTAACTTAACACTTCCATGAATTTTCAAGTAAACCATGGTTATAATTACAGATGGTTCAGACTTTGTATAGATATATATATATAATGATAAAAAGCAAACAGATATGAAATTTGAGAAAAAATACTTAACCAGAAGTAGTAGTATGTTATTTACACAATCATCCAAATTTTTTTATCATGGAGATATAAAGGTGTACACGATATTAAAAGCTGCATTCAATGTAACGCATATTCTTTCAATAGCTATTACAAACCGGATTCCAAAAAAGTTGGGACACTATACAAATCGTGAATAAAAACTGAATGCAATGATGTGGAGGTGCCAGCTTCTAATATTTTATCCAGAATAGAACATAAATCACGGAACAAAAGTTTAAACTGAGAAAATGTATCATTTTAAGGGAAAAATATGTTGATTCAGAATTTCATGGTGTCAACAAATCCCAAAAAAGTTGGGACAAGGCCATTTTCACCACTGTGTGGTATCTCCACTTCTTCTTACAACACTCGACAGACGTCTGGGGACCGAGGAGACCAGTTTCACAAGTTTAGAAATAGGAATGCTCTCCCATTCTTGTCTAATACAGGCCTCTAACTGTTCAATCGTCTTGGGTCTCCTTTGTCACACCTTCCTCTTTATGATGCGCCAAATGTTCTCTATAGGTGAAAGATCTGGACTGCAGACTGGCCATTTCAGTACCTGGATCCTTCTCCTACGCAGCCATGATGTTGTGATTGATGCAGAATGTGGTCTGGCATTATCTTGTTGAAAAATGCAGGGTCTTCCCTAAAAGAGATGACGTCTGGATGGGAGAATATGCTGTTCTAGAACCTGAATATATTTTTCTGCATTGATGGCGCCTTTCCAGACATGCAAGCTGCCCATGCCACACGCACTCATGCAACCCCATACCATCAGAGATGCAGGCTTCTGAACTGAGCGTTGATAACAACTTGGGTTGTCCTTGTCCTCTTTGGTCCGGATGACATGGCGTCCCAGATTTCCAAAAGAACTTCGAATCGTGACTCGTCTGACCACAGAACAGTCTTCCATTTTGCCACACTACATTTTAAATGATCCCTGGCCCAGTGAAAACGGCTGAGCTTGTGGATCTTGCTTAGAAATGGCTTCTTCTTTGCACTGTAGAGTTTACTGACAATGGTTTCTGGAAGTATTCCTGAGCCCATTCTGTGATTTCCTTTACAGTAGCATTCCTGTTTGTGGTGCAGTGTCGTTTAAGGGCCCGGAGATCACGGGCATCCAGTATGGTTTTACGGCCTTGACTCTTACGCACAGGGATTGTTCCAGATTCTCTGAATCTTCGAATGATGTTATGCACAGTTGATGATAATAGATGCAAAGTCTTTGCAATTTTTCGCTGGAAAAAACACCTTTCTGATTTTGCTCCACTATCTTTCTGCGCAACATTGTGGGAATTGGTGATCATCTACCCATCTTGGCTTCTTAGAGACACTGCCACTCTGAGAAGCTCTTTTTATACCCAATCATGTTGCCAATTGACCTAATTAGTGTTTATTGGTCTTCCAGCTCTTCATTATGCTCAAATTTACTTTTTCCAGCCTCTTATTGCTACTTGTCCCAACTTTTTTGGGATTTGTTGACACCGTGAAATTTTGAATCAACATATTTTTCCTTTAAAATGATACATTTACTCGGATTAAAAGTTTGATATGTCATCTACGTTCTATTACAAATAAAATATTGACATTTGCCATCTCCACATCATTGCATTCAGTTTTTATTCACAATTTGTTTAGTGTCCCAACTTTTTTGGAATCCGGTTTGTATTCATTTTATTTTAATTTATACATCATCAATTTAGGGCGGCACGGAGGCGCAGTGGTACTGCTGCTGCCTCGCAGTAAGGAGACCTGGGTTCACGTTCTGGGTCTTCCCTGCATGGAGTTTGCATGTTCTCCCCGTGTCTGCGTGGGTTTCCTCCCACTGTCCAAAGACATGCAGGTTAGGTGGATTGGCAATCCTAAATTGTCCCTGTTGTGTGGCTGTGTGTGCCCTGAGGTGGGCTGGTGCCCTGCCCGTGGTTTGGTCCTGCCTTGTGCCCTGTGTTGGCTGGGATTGGCTCCAGCAGACCCTTGTGACCCTCGTAAAATAAGGTTTGATTATAAATAGAGATAAATTATTGTGTATCAATATTATCAACTAGTTATGAGAAACAAAGAGATATGATATTTGAGAATATTGCGCAACTGGAAGTGGTTCTGAAGACTCTGTCTTAGGCATACCAGAAAGTCGAGGGGAGCACAGTCCCGATTTTTTTTCATTACCAGACTAATATCTCTATCTTCTCCAATCAACTTTATTTAATCTTTTTGTCTTTTTTGTATTTCTAATTTCTCTGTGCATAGTTCTTTTCAGGGTGTCCATAACATCCCACATTCCCACATTGGCATATACAGGACCTCTCTCTATCACCAGAGCAGCTCTCGCTCTGTCTGGAAGATTTTGCCCTGTCATTCTCTACCCAGATGGGCACATTTCAGAAGTTTCTAAGTACAGTAGATGGAAGCACTGCATATTCTTAATTTTTTTCTAAAACAATTGTACTGTGAATAAATTTTTAATGTACAAAAAGCAAGAACATTTATTGTATTATTGTCAGAGGCATCTGACACAATAGTCCATCAATAACAAAATAACCTTTGGGCATCAGAAATATGAATACGTTCCATTCTCCATAAATGGTATTCACAGTACCGTCAATAACTAATACTTCAGTGTATGATCACTGCCATTTTCTGTAACTTCAATTTAACCACATCTGAACTGTTTAGGTTTTTTTTTCCTGCATTACTAATTTGTAAAATCAATCCGAACATTTTACCCAGTCAACTCTGATGTAATTCTGCTTTGTTTTGGACCTCTTTTCTTGTCAGCATGTGGAGGTAACCAAAAACATAGGTATAAATATGTTTACTTTATGCAAAATAGCACATTTTTATTAGCTCTTAGTCTGTTATTAGCAAAAGATATTTTGTATATAATAATAATCCATTCCCCCTACTCAATATGTTGCATGAAACTATCTGAAATGTAACCATATACAGTAATCCCTCGCTATATCGCGCTTCGACTTTCGTGGCTTCACTCCATCGCGGATTTTAAATGTAAGCATATCTAAATATATATCACGGATTTTTCACTGGTTCCCGGATTTCTGAGGACAATTGGTCTTTTAATTTATGGTACATGCTTCCTCAGTTTGTTTGCCCAGTTGATTTCATACAAGGGATGCTATTGGCGGATGGCTGAGAAGCTACCCAATCAGAGCACGTATTACATATTAAATAAAACTCCTTAATAATATACGATATGCTTCCCGCGCGGTGCTTCGCACACTTCAAAGCTCTAACAGCCCGTATTGATTTTTGATTGTTTGCTTTTCTCTGTCTCTCTCACTCTCTCTGACATTTTCTGCTCCTGACGGAGGAGATGTGAGCAGAGGAGCTGTTTGCACAGAGGCTGTTTGCTTAGACGATCGTGGGTGCTTCGTATACTTAAAAGCCCAAGAGCCCTATTGATTTTTGATTGTTTGCTTTTCTCTCTGTCTGACATTCTCTGCTCCTGACGGCACTCCTTTGAAGAGGAATATATGTTTGCATTCTTTTAATTGTGAGAAAGAACTGTCATCTCTGTCTTGTCATGGAGCACAGCTTAAACGTTTGACTAAAGGGTGTTATTTCATGTCTAGAGGGCTCTAATAGTGTTAAAAAACGTATTTAGAAGGTCATAAACAGGTTTTCTATGCTCTAACTGTGAAAATATTAGATTTATAAATAAAGAATCCCACTTCATGGAAATTCATTTATCTATCTGGAGCGGATTAACCGCGATAAACAAGGGTTTACTGTATAACTGTGCGGAGAATATTTATAAACAGTGTGGGAGAGTTTCTAAGGGCTTAAAATATATAAAAATAACCATACAAACATATGGTTTCTACTTCGCAGATTTTCACCTATCGCGGGGGTTCTGAAACGCAACCCCCATGATCGAGGAGGGATTACTGTACAAACCTTTTCAAAGTATGCAAGTATAAAAGGGGAAAATACTTAAGGATGGTGGCTTACCTTCTAATGACACTGAGGCTAAGCAATTAATGTTTCACATGTCTGCAAAATTAAACTCATAAAAAAAAATTAATTGTGAACACAATGAAAAATGTAATGTTTCTATTATGTCACATTTAACTTTAAATTTAGCAAATTAAAAACATTTTCATGTATACATTATTGTGCTACAATTTAACAATGAAAATATTTATTCAGTCTAATATTCTTAAACATGTAGGTTGTCACCATAGCAAGGTTTGGGGCAGCCACCCATATATTTGGTTTCCTGGCTGCAAATTGCAAGTAAATGACAGCACTGATGTGCACAAACTGGAGTCCAAAACAGAACTGAGGGAATAGGGAAAAGGTGGAGGCTTTTAAAGGTCATGGCAGGAAGTGACGTCAAAGGAGCCAGGATTGGAAAGGTCTTTAGCCATAGGCTCGAGCCCAGATGTGACATCAAGGGGACCAGAGCTGGCAAGGCCATCCTCTATAGGTCCAGACCCGGAGGTGACGTCAACAGGGCCAGGTGGAACTTCCTGTGAATGGTCTGCAGGAAAATGAGAAAAAGAGTCAGTGCACTCTGCTACATTCTGGTTAGATTCAGAATTGCCCTCACTCAAGCCCTTCAGCTGCCGCCCATGCGCACGTGTAAAGAAAAAGTAAAGAAAACAGCAATAAATATTCATTGACTTATATACAACGTCTCTAGATTATGCCACTTCTTAGGTTTTTGATTCAAAACTTCATTAGGTGGCCTGTCGTTTGACCACGTTTTTTGTTTTTGCATCTTCATCAATTATCCAGCAGTATTCCACCATATTGACATCCCAACATCCCTGGTTTCTTTACAAGTTAACGATATCTTGATGGAATCTTCCACCCTGTTCTTTTTTCACTGCTCCAAGATTTTCCTAGGGATAAATTCCAAACGGGAATTGAAAAGGCGAATATTAAGACTAAATGTTGCAACCCCATTCTTTATAAATAGGTAGTTACTTTTTCACTATTTCTTAATAATTTGCATCTTTGTTGTTACCTTGAAACTTAGAAATTACTTCTCTAAATGTTACCCATGCTTCTCGTTCAAGGTTGCTCATTGAATCACAAAAGTCTGTGTCAGACATCACTTCTCTGACATCCAGTCCAGAAAAAACGCTCTGTTTCAGTTTAAACTCACACAGGCCTGGAATCATTTGGTACAATTGCATAGAACAGGATCTATCTTTTGAAAGTGCTTTGACAAATTGCTTCAGTAAAACAAGCTTAATATTAAGTGGTATTAGCAGCACTTTACCTGGACCCAACAAGCTGTCTTTAGTACCAAGCCCTAAACAGTTTTTTTAGCTGGCCATTCCTCCTGAACTTGATGTCAATTCTTGGCTCTGCTGAGACTTCTGACAGCGTCACCTGCTGCTATGACTCATTACTGTGTCCAGTTCCAGCTACACCATATTCCAAATGTACTGTATTATTGAATAAAACAATGGTTCTTCTTTAAACATACATTTTGTACTTAACATTTTATTGATTTTATTGTAATCACATGACATTCCATACAAATAGATGAATTTTTGAAAAAGTATGATTGAAAACAAATCAACCCCCACTCCTGAGAAAGAGAGCATGGCCAGAGTAAAACTTAAAGCTAGTAAAAATAAGTAAATAGATGAATTAATGAGTGAATAAAGATAAATGGAGAAGAAAAGGAAATGAGGAGAAAATCTGCATCCTCATTTCTTCAAAAGCTTATTCTAAAAATGCTATTGATTGGATCCTGTAAACATAGATTTTAATATTAGAAAATATGAAACAGGTTATCATTAAAATACCAATATTTAATTACAAATCTGAAAACAATAAAATAACTATAATTGACAAGTAAAATGTGTTTTGTGAAAAAAAAATTCCTTGATGGAGAAAAATAATTTTCCTTTTTGAACTGAGCCCACAAAAATATATAAAAATCACATGAAATGATGAAAACATGTTTTCAATGTATGCCTGTGTAATGGTACCCCTCACTTTCAGACCCCTGGGTTTACTTCCTTACCTAAACACTTTCATCTGTGTGAAGTCTGCATTTTCTCCCCGTATTTATCTGTGTTTTCTCGTGTGTCTAGCCCTGTGTGTGCAAGTATGGACGTCTGTGGGGATGCTTGGCTTGGCTGCTCTTTTTTCAGACATTACTTGAACATCATATAACCACAAAAAGTGAACTGAGTAATGAATGTATGTACACTTCACTTTCCTCTCACAACACAAAACCATGTCTGTTAAATGGACTTGTAATACAAAACTGGTGTATTAATGCATATGTGATGTGTGTGCAAGCATACCATGAGATGAACTGGCACCCATGTCACAGGCTTCAGGTAAGACTTCAGTTCTCTGTGACCCAAAACTCTAAACTGTAAAGATATGTAGCATGTTATCCTTTATGCTGACTGGCATAAAGTTCTTATAAGGCTTTACCAGATGTGCTCCTTTAAAAAATCAGAGAAAGAGGGAGGAGAAGGGGGAAAGGGCTCCTCTGAAAAGTTTCTTTTTTAAAAAAATAAAAAGAAACAGCATCTGACAAAATTGGGCAAACTCATGGAACTCCCCATGTACTTCTTCCATCTCTGTTAACAGGGCACGCTGACATTTTTGTATCCAGATTCTCACAGAACAGAAAATGTTAAAGGCATTGTTGACATGTAAGCACAGGCGTAATTTTCTCTAAGATTGAAAGGTAAGTGAGCAAAAAGTTCTAGTTTGTGTTCCAGATTCCTCAGCATTCATTGCACTTCTGTTCATCTTGACAAGATGACAAACTGAACCAAAAAATGTGCTTTAACTGAACAGTATAACGTACCTCCTGTACACCGTGCATACCACAAAAGTACTAAATACTTCATTCTAACCTTTAGAATAAATAAGACCTTAATATAGAGTTCTCATAAAAAAAAAAAAAACAACAAATTCTTACCCAAATGTTTAACTCATAGGTTGTGAAGGATTAGTGACCTATCTTGGGTAGTTGCTAGTATTTATGCTGGATAGGAAGCCAACATAATGGAAACTTGGAGTTAGTTGCTCAACCAGACCCATTCAGGGGCAACTGGGTGACAGACAACTCGGCGAAAGGACATCTCGGCGACATCCTTTACTAGTTAGGTAATAGTTAGGTTCAAAGAGATTTTTTAATGATGTTTAAATGACAACATAGGGTGCCAGAAAATCCACAGAATCACCTGTTTTATGAGAGTCCCATAGCATTGAGAGTAAAGATATTCCTTAAGCCGTACTCGCAGATCACCTTTTGTATTCTAAATATTGTTATCATATGCTTATAATAAATACAATTTATATAAAGGATTAGCAATTTTGGTTGCAGAAGATAATGTAAGATAGAGTTTGTTCCATCTGCAGAATAAAGTTTGTTCATCAATTATATAAATTTATTTTCAACATTTTAACTCATGTTGTCATTTAAATATAATTAAAAAATCTCTTTGAACCTAACTATTACCTAACTGTTAAACGATGTCACCGACTTGTATTTTGCCAAGTTGTTTCTTCACCGAGTTGTCTTTTCGTCGGGTTGTCTTTTGCCGAGTTGACTGTTGCCCAGTTGCCACAGAACCCCATACCATTCTCTGGTTTGAGAACCCATGAGGTTACCTGGGAGTATAGTTCAGACAAGCAGCACTATCAGGGACATACAAAGCTTCTGGAGTGAGCTCCAAGGATGCAGTATCAATCTGTGGTGAGTCCAAACATGATGAGCTACCAGGTTATATTACTAGTGTATCAGGTGTACTCCTAGGCTGAACTTTAATGGAAGCCTCCATATCTTAGCTAGGGGTGTTTTAAATTGGGAATTTCTCGAAAAAGAAGAGAAGGAGAAAGAGAGACTGAGGACATGATGGTCAGGAAAACCCCTGTGTGAAGGAAAGAATTAAAATAAATGTTTTCTGGACCAAACATTATTTGTGGTAGAGTTTTTAATGTGAGACACCTGCTATCCTCAATAAGGTGCCTAACTTTACTGTTAATAAATCTAAACATAAGCCATGG
Source organism: Polypterus senegalus (assembly GCF_016835505.1). NCBI lineage: Eukaryota > Metazoa > Chordata > Cladistia > Polypteriformes > Polypteridae > Polypterus > Polypterus senegalus. The sequence goes on along the minus strand of NC_053171.1, from coordinate 49,156,338 downwards.
CCCCTGGTGCTTTAACAGAACTATGCAAGTAATAATTCTGCCACACTCTTAAAAATAAAGGAGCCAGTGAAGTTCTTCAGAACAATGTCATAGTAGAAGCATTTTTGCTTCCAAAAAGACCCATTCACATAAAGGTTCCAAAAAGAACTTTCATTCATGTAGATCTGTAACCGGGTCTATACAAGAAGTAACCGTGAATAGATTTGTGAAAAACTAATAAGTCATGAATTTAAGAGGACACTTACTGCATTTAATAACACAAGCTAAGTCCCTAGTCTGTCAGTGTCCGGCTAGGTTTCCTACCCGCATGCGTTCATGATTTCATTTTTTTTAACCAATTAGGAAGTTTTACAAAGTAGAAAGAACCAATATCATATGCAGAGAACCCTTCCCAGAATGGAATTGTGCTTTGTCAAGCAATGGTTCTATAAGGAACCACACAATCCATTAAAGAATAATAAAATGCCATATACTGAACTATTTTTAACAGAACACTTCCAAAAATTCAGTAAAAAAAAACACAGTTTATGTATACTTTATGTGCTACGATTTGCAAAGAAAAAAAAATTTCTGAAAGAAGTATCCTTCCCCACCCTAAATAAAGCCAAGGAGCATGAAATTATTAAAAAACGAGATTGTTTATGTTATCTTAAACTGTCGTGAAGACCACCATAAAACCCATAGATTGAAAATTCACATTCACTGATTTTTTGTCACAATTTTTCTGTGTGCTTTGTTATGAGTATTTAGTAGCAAGACTAAATATAATAAATAATTTCTTCTGTCGGGTTTAGTTCTTACAATATGAGAAAAGAATATATTTAAATTTCTGCAGATAATGATCTACCTTTTGATGTGTATACTGAGATAATACACTTTTCTCCTTGCATTATTACATATTTGCACCCCACTAACCCACCATTGTTCTTCCTTAGCCAACCTCAACCAAATAAGGCTAACCTACATTCCTACCTCCATGTATGCAGCAAAGACGATCATTAATAATTGATACTGCCGGTCTGGAAGAAAAAATTAATGGGATGTGCTGCTTAAATTAAATATTTATTCCCGACTAAGGAGGCATGTGCTAATCGAGATATGAATCTGTACAATATTTTTAAGTTCATTCGTTTATTTATATTTGTGAAAATTGTAGAATGCTGTAAAAGTTATATATTCAAGAAAGATTAACTTTTGTTGGCAGTTTTTCTTGACAGGTCGAAAGAATCCTGACGTCTTCTAAGTAATCTATATCGACGGACCGACCATACAGTATGTTTCACGTTCGAAACAGCCACCGATAACACCAGAAATAATTCTAATGTTGGGCAGACTCTTCTTTGTTAAACTGCTTTGCTGCCCCGGTAATAAACAGAAGTATTAAACAACAGTCAGGATCAACACGAGCTTTTAAGGAGCGTTGTGGTAAACGCTTTAAAGAAATATGTTCTGCTCCAGCAGTCTTTAGGCTCTAGTACCACGTTATAATGTCAATAGATTGCCGTATTTTTCAGAATTTGTCGTGATAATACTGATCCATTATTTCCTCTCAACAGGTAATGATCCTCTCTTCGTTGCTTTAACATTTGGATGGGGGAATGAAGAAAACTCGGATCATCTGCGGTTAACCCGTTTCAGCACCAAGGAGAGTTGCTACGTTGAGACTGTGAGACTCGTTTGCTCCTTCCTTCGTTAAAATAAGGTGACCTTGCAGCGTCATTTCCGACAATAAATTATATTGGTTAGTGTAATTAAATCGATCTTCGAAAAAGATCAATAACCAAATAAAACAAAACATTCTGTGCATGTGCTAAAGACACAAACATGCAATTTCCAACAGCAATTTGCTTTTAGACGTGCAAGCTTACGTCTTTGTGGCTAACAACATCTTAAGTGTAAGGTAGTCCAAGATAATTATTACTTTCGTTTTCATTCATACTTTCTTAATGGTTGCTAAAAGTACCCATCCACTCACCGCTATACGTCATCTCGAAGAAAGCTCTATCGCACACCGCCACATTGATCGTTCGGCGGAAATTCCGCACAATGAAACTATTTGGAATAGCATACCAGAAATGCCGCACTGATGAAAACAGAATATGCAGAATGCACGAAAACCGTGGCTAACATGGAGATCAACCAAGAGGAGAGAATTTGCAGCGAGTATTTCTAACCTATCTGTCCGTTTACATATTTGCGCAAGGAAGACCAAATTATCCACTGTCTCACCCACAGAAATACAGAAAATGTATCCATACATCGATCATCCGCCTGTCCATCAATTTTCGAACCTGATTAATCCAATGTAGTGTTACGTTCTGTGTGTAAGACTCAACCCAACATTAGATTGGGTACCAGACCATCACAGGGCACACTTACACATACTACACATCCATACATCAGCCCTCGCTAGGGGACAATTTAGAGTCGTCAAACAAGTTAACACCTGGAAAGAAGACGCAGTACCTGTCGACATCCGTTGCAGACACAACGATACCAACAGTGAAGTGGCAGCGTTGACCATTAAACTGCTGTGCTGCCCTCTATCGGTGAATTTAATCAGTCTGAGAGCTACGGGGAGTCTGAGCCCATTTAGGGAACACCAAACACAAAAGTAAAGAGCCAGCCCTGGAGAGTGCCCGTTGCCATGCTGCCTTTTTGATCATTATATACAGTTTAAAATATTGACAGTATGTACATGCACTAAAATATCATTCACCACCCGCTTTATTCTGTACACCGTTGCAGAGAGCTGGGTAGCAATGTAGCCAGACCTCAGAGCTGGACAACGCTGAATTATCAAAGCGTTTGGATTCCAATTTGATTATCAAGTGAACAACAATTTAATGTGAAGTTTTTAAGTGTTCCCTGTTCGTCCTGTGGATGACGTTAATCTGCATCCAGCCCTGTAAGCAGGTTCTCCAACTTGTAGGGGAAAATTGGGTGTTGGTAGCAGGATTGGCACTCCAGCCACCGTGCGGGGATAGAACTGTTGTGCATTCTCGGGTTTTGTCCCACTGCCGAACGACCCGCAGTATTTTTCTGATGTGAACGTGTCGGCGTTTCTTGCTGCGGACGCTGCAATGCACGACACTGATGTGTAAAACCTATAAGGGGCTGCTTAATGGCCTGTTTTCGTCATCTTCACAGGTTGATACACCTATTTCAACAGAGAACGAGTACTGATGCACGATTCGACCCCGAACAGTGCAATGATTGAGCATACAGCCCCACATCAGGGCAACTAACTCGTCGATCACCCTGCCTTAGGACAGGGAGAAGAAAGAGGCCGTGACTAGACTCCCAGTGGTACCAGTTGGGGTGAACACGAACGCTCCACACATAATTAACTTCCTTAGGAAATTAAGGTGTAAGCACTATAATGCTCCAATGCTATAGCGGTCCTATAATTTATTATAAAATTTGGCACTTTTTAAACTTTAGCCGAGAAAAATCGACATACAGTGCCACTTATTTCTGTATCTTTTTTGTCCTCATTATTGTCTGAATAAATTTAGACTCCTGCGCTTGCGCACGCTGAGAGGTCCTGAAACTGCAGCTAAAGGAAGCTACCCGTTTGTTTGTTTCATATTCATATATTCTGCAGTATGGCCTTGGAAGTCACGTTTCGAATCACTATACGTACGGAAGATGCTATTGAGCAAGACTGTTACGCCTCTTCGATAGGTTTGTAAGTTGGGCAAGTCAGATCAGCGGAAAAGAAGACAGTACAAACTCCCGTGGAAAATCGGAATTTTTCAGGATGCAGGCATCTTACAGTTTACAGAACGGCAAATTGTACTCTCTTCTTGGGATATGACAGAAACCTTGCGAGTCTGTGCGGAGTAAAACATTGAAACTCGTGAAAAAACGAATGACACTAAATGGTTGCGGTATGAGTCAGTGCGGGTGTGTGCGTGACTGTCCTGTCATCCCAACCAGGCTCAAGTCACGTTTTCAGCCCACTGCAGCTGGGTCCGAATACGCTTATTAGAGACGAGATGGATGAATGCACGGACGTATGGGTGGATAGACGTATTTACCCCGATGACTGTGACGATTTGTTTTGTTTTCACTCTTGTGGGAAGAAAGCAAGTGTCAGTAGCCGCACACTTCCGTGCTGCGTAACACGAGACGCCAGCCTGCCGTGTCACTGCGGTTCTAGTGACCTCCGCAGGGCCAGCTGGTAAACAGATTGTGAACGGCTGCGCAGTGTGCAGAGTCAGCGATTTGAGATGGAAAGTTAATTGTTCGTAAAGAGCGGGCAGGGATGGGCACTCATTACATCCGATGGCCACAGCTGAAACAACGAGAGATAAAATAAGCAGCACCAAATAGTACATCGAATAAACTGAGGGACTGTGACCTTTAAGAGTATGTCCAAGCAAGATCATACCACAGCGAGGAGCTGGAATTCATTCCGAAAGCTTTAGAAGCGTGACAAGAACCAACCCTCTACAAGACGATTGTGCCAAACCGTAGCTCTGAATAATTTTTGATGTCGTTATTTAAAGCAGTGTATATCTGGTAACCATTATTGGAAAAATAAGTAGATAGAATTGTGTATGTGTGTTTTAGTCTTGCTTTTTTTTCGTATGAGTGTCCCCTGCGTTCCGTCCACGGTTGGCTCCGAACTAAGCAATCCATAGGAGTGATTCAGAGAATTTATGCATAATCTGATTTGTTGCTAAGCATATACAAATAAAAAGACATCAAGTAAAACTGATTCACCCATCAGAGGAGCAATATTTGTATTACATCTAATCCTGTCTTTAAATTAATAAACAAGATGATGTTTACTTCACACACACCTCAAAACTGGAATAGGCTAAGAAGTACTGTACTTGGCAAATCTTGTACAGTTTTAAGCTTGCCCATTACCACAGGAGAGGAGGAGTTATTTATTTATTTGTATATACATACATATGCACAGACCTATTATTAAGTGATCAACGCTTTGCTGCGTCTTTTTAAGGCAAGAGCAAGTTGAAATTCTACACCTGTTGTTTGATGCCAGATGAGGAAAAATCACCATTTTTTATTTTAATGTGTGTGTTCTTTTCTGTTTTTGTGGAGTATTTTCGGGAGGGGTGTTTAAGGATTGCACGTTGTGTGCGCCGAGATTGGGTATGTTGAGGGCAGTTAATACGGATTGCACTGCATTTGATGCGCTACTGCCCAATTCACACCCAAACTACCTTTGTAACATCTTTTTTGTAGCTGTAATGTCTTATTAACAGTAAAAGTTTCGTTCTGGTGTACATCAGTTTTGTTTTCCAACTGCCGAAGAACCGTAGACATTTCTACTAAAAATAAATACCGTAAATCACCCAATAGCATAACTTCACGCATAGCACGGAGTATGCCTGCGGGCCATAAAGCGCTGGAATGTGGACGGGACTGCCGGCAAACGTATTTAACGCATCGAACCGCCCAGTTTTAATTCGGCCGCCTTTGAAAGCGAATGCGCGTGCGCTCCGAGCGTGCTCACCGCGTCATTTGCGTCATGTGACCAAACTGCGTAGCAACCAACTTGACGACAAGATAGCTACGTACTGTCTGACCGCCATGGCCCTAAGCGACTGCCCCAGGATAGAAAATTAGAATGTTTTAACATCAGTGAATTGTAATCATTGTTGTGGAGGAGGGACGGGAGCATGGGATTTGTGTCTGCAAGCATGAACGGAAATAAAGGTACGCATTAACAAGATTTTCAGCACGATGTGTACATGTGATCCCTCGTTTCGCCGATCGTATAATTTACAAACTTTTTTGTGAGACACCGTTCCGAAATTAAGAAATACAGTGTAATGATTAGATGCACAACTGCTCATGTTTTTAATAGTCATTCTGATCAGTTTCAAAAGCTAATAAATTCGCTATTTGCTCATGGCTTGTTGTAAAATACTTGTAGGGCTGTGATGCAGGAAATGAATTACTAATAGTTGAGTTATTTTTTGTATTAAAAGATACATTATAAAGCGATGTTTTGACTTAAACATCAGCGTAATAAAATACTGGATTTACAGTTTGGATCTGAATTTTCTTTATCAGCCTCCAATTCTAGCCTCTGACTAAACTCCTAGCTTAAAATATTATTCCCTTGATTTTTACTTTATTGTGCTAAACTAGCAACTCTGGCACAAAATAAAATCGACAGTAGTATATTATTCTTAGAGGGTGATTGCACTGTCACCGTCGGTTTGTGTGTCCTCTTTGTGTGCCTTTTGTATGTTCTCCATATGTTCATGTGGGTTTTCTCCAGGTGCTCCAATTTCCTCTCAGAGACATGTAGGTTAGGTGAATTGGCGAATATGTATGTATATATGTGTTTGTTTGTGTGTGTGTGTGTGTGTTTGTTTGTGTGTGTGTGTGTGTTCACCTTGCAGTGGACTTGTGTCCTGCCCAGGGTTTCTTCCTGCCTTTTGCCCAATGCTAGCCGGGATAGGCTCCAGCTTCCAATCACAACCTGGGTCTAGATTAAGCGAGTTAGAAAATGACATATTATTTTTAAGCAATTGTTCTTTTGAATATGATATATACATTTGAATTTGTGTTATGCATATCCACTCCAAATTCCCAATTTGTACAGGCTCTGGTTGGAAGGGCTAAGTTTTTTGCCGAAAATGACCCCCTGAGGAAGTTTATTTATTGACTGTATCTGTGTTTTATCAGGAAAGCGACCCTTGGAGGCATGTTTCCAACTTAGCATTAGTATGCAAATGTTTAGTTAGTGAAGTTTTGGTTTTGTACCAAAACCTTTTGCCCTGGAGACTTTATTTAGTGACCTCACCTGCAGTTTATTCCAACCTGCACAGTGTGGAGTATCCTTGCCATTTGGTTTATGCTTTAAAATATGTGTATTTGCTGCTGGATGCTCGATTATGAGCATACTAAAGTATACAAAATGTAGGCAATGCCTTGTTTAAAAAAAAATATTTTTTTGGAAAAACATAAAGGTTTTACTGTAGATAATGCTGTAAACAAAGTATATTGGTGTGCTGACCTTTGTGGGATTCAAATTTAGGTGGAATTCATATGAAGGTGCCACACACCGGTTCTTTAATGGCACTTCACTGGGTGGTGCAGTTTCTTATAAGGCCATTACTTAACAGCAAAGCATTTCATTATGGAAAGGGGTTTTTTGCATATGAAATTGTCTCTTTGGACTTTGAAAAGGTTCATAAAACAAATCTTTAATCTATAGTAGGCAAAGGATACTAACAGATCAAAAATGTTGCACTTAGCCTGTGTTACTGTATGCAGCAAAAATCCTTTTATAATTTGGAACCCGTTGGTGTTTCACAAATCTGTTATCTATTCATGGTTATTTTTGGAACTGTTAAAGATCTAAATGATTAAAGAATTTTTCCCAAACCTTCGTGCGGATGGTTCTTTTGCCAGCCAACAATGACATCGTTCTAAAGAAACACTTTGGCACCTTTATTTTTAAAGTGTAGATGACACAAACTGTTCATTGAATCTGACCATTTAATTCAGCTAGTTTACACTAGAAACAAAACACAGAAAACGTGATTCTAATTTCATTCCGGTTTAATGAAGTAAATAAGTTAACTTTGATGGATTTTCTCTGTAATGTGTTATTATATGTGTTAGTTTTTTATCTGTTCTTTAAATAAAATGAAACAAAATCAAGTAGATGTAGTTTAGACCTCAAATTCTGAGTTGACAACAAACTGCTCCTCTGTAAGTGGTGCTGCAGTAGAGCATCAGAAAACCTTATACACAAAAAGAAAGGAATTCTTTTGACTTAACTACCTACAAAACAAGAGTGCCATGTTGTATTACACAAGAAGGGTGACTCAAATGAGAAGCTGATTTATTTTCTAGTCCTTCTTATTCCTTTGTAGGTTCTCAGAAGTGGCCCCAGCACTGTAGAGTATAAAGCAGGAGTTGTCTCTGGACGAGGGTCCTGTATTACAGGATACACTCACAGACACAGGCGCAATTAACATTCACCAGCCAATCACATCTTTAGGATACGGGTGGAAATTAGAGGGCCGAGGAGCCTTGTGAAAAGCTGAGTCTTGCCTTGGGCCAGCCTAACACACGTGCACCTCATCGATCTGAAGTGGGTTTAGACAGTGGCTGAAGGTAATAACATAGTATTCTGTTTTTCAGTGCGCAGCTTACAGTTTTCTAGTATCCATTTCCTGAACCTACTATGTCCTTCAAAACGATCATACGAAGTTGGAATGAATTCTTGCAGGAAGGCAAGAACCTACCATATAGATGCCAGCCTATCATGTTACAATTGCACACGTACCCTCGTTTATACAGACTCAGTTCAGTCACAAACCATGCCATCTTTCAAGTTGTTCGGTAAAGGAAGAAAGTGTGACTACTGTAGTAACAGGAGTTGTCAGGAAGTCAAGGTGAGATTTGATGGGGACCCCACAATATGATGTTATCATGATACCTGGGTCACAATACCATAATAAAGCAGTTTTGTTTTAAAATATTAATGTATTATGAACTGCATTTCAATTCCACAATACATTGCAACTGTTTTTTTTTACATTGTTTTAAATTTTATTTGGAGAAAATAACATTCCATACGATCAAGTTTAATTTATACAACAAAGAAGATAACATTACATACAATCAAGTCAAACTTAACAAAACAGAATTCAGGCCCCTCCTGAGAGAAAGAGAGGAGAGCCAGCAGCAAAAGAAAATCTTTAAAAACAACAAAGACGGGAGAATGTCCTTTTCCCCGATATAAATGCTTATTCTAAAATGTGTCATATTTTTAAAAAGTTTTGACCATATCCTCTAAGCGAGAATTTGACTCTTTTTTTTTATATGACTAAAATTAAAACTGAAGTCTTGTTTCTATAGGCAAAAGTGTCAATCACTTAACTAGAGAACGCGTCAACTCAGTAAATACCACTTACTTATTTATTTTAATAGTCATAGTTCATTTCAGGTATATCAGCCTTCTCCACTCTAAGACTGGGCATATCAGCTCCAGTGTGTCACATACTGTGCACACATCAGGACATAAACAGGACGCGGCAGTGAGTGAGAAAATATTGGAGCCACACAAACACCCTGTGGAGCTTCATTTCAGCTGTCACGGAGATGCACTTTAGCCAAACAGGTCAAGCGCAAGCAAAGCCTCTACAGAATGCTGTGAATGTGTGGAGTGCTTTCAGATACTCGCCACAGTGTTTCAGAGATATAAGGCAAAGGACAATGTTGCAGTACTCAATTGTATCTATGTTTTCTTCACCAATAGCAAGAGGCTCCATCCACTCTTTAAGTGAGATTTGACAAACAACAAAAGTGAGTCAATGATTTGCCATTTAGGAATAATGAAATCTGAGCTTTTTCTGTGCTTCCCAATAGTTAAGTACAAATTGAATGTTTTGAATTTAACCTCACACATTTTACCATTCTGCTTGTATAATTCATATGACTGGTAATATTTTTCTTTATTTATCAAAAGTTTTTGTTGAAGGTAACTTACTAAAACACGTTATACATGGAGTATGTTTCAGTACAAATCTGAGGATCACAATGAGGATGAGCATGGCATGAGGCTGGACAACAACCGAATATTCCATGGACACAAACAAACAGTATATTCAGTGAAGGACAGGGGTGAAAGACATTTTACTAATCATAAGTGGAATTGACTGGAAGAAAGCAGATATCAAGTATAGAGGAAGGGTTAGGAGAGGCACTAGAATGCTGGTATACTGGAGTCTGTTCTGATGCAGAGGGAAATCTGCATGCATAGTTTGGGAACAAAAACTAAAAGTAAGGAGGTGTAGTAAGCAGGCAGGTTGACATAGAATGGAGGCATTGTGGAAGAACAAACTGCAGACTGGATGGAGTGAGGAGTGAGGTAGTGTAGGTCAGGACAGATGTGACGAGCTAGGGTGAGAGCAAAGCAGAAGAACATTTGTGTGGGACTTGAACAGCCTGTATCTATAATATTCTAAACATCAGAGAAGGTATTTAGACAGTCCGGGAGTAAAAAAATATCAACACTGTCCAATTTAATTTTTTTTGTAAAGATACATTTTTATTTCTTTCAGTATGAGAAATGTTTTTATTTCCTTTTTTTTTTTTGATTCTTACAGCCTTCTTCCCAGGAACTTCCAGCAAACTAATCAGCAAGTGTCTAATTCAGGACCATATGCTCTCACATTACAAAAAGGTTTTATCTGCAAAAGGTAGGGTAAAATAATACATTTTATAATATAATAATTTCTGTTGCAATCATTTGTTTTTTGTGATAAAGGATGCCTCAGAGCTGCATAATCAACTAAATATCTTCTGCAATATGGCAGAGTTTCTCCTCTTTTATTTGGTTGAGGACACACACAAAAAAGAAGAAATGCTGTGAATTCACATTTTATAAAGAACAAATATAAGTTAAAATGAGTGACATATGCTTCCATGGACTTTCTTGGTGTTGGGGTATTTTCAGTACAATTTTTTTCTAAGAAATCATTATAATACTGTATATTTATGTAGACAAATATATATTTGTAAATGCACAATTATTATGCTTTGCTCTGTCATTGCAGCTGCTGTCGATTGCTCAGCCCCTCGAAGTCTAATTACAAGTATTAAATGTAAGTATGTTTTGTTAATTTTTTTTACTAAAGTTTCTTTAAGGCATTCCAAGGTAATTATATTCTTTTAATTGCTGTAATAGTATATTGTGTATACAAATTAAACCTGTATGATATATTCTTTGCTGTTTATAAGCTGGCATCCTTTCAAGTGTTAGAATTGACTTTTTGTTCATTGCTGCTAGGATAGGCCCTAGCATCCAATAACATCATCCAGGAAGAAAGAACTTTAGAAAATGAATGGCTAATTATCAGATTAGTAATTGAAGTCAGGATTATCTTATGTATAAACGTCTACGCGTGGAAGTGTGTGTGTCTGTCTGGCTCAGAAGTGAGAGTTGGAGTTGGGGTAAGGGCTCCGCCTCAGAGGAAACGGACAACTCGCTTAGCCACTAATAACACAAGCAAGGCCAACACGTCAGCAAAATGAAACCTCAGAAGAAAGACAAAGTCACTTAGCCGCTAACATCAGCAAACCGTTATCCCTTTTACTTTTCTTCCCGCCCCTAATGCACAAGCAATGCAAGCATGTTGGAAAAACGAATCCTTCTAGGAGAGAGATTCCCAGAGTAGTTACCTTCAATTACCTAACATCTCTACATTTCAGTTTATTTTCTGACAATTTCAATAGTTTCTAGGACCCCAGGCTTTTTACAGCACAGGCTTACACAGCTAGTTTTTTTTTTTAAAAAAAAAAAGAAAGTGTTTTTTCTGTCAGAATATTTAAGTGAATTGAAAACAATTGTTACATCAAGACCTGCATTCTTAACAGCACTCACAGAATTTCAAAGGATCTCTGGTCTCAGAATTAATCTGAATAAAAGTGTACTCTTTCCAGTGAAATCTCAAGCATATAATATTTGATTAGATACCCTACCTTTTGTCATTGCAGAACAGTTTAAATACCTAGGGGTAAACATAAAGCTCTATATCAACAAAATTTCACCGTCTGCTTGAAAAAAATTAAACAAGACTTGCATAGATGGTCAACCCTTCATCTCAGACTAGCTGGAAGAATTAACACTGTTAAGATGAATATTCTTCCTAAGCTCCTTTTTTATTTCAAAACATTCCAATATACATAAATAAATCATTTTTTAGGCAATTAGATTCAACAATAACCTCGTTTATTTGGAATTCAAAACATCCACGCAACAAAAGAGCGACCCTACAAAGACAAAAGGCAGAAGGCGGCATGGCTCTACCTAAATTCCAGTTTTATTACTGGGCAGCAAATATACAGGCGATAAGAACCTGGACACAAATAGAAGAACATACACGTGGACCACAATAGAAATAAAATCCTGCAGTACTTCTTTGTATTCCTTGCTCTGTGCTCCAATAAATACACGTTATCGGCAATATACAAATAACCCAATTGTGCTCCACTCACTTAGAATCTGGAACCAATGTAGAAAGCATTTTAAGACGGAGAAGCTTCTATCTGTGGCACCTCTGCAAGAGAACCACCTCTTTCAACCTTCACAAACATATGCAGTTTTTAATATCTGGAAATAATTTGGAATTAACTTGCTTAATGATCTTTATATAGACAACGTCTTTGCATCCTATGAACAATTACATTCCAAATTTAACATTCCAGCTACACATTTCTTTCACTATCTTCAAATCAGGAACTTTGTTAAACAGAACCTTCCAAATTTTCCTCATCTTGCACCCTCATCCATGCTGGAAAAAATATTGCTCAATCTCGAGGATTTTGACTCCATCTCTACAATATATAAAATCATTTTACAATCCCTCCCTTTCAAAGATCCAAGAGAACACTAGGAAAAAAAATCTCTCAATTAATATATCAGAAAAGGAGTGGAAAGTAGCAATGCAGAGAATTCACTCGAGCTCCATATGCGCAAAGCATACAATTATACAACTCAAAATTATATATCGAGCACATCTGCCTCGACTAAAACTGTCCAAAATGTTTCCAGGGCATGATCCAACCTGCGAACGTTGCAACCAAGCCCCAGCCTCACTAGGTCACATGTTCTGGGCCTGCACCAAATTAACATCATTCTGGACCAAAATTTTTAATTACCTCTCAGACAGCCTTGGATTCACAATCCCTCCTAACCCATTAGCAGCTGTGTTTGGGGTTCTTCCAGAGGGGCTTAAAGTGGAGAAGGACAAACAAATTGAGATTGCATTCACTACACTTTTGGCACGCAGACTTATTCTGATAAACTGGAAGAACCCAAACTCTCCTCTTTTAAGTCAGTGGGAAACCGATGTGTTATATTATTTGAAATTGGAAAAAATCAAATACTCAGTTAGAGGATCCGTACAGACTTTTTCAAAACATGGCAGGATCTAATCAGTAACATTTTAAAATAAGGTCATTAAGCACAGAGAATTTATTAATTTAATTATGTTTACAAGCCTTAAATTTTACGCCGTTTGGCTTGCTCTCTCTCTCCGGGGTGGGGATCGATCTGTTCTTAACTCAATTTTTCTTTTTGTAAAAACTTGATTGCTTTGTATGAATTGCAATAAAATTAATAATAAAAAAAAAAAACAATTGTTTTTTGCGACTTCATAAAAGTTAATAAAGAAAACAAAATATCTGCCTGAAAATGTCTGCCGCCCAAAGCAATTATCTCATCTTTCCCTAAACATAACTTTGGTTATGCCTTTTGCTACCAATTACGTCTGATGTTTTCGGTCGAAAATAATTGCATTGTAGTGACTGGAGGCAATTTTCATCATAAAAGTGGTATGTATAAACAAACTGCACTTTTTTACTCATCTCTCTTTACTGAATTAAAATTCCTTACTTTTATATTTCTCTTAAGTTTTTCAAGTAATTTTTGAATTTCCTTTTTAATTTTTTTTCCTCATCGTATTTTGGTCCTTTTTAAGAATTTATTTTTTTATATCAATTTCCCTTATCGTTTTTGCCATTGCTGTTAAAAGATGTATGTACTTGGCTAACTTCACATTTTCTCCTTGTCCTTCAGCTGTTCATAATATTTTAAAAATACTTGTCAGTTTTAGATCTTTACACTAACTGTAACTCACTTTGTCATGCTTGCTTAAACCTGGATGCTGAGCTGAAAGGAAGTGTGACAGTGAAAAGCCAGACTGCACTGCAGTCATTGTGAAGTAGCCTGTAAGTAGGAATGGAAAAGTTCACTTTGAGGGTTTTTTATTTAATAAATGCAAATTAAGATTGCTGCATACCCCTTAAATTTGAATATGACAAAATAGTATTTTTATCCTCTATTTAATTTGAAGAATATATAATATACTAGGGTTCCCTTTGCTCGCCAACATCGTACATGCCAGCCAATTTGTGTCTCTGCTGCTCATGTATGTGGATTTCACTTTCACCAAACAACAAACCTTTTAATTCTCGCAGATACACCTCTTCATTGGGAAGAAACAGTACTTTTCCCTGATGGCAACATTAATTAGATGATCTACAAGTCTCAGATTTAAAGTTTAAATCTGAAGAATATATTCAATCTGTTTTTGCTATTCCATTATTTCACTGAGTAATAATTTCCTTTTGTTTGTGTTAATGCGATCTTTACTATCATATTTTTGAGACTTTTGAATTTTAGTACTTTAATAATCTCTAACCTGCTCTGCATGTGTATCGCAGGAACGTTTTTTAATTCTTTACTACATTCTACTTTGTCATGTACTCTTTGTCTTTTATTTCCGGCCTCGGATGTGGTTAAATCTCTTGGCACAAAGTCTCGTCTCGCGGGATGTGAAAGTATCTCTCTGAAAAAGTCATGTCTCGTCCCAGGCATAATACAGAGACTTGTTAGCATGGGAATATATCGAACAGAAATAACCCAAATGGATGCAGTTATGTCCCTTTGGGAAAAGACTACCAAAAGGCTAAAGTTAGGAAATCATTCTTTGTTTGTTTTTTATTCAATATTTATAATAATAAAGTGTAAAAAATGAAGTGAGATTTAACAGTTAATCAAATATCAGTTTCGCCTTTGGCAATTCCAGTAATTAGTCAAATACTTTGGTTTGGCTCCCACTTTATTTACTTTACCTTTTTCTGTTGTCGGAGGCAGGTCTCTGTCCTCTAGACTTATATCAAGTTAACTCAAGCAAACTTGTTTTAAAAAACCTGAGTAATACAATTTATTGAAATACCATAACGGCATATACAGGTTGTAAAAGGCGCTATATAGCGCCTGACCCAGCACAGACTACACAGAGGCACGTGTAAAACAAACCGGCTTTTTTATTTCTCTTCACCCGTGGACGCACGTCTTCCCTGTGTCCCACAGGCCCAACACAGTCCCAAAGCACTTTAACACAGAGCTCTAATAACCCTTCCTGGCACCACCACTCCTCCCAGGCAACCTCGTCCTCTTCTTCCCGATTCTGGCCTCGAATAAAGAGAGGCTGGCCCGTTTTATAGCCCACCTGGAAGTGTTCCAGGTGCTTGACCAGCTGGTCCTGATCCAAGAGAATCTCCAGAGATTTCACTCAGTTTCCACAGAAGTCCTAGATGGAATGAGTGCAACTGGTTTATGAAGGAATTTGGAACCTCTCCTGATTGGATTAAAGTCACTACCAGTTACAAAATCAGTGCCTTCCCATAGGTACATTATTTTGTCTATCATAACGGTTATTCATTGATTTACAGCTCTTTGTCCATTTCGCACTTCTGACTCAAGTAGCTTGCTGAGGGGCCTCTGTTACTCTGATTTACTCTTTTAATAACAGATAAAGTACAGACTGGTCCTGGCACGAAGAGTTCAGTCACTTACTTTGAAGTGAAGCTGGGTGTCTGCATCCCTGTTCAATCTGCTTTATAAGTTAGTACACCCCCAACATGTATCTATCAATCAATCAGATTTTATTTATATAACACATTTTACAGCAAGTATTGTCACACAGCAGCTTTACAGATTCCTGGGACTTAAAACCCAAGAAAAAGGTCATAACATATCTGTGACAGGGAAGGCAAAAGTTTCTTAGGCCAGAACTGAATAATTAATGAACAAAATGAAAGTTCTCTGCATCATTTACAATGTTTGCCCTTCTTCATAAAGCCGGGGGCCAATTTATTTGCACTCAAGTGAGTATGTTATTATTCTTATTATATTTTTTTATGTATTTATTAAATAATCTTATTGTTTATAACATTTAGTTCTGTTTATTGCCTCTCATTTCTATTTTCATTACCACTTGTGTAGGCAGTTTTTACTAACAGTTGTTATTCTAGTACATCATTTACACAAATTAAAGTACTATGATTAAAATAATACAGTAAGGTAGCAACCTAAAAGAAGAGAGAAAACTCAAACAGAGGTGTAAATTTCACTGTGAGTTTTAAATATTTATTTATGGAATTGACTAAACAAATCCCTTTAGCCTAGATTTGATCTCAGAAAGACTGTCTGAATCTCCCACCTCTACAGTAAGATTATTCCATAGACATTCTGCTTTATTACTGAGTTTTCTATTTCCAGCTGTGGCTTTCTTTATCTTGAGAACTACAAGATATCCTGCTCCTTGAGATCAAAGTAAGCAAGTGGGATTATAAGGAATTAGAAAGTTACCTATTTATTGGGGTCTAAGACCACAGAAAACTTTATATGTGAGCAGCAATATTTTATAATTGTTATGGAATTTTACAGGTCGATGAAGGGGACTGATTGGCAAATACAAAAGACACTTAAAAAAAAGTTATTTCTGCCAAAGGCATTTTTCTGAAATGACTGTAGACAACAATTTCCATTGTTATTTGAGAAAGCACATGTACGGCATCTGTCTGTCTGTCTATCCGTCTGTCCGTCTTTGAAGTGAAGATCAAATATATGTACATCCAAATATATTCAAGAACATACACTTTTCTTACACTTATGCGGTGCTTATTTTTTCACAGTACTGTATATCTCACTGACATGTTACACATTAAATGTTTTCCTGTCACTTTCTAATTACTTAGTTTGAAACAGATTTCATAAAGACCCAGGTGCAAATTGAATCATATTGGTAACTCCACTGTTACTTACCACTTCATTTGAAGGTCATTTTTAATTAGTTAAGGGAAAAGACACAATCAAGTGTTATTATCTTTAAGCAAATGGATCCAAATGAAGGAAAAAAATGGAGAGTGAGTAACAAGCTGTGTGATAAAAACATACAGTATAACTATTAATGGGATTGTTTGAAAATTTCACAAGGAAGCAAAATCTTCAATATGTGAAATTTGTGAGATTGCAAACAAACAGCTATTATTTTATTATTTTTATCAACAGCAAAGAAAAAAAGGGGTCTAATTAAAACATTTTGTGAAACAAAAGCATGAAGCCGTTGTGATTCTGCAGGAAATGAGCCTTGTCCTTGACTGAGACAAAACATTTAACTAGTGTCATTATATTTGAATGAAATAGTATTTTTGTTTTTCTCTTTGCCTTTGAAACTAATTTCATATTTTAAATTGAAAGAACCTTTAATTTAGATTTCAGTGGAGCAATTTTAAAAAATGCAGTTATTTGAGAGTTTGTTGCAGTTAAGTACTTTGTTTTTTTGTAGTTTGAGAGCACTAATTCATTCGTTATGTTTAAGCACAATTTCACATCAAGGATTTTTTATCTGATCAGCTACATTTGATATCATTGAAATCAGTAATAAAAAGTCAACATGTGTGCTTTAATCTTTTTTGAACCAATCCTGGCAGCAATAAGCACAAAAAAGGAACAAGGCAATAATTTACAGTACAAACGGCAAAATAAAACTATAGGTAAGCTTCACCAAAACCATTAGTAGATTTTCTTTGTTACATCTATATAACTGGACTGTTTTAAAGATATGTCAGGATTGACTAAGATTATGTAATACTTAAGAGAAATATGTTATAGTTTTAAATTGTGGAAAGTGTAAGAGGCATTTGCCAGTTATTTAGGTCATTTTAATAAAAGTATAATAGAAGTATTATATAATACAATAGAAGTGTTTTCTTAGTTATGTTAAATGTTTGTCTATAAATTAGTGCATTGTATATGGGAGGTTCTTATGACCCCCACAAGCAGAACTGAAATGGAATATTCTAACTATTTATTGTCCCTCTGATTGCAAACTACTACTCTCAGTTAGTAACCTGCCGTGCTCAGTTATATGTGCAGAGCCATGCATTTAGAACGTACTGAATGTGTAGTAGAGCATAGAGAAATAACTCATTCTTAAGTATAGAAACAATTGAAGTTTAACAAAAGAAAAATTTTTCCTTTTTTTGCTTTTTATTCTACATGTGTAACAACTTTATTCTTGTGTAGACTGTTTGCTTTGAATTTTCACTAAACCTTTTTTAAACAAAACGTTTTTGGACTGAGAGATTTCTTTCGGCACACGTTTGGCTTTTGTTTGATCCTGCCTTACTCAGCAGCAGCTACATACCAGTACCTAAATCCTTACCAGTGCTTGATTTTAAATTGTGTTTTTCATAATAAGGTTATTTTGCAGTTGTATATGCCTAATCTGTTTCATTTATACTTTGATTGTTCAAGACTGTGACCAAAAGAGAAAAGAAAAAAATCTGCAAAATCTGGCCAGTTATGAAAGGGAGATACCTTCTGCTCATTCATCACGAAGAAACTCAAGTGCTTGGAGGCCTTCTTCAGCTAACAACCCAAAGGTACTTGCAAATGTATATATTTAATACACGTTTGAAATAAACAGTTCCATGGCAGATGGCACTGAGTGGCACTGATTGGTAGTGCTGCTTCATGACCTCTATGGCCCGGTCAACTTTTGAACCTTATTTTTATGTCGACCTGGGTGTTGTCCAGCTGTCTGGTTTTCTTGTACATGTGAAAGACTTACAACTTTGGCAAATGAATGATTTTGAACTAGCCTATTATAACAGGGTCTATTCCTGGGCACTGTCCACAATAAATCTGACTAGATGCAGCCATATGCTAGTAAATTGACATCAAAAGAAGGTGCATTGTGTCGTGGTCCAAATAAAATTTCCAAAAACCTGAAGGGGAAAAAACAAAAAAGTATTGCAAGAGTTTTATCAGTATCAGAGGACTCTTCAGGACATCATCAATCAACTTGCTGAAGCACAACTCGCTCATATAGCAAAATATCCTTCAAAATACACAAACAAATTAATGTGTGAATGACTGACTATGGCAATAGTACAGAAAAATCAGACAGCAGGTCACTTTTCACATTTTAGAAAGTGGAGCTGTAAATCTGCAGGAGGGCAGGCACCAGCGTTCTCAATGAGTAAAGAATTCCATTACTTGGAATAATAAAGAAATGTCCTGACATCTAGTTTGCTGTCTAAAGATTAGATTGAATTATATTATACTTGTTTTGTCCCCAAGGGGAAATTACAAATTTTGATGTCTATATTTGTTTTTAAAAAAAGTTCTGTTTAATTGATACAAGTGAGCTAAAGTTTACAAAGGAAACCCAAGGTTAGAATGCTTCATATCAGAAAGTATGAAGGACTATAGGGTTGACGTTAAAGTTTTTCAATCTTCAGTAAAGATGGAGTCACTGTTGCCTGTCTGTTTTAATCCATTTTACTAGTCAATTGTTGTGATTAATGTTTTTTAGATTTTTTTCCATAAGCATATTGAATAACATTATTTTCAACACTCTTGTTAGTGTTGCATTGCCTATTACTTTGGTAGTGCTCCCATCATGCACTGGGAATATGTATCGATAGTGTCATTTAGTGCAGTATAAAGGTTGCACTTCTAAGCCCCACACTTCTGTTTTTGCTATTTTGGTATTTAGTTCATACTTCAGATTAAGACTTTGAATTTTGGTTTTGCATTATGGTTTCAATAATTGATTCTTGATTTCCCAAATTGACCTCAGATTTGACCATGTTATTTTCCTTGTCCTTCCATTCAAATTTTCTACACTTTCCTTCAAAGTAATACAGTCAATATTGTGCATGATCCTTATGAATGGATTGTCAATTTGAATTGGACCGTTTGGTTTCTTGCATGAGTTACAACAAATTTTATGTATTTTCTTTAGCGGATCTCATTGCGAGGTGTGATTGACGTGGGTTTATTAATTAGGTTGAAAATGAACATATCACCAGAGGAAATATCGTTTGTAACAAACACAGAAGAAAAATCATTCTGTGCTTATGGTCTTGTGCACATTTTGCAGTGAGTTATCGTAGGCTGACTTGCTGTTTGTAGAATAGCTGCTCCCTACTAAAAGTACTGTAATGATGCGTTCCATATTCCTCAGAATTTGGAACTGGGAATGACATCACACCCGAATTGACCATGTTCCAGTAAAGCATCCTGAAAAGCAATATGGATGCGTCTAGGAAAACCTTTATTGTGCTTGCTCTGTTGGAATAATTATCATTTGATAACAATGTATTTTGCACATCCTAACACCATAGCGACATGTTCTTGGATAGAAGTCGGACAGGGCTGTATGTATGACTGATTTAATGAGACACAAATAGACAGAAATGCTAATAAATAGTATAATACTACAACTTTCATTAATGTTTTTGATGTATGCCACCATTTTGGATTGGCATCATGATCTGAAATCAGATAAACTCGGACTTCACAAACCCGCCAAAATTCCGTCTTCCCAGTTCGAATGATATGAAGCATAAGTTGATACCTACATCCACAGAAACTTTTAGGCTTTCAGTGAAGGAACAATTATGTTATTTTTATATTTTTTGCTTGTATTTTTTTTTTTTTTTTTTAACTTTTCACACCCCATAAATATAAACATATGTATGTTGCCTAAAAACGTTGGAATGTACCCCTCTTTAGTAATTATAACAGAGCCATGTAAACTATGAAAAAATGTCTTAATGCACATCACATTACATGAATTTTCCAGCGATTTTCAGTGGCTGATTTAGTTTACACAATCTTAGCAGGTCAGAACAGTTACGTCACATTCTTGTGATCACCAGTCGAGTACTTTGACATGTCTAGCTCTATCCAGCTCAGTCCATCCATTCTGCACCTCTCCCTGATGGAAATACAGCAGGTTTGATTTTGTCTAAAGTCATAGGTGTGGGTTTGTGTGCATCTGAGAGCTGACAACCAGTAAGCACTCACCCATAAGTACAATGCATGTAACCTGGCTATGGGGTAATAAGGAATGCAGTTGTTTTGGACCTGACAAACAAAAGAGAAACTTATTTGTCTGGTGGCATGTGCTTTATGTACCATTATACAATGGAAAAAAGAAAGAAAAGGGCAGAGACTTTGCCTGAACTCACTGTACCTAAAAAGCTTACACACGAGTAAAGGCTCAGTCAGACAATATGTTATTGTCGGCCAGAAAAAATGTTCGTCTCATCTGTTGTAGGAGATGGATATCTAGACAGAGCTCCATTAGCAGTGGTGTTATTTTACCCTTTTTTATATCATCCCGGGGTATCCTGTATTTACATTATACGCAAGTATGAATAAGGATGAGCAGCAAACAAAGGGTTCATAAAGAAAAGGATAAGGTAGCTAAAGTTCCATCAAAGTTCAAACTGGTCTCAAGTTTATGATATGGCCTGCCAGTGACTGACCTGGAACAGACGGGCAAAGGTACAGATCTGCCAGGGCATGACACTACAACATTGGCTCCAGCCGAGAGTATATGTAAGTAGAAGCGAAACTGGGAGGAAGGCAGCAAAGAGAATTTGTCAATTCCAGGAGGATTATTGGAACCAAGCGTGGCCTTTTTATCCCTGCTGTCAACTACACATAATACCTCCCATGAGTCAGCCTCATCATTCCCAACTGGACTCACAACTCTGCCAACAGAGAGCTGAGATGATTGAAACCCACTGTCCAAGCTGAAGGTAATGAAATAAAGAGTGATATAATAAAGGATAAGAAAGAATGGAAGAAAACTGAGAAAAAATACAGAAAAAGATCTGTAAGTTAGACAGTAAAATTAGAGTACTTGTAGAAATGTTTACAAATTGTATTAAAATAGCTGAACAATCAACATCTACCACTAGCAAAAACGCAACAGCTGCAAAATCACAATGCAAAGTGTTTTAGGATAAACCGGCTGTGCTGGAAGATAGATATATAGAAGGACCAACATCAGAATCAAAGGTCTCCCTGAAAAACTCAGACACCGAGATCTCAGCAGTCCACCGTAAACGTGGATTGAATGCCTCAAAGCTGAGAAGCTTTATTGTTTGTTTTTGACAAAGTACAAGTTAAATAACACTTGATGTCCCTTCTCAGACTGAGAAAAGAGATTATTTTTGAAAATTAATCACATTTGTATTTTCCCAGATTTCTCCCTTTCAACAGCTGTTAATTGTGCCACATTCTACAGCATTAAACAGCGCCTACACAGAGCCAAACTCAGATACAGCCTCTTCTGTCCTGCCAAATTGAAAGTGATCATTTAAATTAGTTATATATTTTTAGTACTCTGGATGAAGCAGAAAAAGAGTTAAGAAGGGTGATTCTGACATCCTTTTGAAACTTGATCATGAGTCACATTGGAATGTATTATCATATGATATCTCAGTCTCCGTGGGAACCATTTAACATTGTTTCCTAAATTTATTGGGACTGTTTAAGATCATATCCTAGGTTTATTGTATTTGGACAGTACTATCATAAGATATCTCAATTTTAACCTATTCTACACCACTGCTGGAGGTTTAATTTTGTTCTGGAAGTACTGTCTCTTGACATGTCAGAGGACCGGGACATTGTGAAGTGGGGACTAGCCTCACCTGGGGAGGCAAAATGGGAGGAGGGGGTTAGGGGGGAGAGAAATGCTATTTCTTATCTATCTTTTCTACCCCAATAACTGTAAGTGTTAACATTACCATATGCTCCATAGCCTTAACACCTGGCAATGATATGAAATCCAGGTCAAAGCTATCATATGTAACAATGTACTTTCTTAACTTAAGACTGCAAAATGGCAACAAAAGTTCAGAAGCAGCGCCTCTGTGCCTAAATGATGAACTTTGTGAGCTGGAATGTCGAAAGGTCACAATTATGGATTAAAGTGAAAAAAGTATTCTGTTACTTAATAGGTCTATGTGCCAGGATAGTATTATTACAGGAGATTCGCTTAATAAGTAAGTACCACTTTTGGCTGCAAAGAGATTGGATTGCTACATTTTTCACTCCAGCTACACCAAGAAAATTAGGGTTGTGGGTATCCTAATACACAGAAAATCCCATTTGTAGTATCAGATGTAGTATCTGATCCTGCAGGGTAATATGTTATGGTGGTGGGCAGTTTATTTTATATTAAATAGATTTTGATAAGTAGCTATGGACCTAACATGGTTCATGGATATTTCATCCAAAATGTATTTGCATCTATTCATAACATGAACACTCTTAAAATTATAAAGGCTGAAGATGTTAGTTGTGTTTTAAATCCAGACCTGAATTGGTCTGCAGCCACAGCATCAATAATATCTAACACAGCAAAAATAATTACACAGTTTGTATTGGATCATAAAGTAGAACCATGGAGGTTTTTAAATCCTAACCTAAGAGCTTACTCTTCCTCCTCACCAGTACATCATTGTTACTCAAGAATTGATTATTTCTTCATAGACAATAATTTTATGCCCATTATTAAATCTTGTAAGTATGGCACTTAGAGATTGTTATATCTAATCACCCCTGTCTGATCATGTATCTTGCCCTACACTATGCCCTACACATTCGTGTCATAGTTGTTTGTCTTAACCCTCTGTCGTTATTTATATCCAATTTATATCCAAGCAAATTGATTATTTTCTTGAGATAAATGCATCCTTAGAGGTCTCTCTGCTGGTATGCTCTCGGAAATTCTGAAGGGATTTTTAAGAAGACAGATTATTTCATATCTTTCTCATAAAAACAAATTGGAAACCAAGAAGGCTTTTGAGTTAGCTGGCAAAATTACCATAATAGATCGTATAGATATAGTATTATAGATAGGACTTCAAATGAAACACTTTATAGGAAAAGGCAGGCTCTGCAATCAGAATTTAACCTCTTGACAACTAAAGAATAGAACAGCTCATCTTTAAATTGTGACATCATTATTATGAACACGGAGAGAAGGCCAATATGATCTTGGCCCAACAAATCCACAAGTAAGTCTGCAATGCAATAACAGTAATTATCAACACAGACGGAGATAACATTATTGTCCATAAAAATATAACCCACACATTTAGAGAGTACTATAAGTCCTTATATTCCATTCAGGTTAAAGAAGATAAGAGGCAATCTAATGAGTTTTTGATTCATTACAGATACAACAGCTCGATACTCTTAGTGCAATGGAACTGGATAAACCACTAACACTCTCAGAATTACTAGGCACTATAAATTAACTTCAAAGTGGAAAAGCAGCCCGCCTTGATGGTTACCTAGTGGACTTTTATAAAAAAAAATACAATATGTTAGCTCCACTATTATTATCAACATTTATAACAACAACAACAACAACATTTATTTATATAGCACATTTTCATACAAATAATGTAGCTCAACGTGCTTTACATGATGAAGAAAGAGAAAAAAAGAAAAAATAAATAAGAATTAAAATTAGGGAACACTTGTTAACATAGAATAAAAGTAAGGTCCAATGGCAAGGGAGGACAGAAAAAAAAAAAACTCCAGACGACTGGAAGAAAAAAATAAAATATGCAGGGGTTCCAGGCCACGAGACTGCCCAGCCCCCTCTAGGCATTCTACCTAACATAAATGTCCTCAATCAGTCCTCACTGTAGTCAGGGTTCTCATGGAAGAACTTGATGATGACGGTCACGTGGATTTCTGACCTTTAATTCATCAATGTAGGGACATCACGGTGTTTTGATTAGCTGGTGGTGGCACAGATCGCCGCCACAGAAAACCAGAAAAAGAACAGAAGAGAAAGTAGGGGTTAGTACGGATTTTGGAGCCACCATGAATAATAATGATAATTAATTGAATATACATAGCATCAGGATTAAACTAAAATGAAGCTATGAGAAAGCCATGTTAACGTAATGTGTTTTCAGCAGTGTTTTAAAGTGCTCCACTGTATTAGCCTGGCAAATTCCTATTGGCAAGCTGTTCCAGATTTTAGGTGCATAACAGCAGAAGGCCGCCTCACCACTTCTTTTAAGTTTAGCTCCTGGAATTCTAAGTAGACACTCATTTGAAGATCTAAGGTTACGATTTGGAGTGTAAGGTGTAAGACATTCTGAAATATAAGATGGAGTGAGATTATTTAAGGCTTTGTAAACCATAAGCAGTATTTTAAAGTCAATTCTAAATGACACATGTAACCAATTTAGTGCCATCAAAACTCGAGAAATGTGCTCAGATTTTCTTGTCTGAGTTAAGATTCTAGCAGCTGCATTCTGCACTAGTTGCAATCGATTGATGTCTTTTTTGGGTGGTCCTGAGAGGAGTGCTTTACAGTAATCTAGTCGACTGAAAACAAAAGCATGAACTAATTTCTCTGTATATTGCAATGTTATAAGAGGTCTAACTTTTGTTATATTTCTTACGTGAAAAAATGCTGTCCTACTAATCTGATTAATATGTGATTTAAAATTCAGCTCAGAGTCAATAGTTACCCCTAAATTCTTTACCTCCATCTTGACTTTTAATCCTACTGCATCAAATTTATTTTTAATAATCTCATTATATCCATTATTGCCAATCACTAAAATTGTTGTGTTCTCTTTATATAGTTTGAGAAAATGACTACTCATCCATTCAGAAACATAAGTAAGACATTGTATCAGTGAATCAATAGAGTCGGGGTCGTCAGGTGTTATTGATAAATACTGTTGTGTGTCATCAGCATAGCTGTGGTATCTTACATTATGCTCCGAGATAATCTGACCTAACGGAAGCATGTAAATTGAAAAGAGCAGCGGACCTAGGATAGAGCCTTGTGGAACACTATACAGTATAGAATATTTTGTATCTTTGAAGTATAATTACCACAACTAACAAAGAATTTTCTACCTGCCAGGTAGGATTCAAACTAATTTAAGACACTGCCAAAGAGGTCCACCCCTTGACTAAGGCGATTTCTAAGAATATTGTGATCAATGGTATCAAATGCGGCACTCAGATCTAAGAGGATGAGAACAGATAAACGGCCTCTGTCTGCATTTACCCGCAAGTCATTTACAACTTTAATGAGTACAGTTTCTGTACTGTGATTTATTCTGAAACCCAACTGAAACTTATCAAGAATAACATGTTCATTGAGGTGATCATTAAGCTGCATAATGACTGCTTTCTCTAAAATTTAACTTAAGAAAGGCAGGTTAGAAATAGGTCTAAAATTTTCAAAAGCGGAGGAGTCAAGATTATTTATCTTGGGCAGGGGTTTAACTACAGCAGTTTTAAGACAGTCTGGGAAGATCACCGTATCTAATGACAAGTCAATAATACTATCAATTAGCACGCCAATACTTATTTGAAAAAACGTGTTGGTATTGGGTCAGGGACGCAGGTGGAGGGTCTCAGATGAGAAATTATTTTATATAAATCAAGTAGATCTATGCTGGTGAAAGAATGTAATTTGTTTATAATGGAGTACCGTGGTTTAAGAGGATCAGTATTGGGGAGATGTACTATATTATTTCTAATAACATTAATTTTTTGATTAACAAATACAGCAAAAGCCTCAAGTTTCACTGGAAGTATTTTGGAAGCATTCCATTGAGTGACCTGGGTTTAGCAGACGATCAATTGTAGAGAATAAGACTCTGCGATTACTAGCATTGTTATTTATAATTCTAGAGAAATAACACTGCCTCTCAAGACAAACTATGTTATTGTATTAAGTTATTTTTACCTTCAATATCTCATAGTGGATAATTAGTTTAGTTTTTCTCCATTTATGCTCAGCTCTCCGGCATGTTCTCTTTAGATCAGACACTCTTTGAGTCTTCCATGGTATAACCATGCTAGACGTTTTTTAAACTGTATATTTTTTAACTTTTTAGAAGGTAGAGAAAACAAAATTCTATACTTAAATTTAATTAACATCTTTGCGAAGAAAAACAAGGACTTAATACAATGTGCATCATACAGACCAAGCTCACTCCTGAATAATGATGTTAGGATACTCTCCAAAGTGCTTCCTTTTATAATATCACAACCAGTCTTTTGACAAACCTCTAATCACCTGGTTGCAGTTTTCCTTTTAAGGACATGCATTTTTTATGTTTAATTTCTATACATTTCTCTTTTCTGTAAATAAATTTACTGCAGTACAGTAGTAAAACTGAAAAAAACGTATTTTAATGGGCGTTTTGATTTTCATTTCAGAACAATGAGAAAAGCAGTGGATTTGAAGAATTTTACCCAAACCAGGAAAGTACACAATCATTTTCCCCAAGATATAAATGCTACCATTCAAAACAAAAATTTAATCAATCAAAGACTTGCCCCATGAGAAGCAGTTCTCAGACTGATGTTGACTATTCTTCAGAACTAAGTTATGGAAGTTCATTTCCTCGAAGAAATAACTCGGCTTCATCCTATAGTTCCTCTGAAAGCAAGAATACATATCGATCATTTCAGGATCCAAAACAAAAAACATATAGCGGGGACCTTCTAGAAAAGCACTCTAATCATTTCACGGAGCACCAGCCATTTGCACCTAGAACACTGAAAAAGGACTCCCATTCTTTTCTGTCACAGTACAGGTATTATGCTGCTCCTAGAAGAAAAAAAGTCAAAGAGAGAACTACAAGAATGGTAGACCATGACACACAGACAGATCAAATAAGGTAATTCCTCAGCTGTTTGTTAGGCCTATACGGCTCCTGAGTGCTTTGTTTATTAGGATGATTAGTTACTATTGCAAAAAAAAAAAAGAAAAAATGCAGTAAAATGAATTCTTGAAAGACTCGGTGCTGGTGTTGCACAGCATTATATAAACTAATGTGTAGGTACTCCAAAAATATAAAGTTAAATTATTCATTCATATTCTGTAAAATCACGTATGTCACACCTTAAACCATTACTGCCAGCACAGGTCATGCAACTGCTGTGCTCCTTGGTCATCATTTGCACATCTCTGTGCATTCTGCCTAGTATCCCAAGAAATGCCATGTTTGTGAACGTGTGGGCCTCATGACGTAAGTCTGCTCTAGCCATTTCTCTTGTGAATGAACTGATCTAGTGGGAGCTTTACCATGAACAAGTAGTATGAAACTAGCTACAAATATTACCAAAATTGTCCTGCTCAGTTTTCATGATCTTGTCACAAAAAGTGTCATTGATAGCTTATACTGTGATTTATTGAACAGCAATGTCCTGCTTCAGTTAATATGGAGTATTTATTTAGCACCGAAGTAAACAGACTTGAAATCTGTTGGAAAGATGGGTAGATTTTTGAATCATTTGAATTAAAACACACACTTCAATATTCCAAATATCTGACATAGCTTTTCTTGTTTATTTTGTACTTTTACCTCATGAAGTAAATCTTTACATTTCTTAAGAACACCCTGAATTACGCCATCATATGCTAATTCAGACTTTTTAAATGTTTCATTCCATAAACTTAGCATGTACAATGCAAATTCTGACTAGGTGAACTCTTAAAAATAAGTTATATTTTTACTACAGTATGTACTCTTAGTTAACTAAAAATTAGTCTTTTCTATATCCAAATGTATATATCCAAAATCTAGATGTATAATTTCCAGTAGTTTATAATTTATAGAGTAGAACCATTGTATGCAGCAGAAAAAGTAATAAACCAAACCTCTGTTTCTCCTTTCTTGTGGAATGTTTTGCATTCATCATTGATAAAAGAAAATGAAACATCTGGTTGTATGCCAATCTCTTGCTTTGAATTAAGGCTTTATGACAGTGTATTGGGTCATTAATATGTTAAGAAATGTTGACCATGCTTGAGTCTTGACATTACAAAAGAGAACACAGTAATATACTTATTGATATATTATTCAGAGTAGTAGTATAACAGTGTAAAATTTAATATCATTTTTTGGTTTTGTGTTCAGTAATGAAAAAGTGCCAATTTAATACTGAGTACAACATCTGATAGTCCTGTTATGTGTAAGTATATGATTTGCTCTCCCACTTAGCATGACCTCAGATGCTGACATAAAAGATAAAACTGAGCTGTTGGAATCGGACTGGAGCAAGAAGGAGGTTGGTAGACAACTGATTTTTGTTATCATTCTTACTAATATTCTTCATATTTTTAATTTTTAATTTTTTATATTTAATTACTGATTTCTAATTAAAATTGCTGCTTGCTTTTTTTTCCAATATATACAGTCATATGAAAAAGTTTGGGAACCCCTCTTAATTCTTTGGATTTTTGTTTATCATTGGCTGAGCTTTCAAAGTAGAAACTTCCTTTTAATATATGACATACCTTATGGAAACAGTAGTATTTCAGCAGTGACATAAAGTTTATCGGATTAACAGAAAATATGCAATATGCATCATAACAAAATTAGACAGGTGCATAAATTTGGGCACCCAACAGAGATATTACATCAATACTTAGTTGCAAATATAACAGCCTCTAGACACCTCCTATAGCCGTTGATGAGTGTGTGGATTCTGGATTGAGGTATTTTTGACCATTCTTCCATACAAAATCTCTCCAGTTCAGTTCAATTTGATAGCTGCCGAGCATGGACAGCCTGCTTCAAATCATCCCATAGATTTTCAATGATATTCAGGTCAGGGGAATGTGACGGCCATTCCAGAACATTGTACTTCTCCCAATCCTGCGCATATGCTGCTCCTGTATTTTCTTTGGACTGCCAGACCTGGGCTTAACAGCAACTGTGCCTGTGGCCTTCCATTTCCTGATTCCATTCCTTACAGTTAAAACTGACAGTTTAAACCTCTGAGATAGCTTTTTGTAGCCTTCCCCTAAACCATGATACTGAACAGTCTTTGTTTTCAGATCTTTTGAGAGTTGCTTTGAGGATCCCATGCTGTCACTCTTCAGAGGAGAGTCAAAGGGAAGCACAACTTTCAATTGACCACCTTAAATACCTTTTCTCATGATTGGACACACCTGTCTATGAAGTTCAAGGCTTATTAACGAGCTAATCCAACCAATTTGGTGTTGCAAGTAATCGGTATTGAGCAGTTACATGCATTCACATCAGCAAAATGACAAGGGGACCCAAATTTTGCACAGCCAGTTTTTCACATTTGCTTTAATTTCATACAACTAAATACTGCTTCACTAAAAATCTTTGTTCAGAAAACACCCAAGTGCTCAGATGTTCCTAGGAATGAAAGTATCTTTTTATCTTTTTTTGTTATCTTTTTTGTTGAAAGTAGAGTAAATTATTATGCAGGCTGAGAGGGGTTCCCAAACTTTTTCATATGACTGTACAATAGTTATTATGCGGGGTAGCAAAGATACATAGTGGTTAGCTTTGGTGTTAAAGAGCATAAGGCACCTTGCTATGATTCCTAACTGGTGGTTGGTGCTTGCATGTTCTTCTAGTATTTGTGTATGTTTTCTCTGAGTATTGTAGTCCTCCACCTTCCCAAAAATAATTAGCTTAAATTTGTGATCCTTAATTGGTCTACTTTCAGTGAGTTCAGATGTGCATGTGACGGTATCGTGAAGTGGACTAGTGCCTGGCCCAGGGGAAGTTCCTGCATTGCACCCAGGGCTGCTAGCTTCTCATAAACCTATTGGATAAAATGCATTCCAAATTCAAGTCACACAAATAAGTTGGGGCTTTGCCCTGTACAGCTAATGTTTCATTACTCCAAAGCCTACTGTAATACAAATACAGATATGTTTGGTTTAAACTATGTTTATTGCACTGTTGTCCATCTGTTGTTTATTTCTAACATTATATGAACTGACACGTGTGTATTAAACATTTTGTTGAATTAGTTCATTAAATCCAACAAAGATGCTGAGGTCATTTGTAAAGCAGTGCTTCAGTTCTATTCAGGGTTGTTTTGAAAAATGTCAAAGCTTTTCTAATTAATATGTAGTCAAATGTCATTATAGGACCTACATTTTTAACCAGTGTCAAGATTCTGTTTAGGATACTTTTATGCATTTTCTTTGTAAAGTTCATTACTACATCATTCCAATTAAACATATTTTTTTCTGTGCAACATAGGCTGCATATAAAGAAGGACTGACACTGGATGATAAGTCAGGTTTGAATAAATATTTAGGTCCTTCCAGTACTCGCATGCAGCAAAGTGCAGAATATGATCTAATGTCTTCTCCACTGAGGTAACAGTTTTTATTTTTTCAGTTTTGTTCTCAAAGTAGGGGTATATATAAAACAGAAAATACCCTGATTTCAGACATATCATGATTTTTTTATGTTTGAAGTGTTTTTGTATTTGCTGAAATTTATGTAATGTTTATAATGTCTTTTATAAACAAGAGTATTTTATGTTTTGGGAAGAACTGATTTGTTTTTTTTAATAAGATGAACCATCAATAATACATGTTGAAAATGGTGGACAAATGTCAGCATTTAATAGTATGAGGTGACAAGAGTGGAGCAGCTGTTGGTGAGGCTGCCTCATAGCTCTAGAGTCCTGCGTTCAAGTCTCGCCTACGTTACTGTGCTGTATGCGTGGAGAGTGGATTTTCTTTCTGTGCTTATATCAGTTTTCCATTCTGTCACAGATATGCCTATTGAGTTAAACTGGCATAGCATTAGTGAGTGCAGATGTATGCATTAATGTGCTCTACAAAGGATTGATGTCCCATTCAGATTTGGTTCATGCCTTCTGCCCCATGCTACCAGGATAAGCTCCAGTCTCAGGAAATTAGAATACCTGGGTTCAATATCACTATTGTCTCTTTTAAACCTGGTCTTGAAATTAAAAATTTGAGTGAATGAGACTAAATATGATGTGCAAGCCCTCTTTCCAGAGTTAGTGCAATTGTGTGCTCAATGCTGACAGGATAGTCACCTATGCCTCCTGATTTGGTGACCATTTAAAGCCAAAAGTGAAGCTCATTGACATTATACTCTTGCATTTTAAAGTTTATGCAAAATTAAAAACCACACAGTCTTGTATATGTATGTAAGTCAATGTGTGTATGTCTGTTCAAGCATCACTTCCAAACGGCTGGAGTGATTTTCATGAAACTTGGTACACATGTTTCTCATTGGTCGACTAAAAATACACTCGCCCCCCTTCTGGGTAGGGTGGTGGTGACCTTGCGGTCTTTTATGCATGATATCATTCAGTTGACACTCAGAACGACCACCAGACGGTGACTGGAGGTGACTGCCAGCATTCTTTGTTTGAGCACCACCGCGCCCGCCTGTTCCTTTTCAAATTAAGTAGAGTTGGCCTGTTCTGAGCATTAACTGGATGATAACATACATACAAAACCGCAAGACAAGCACATCAGTGAGTCTTTATTCTTTGTTAATTTATTTTTATTTTTAAAGTTTTTTTGTTTTTTTTTACTTATGTTTTTCTCAAACAATTCAAAAAAAACTATTTTTCTCCCGGGCAACGCTGGGTATTTCAGCTAGTGAAGAAGCTAGTATTTAATAACATTATCCATCCCTCTGAAACCTCCAGCTTGGTAATTTAAATTTTCAGTTATCACTACACTATTAGATTTTTTTGATTTGATTTGATTTGCTTTATTAATCCCCGGGAAGAAAATGTCTTTTCACATGACCTTTTGGAGTCAGAGTGCATGGTCAGACATTGTACAGCGCACCTGAAGCAATTTTCAGTTAAGGGATTTGCTCAAGGGCCCAACAGATTGGGGATACCTTCTGGCAGTAATGGGATTTGAACCAGCAACCTTCCAGAGACCAGCACAGACCTTTAGCCTCCAAGACCCCCCTTATTTTATCCACAAAGTTCTAATGGAGATGATAGGTGCCCTCAAGATATTCTACAAATCATTCTTGAACGTTTAACTTGCATTCATTTAACTGCCATTTTTCAAGTGCTTCCTTACACATTGAACATTTTAGAGTTAACACTGGGCTTTGTCAGTAATAAAAACAACACTTAGCATTTTCTGAACTAAGAAATTTTAAACCAGAACCACCTGAGGACACAATTTAAATATTTCAGAATAATTACATAGTTGTGGATTGAACTTCAAAGTAAGCAAAATTTTAGTGATGATTCACAAAAAAAAAGACGATGTAGCCCAGTTTGAGATTGGTTAAGAACCCAACTTGTGGTGTACATTCTTTAGAACACTTCTTTGAAAACTAGTACAGTATGTCTTGTTGCTGGGTGCAGGAATGACAGCTCCAAAATTTCGAGAAATTTTTGGGCACCAACTGAGTCCTCCCATTTATTGTCCGGAGATAAAGTATATCAAAACATATAGAAAACGCTCTTTAGCATATGTCCCGTTACGGCGAAAAAAACAGGCAAATGTTAAAGTGTTGGGCTGGATTGCCAAGTCGTTTTCGCTAGTTGAACTCCATCCAGCGGGTTGTTTGAACTAGTAAAAGACACCTCCTTCCAGAATGACTGGGGTTTTTATGGCAGCTAGACCAGAAGGGGCAGGGTCATTTGCCTTCACTGGCTGGCTTCTCGATATTGTGGAGAAAGAAGATGACCGTGTTAGCATCAGTGCACCCTCTCGTCTCGGTGGGTTATTACATACCTCAGCTGAGCCTGTGAGAGTTTCTCTGACATGTATGCTTTATAGACAAACTCTCTTTAAAAACTGAATCTTACTCATTTCAGTTTTGACTTTTGAGTAATACTAAGATGACCCAAGTTTCCAAGCCTGGTTTATCTAGTGTACCACTCTCTGCATTCATCTTGGAGTTCACCATTGAGCACATCCATTGCATTTCGTCAATTTGAAGCTGCTAACCCTCTTAACACACATTTGTTTGGGAGGTGGGAAGAAAGCAGAATACCAACAGAAAGCCCACATGGACGTGAAGGAATGTGTCAAAATGATGACGCATTGCACACAGTAGTAGCAGTTTTCTAAAATGCCTTAAATACTCAGAGGGCTCAGCATGAATGCTAGAATTGAGTTTCATCAACAGAGAACTGAGAATTTGTAACCAGCTGTACACTTGGGGAAAAAATGTGCTGTGTTATAAAACCAGTGACTATAAACTTTAAATTTTCAAATCTTTTGTGAAAGAATGATTTCTGATTTTAATATTTTGTGAAATAAACAAACATAGCAATAAAATAATGTGAATTTGCCTCTTTCCAGATTGTCAATTTCTGATCGTGTGACCTCCCCAGTCATGAGGAAGGTGAAAGCAGAGTAAGCTCAGTGGACTTTGCTATATTTTAGAATTAAGCTTTTTATCCTGGTTGTGTTTGCTTACTTAACATATTTGTTTAAGTCTTGCACATTTTCTGAGAGAAGTAACATTTGTTTCTTAATTGTAAATTCAGGCAAAAAAACATAATTATCGTGTTGGTTATTTTTCAATGGATTTGGAGGAGCTTTTATAAAACCATAAAATTATTATATAAACAAATCTTGTGTATTAATCTTGTGTTAAAGTACTATTTCACATTGTTTCAGGTTGCTTACAGCTAAACCAGATGCAGCATTATGTTCCTACTTTGACAGAGATGTGCTGCACAAATGGCTTCCTCGAGATAATGATCACATTTTCTTTATTTTACAGAGAGGAAGAAATACAGTATCTAGAATTTATTGCAAACCTAACAAATGAAATTATAACAATGGGATTGTATTCAGATAGGTATGCTTACAGTTGTATTCTGCACTTGCGATATGATCTAAAACGAGGCTTTTCTTGAACTTTTGTTACAATTTACTTTAAAGGAATCCACCCGAGAAGCTGAACCTAATTTGTTATGTATAATGTTTTGTTTTTTACCTCTTAAGTATAAATGTATATTTAAGTGTTTACAGTTTAAGGAAATCTTTAAATGTTTTTAATTAGGAGAGTAAAAATGTGAAATAACCAAAATTAGTAATAATCTTTAACTCTTAAATAACTGAAGTCATGAGGAAAAGTTGATCTAAAACGAAAATGATACAGTATGAAAAATGGCTCAAGAAATTTCTAACATTTCCCCTTAGGGTTTTGGAGCGTGTATTTCACAGACATGTTGAACAGAATAAACATCGATTAGATGAAGTGAGTAAAGCTGTGCTGTGTTCCCCTTTTGTACCAGAATGATATTTTGCTTGACATTTTCACTCTGAAAACAGTACTTTATCTGTCCAAATTTCTACACTCTCAGCAATTTATATTTGTTCATGTTGGCAAGTGTATTTTTTTCCCCCAGAAGCATCTGTTCAAGCTATACAGAATGCCTTTACAGCTATAAATATTCAAAGCTGAAACACATGTCTAATTATATGCTGTTATGCTGGTCCACTAACTTACTTGTGAAATTTGACTTTGTAAGATCCAAGTGGATTTGCATGTTACTAAAAGTAATATCACGTTGCTCACCATAGCATCTCACTTCTTTCCTGAAACATATTTGCTAAACAAAGGGAAATGAATGAAACGTGTATGGTGGCATCATGAAAACACCTTTTCTTAAAGGAGAGTTCTGCAGTTTACGTGGCTTGATGAAGTTAAATCTGTCTCTAGTGTGTGCGTGTGGTGCGCATGTTCACCCTGTGATGGGCTGCTTGCTGGGATTGGCTCCAGCTATCCTGCAACAATGCTCTGGATGAATGGAATGCATTACTAAAATAGGCAGGTAACTAATGACATTGAGATTTAAAAAATGTGCTACAATAGTGTGCACTGGTACTTGGGTACAGGCTTCTCTGCATATCCTTCACTTAACTCCCACCTCCCAAAAATGAATGGATTGATTAAACAGAAATACACAAAACACATCAGATGCAGTCATTAACAGTATAAGAAGAATTTATTGACATTATGTGCACAATGGATATGATGACACTTAAATCATATGCCACTGAACAGGGGTGCATAACTGATTTAATGTTTTGATTTCCTTTGATTTACTGGACACTTTGTAGGATTAAAATGTTCCCTGTGAAGCCATTTCTGACATGATCACCACCAACAAAAACACCAGTATGGAAAACATGTTCAAGAAATGTCTCACAATGAATTTAATCAATCACCTACAAAGGCACCATCCAGAAAAGTAAGCCGATGACTTCAAACGTACATGTGAAAAAATCTTGTTGCCCCTATGGCAGCCTGATGTTATAGGTTTAGAAGATGTGTTAAGATATTCATTTGACACAGTCTGAAAGACCTGTCATTGGTTCTGGTCCAGAATTTATATATAGTGCCCTTCATAATGTTTGGGACAAAGACACATTTTTCCTTGATTTACCCCTCTGCTACAGAGTTTAAAATTACAAATAAAACAGTTGACGTGAAAAGTGCACATTGCAGACTTTCATTTAAGGGTATTAGCATTCATTCCAGTCACACCACGTAGACATGACTGAACTTTTGGTACATGGCCTCCCCCATTTCAGGGCATCATAATGTTTGGGACATAGCGATGGCAGGTATACAGTATCAAAGCTGTCATATTAAGTTCTTTGTTGCATGCAATGATTGCTTTAAGTCTGTGATTCAGGTGCTGAATATCTTCTCTGGTGATGCTCTGTGAAGCCTCTAATGCAGCCATCTTGAGTTCCTGCTTGTTCAGGAGGCTTTTCATCTTTAATTTTCTCTACAGCATATGAAAGGCATGCTCAATCGAATTTAAATCAGGTTGCTGGCTTGGCCATTCAATAGTTTTCCATTTGTTTAGCTTAGAAAATTTTGCTTAGCATATGTTGGGAATCATTATTATGTTGTAGGATGAAGTGCCATCCAATGAGTTTGGAGGCATTTACTGGAACTTCAGCAGATAAACTGTTTCTAAACAAATCAGAATTCATTGTGCAGCTGCCCCCACCAGTCACATCATCAATGAAGAGACTTAAGTGTGCCAGTACCTGTGGCAGCATTACATCCCAAAGTCCTAACACCCCCAACACAATGTTTAACAGATGACGTTGCACACTTTGGATCTTAGGCCATGCTTAGAAGTGAGCTGACAAGCAAGTTACGAAAATGGAAGCCTTGTTCACACAGAACTGCAACACATAATTGTTCTCATCAAAGTTTGTAAAATATTGGCAGCATCGTAATGTCCGTGTCATTTATATCTTTCCTTTCATTAATAACAGTAACATTTTATTCATTTCTTTTTAAAAGGGTAAAATGCACCACCTGATAGATGTGCTTCGAGAAGATCTTGGCATCAGTGCCAGTGTCATAAAAACTAGAGAGACCCGAGGCTTTTCAAAGAAGACTGCACATTTAGACTTTGGTCTTGAAGAAGATCATAGCTTAAGCTTACAGACTGAAGAAACAAATGTTTCCAGTTCACCCCGTTTATATGCCAAGGAGAGTTTTTCAACTAAATTACCTGAAGGAAATTCGGATCAATTTAATAACCAAGAACCTGAAATCCTCCAAGAAGAATTCCAAAGAGAAGAAGATGTCACATTGACACTTGAAAAAAACACAGCACAAGATGAAATTGATGTTGATGCTTCAGGAAACCTAAAGGATGTTGAAGTTCTGGAGCAAAGTTTAGCAGAATCATTGTTTATATCTAGTAAAAATGAGTCTTTGGAAATTTCATTGGAGCCCTGTTAAATAATTTAGAGTTTGAGTTTGTGAATTTAACATGTCTATTTTTGTTAGCAGATACATTGCCTATACAAATATTTACTTTGTTTGAAGTTTTCAGGTGTTTTTGGTTATCCAACATTAATCACTGTGGATTTCACTTGGCTTTTTTGATAATGATTAACAGAAAAAAGACTCCTAAGTAAAAGTCAAAATGAAAACAGACCACTGTGAAGTGCTGTAAATTAATTACAAATATAAAACGCAACATAATTAATCACATACAGTACATATTCACCCCTTTTTAATTATCAAAGTCAAAAGCCAAATTAAATCCCCTGTGATTCAACAATAAAAAATGAAAACTCTGAAGGGGATGAATATGTTTTATAGGCACAGTATATATTTATTAATAATGTATATTATTTAGGACTTGATGTAAGGATGTGTAATTGCTGATGTCACACGGTCCTATCGGTATTATGCTAAGTACTTGGCTGCCTTATGTCGAATTAGGGTGTTCATTTTGTGAGAGCACTGATTGCCCCTCACTGTCATTATAACAGATATGGAGTCGGGCTTGATTGACAATTCTTGGATGATCCATCAAATGACAACCCAGTGTCAAGTGGAGAACTAGTCAAAAACAGATTTTCTAAAGTCATTGAAAGAAGTAATAACTACTTACAAAGCTTGACTACAGTACATTAATTTTCAAATGTGACTTTTATCATGCTAATTATGAAATGTTCAAGAGCTACTGTTAGATGCTGGAAATTTATATGTGAAAGAATGTTAAACTGCCTATATATTTTTGTTGTTATTAAAATAAACCTTATTCTGATATTATTCTTATAGTTTTTTCCAAAGATTATGAAAATATATATATACTTAAAAAAAAATCACCTGATGTAGGGGCAGGTTCCTTGTAATGACTAATGGCACTGGTGTGGGCTTCTGCCTCTGTATTCTCCTATATTGAATTAAGTGGGTCCGATAATTAATGAATGTATGGATATTTATTTAGCAGTGCTTTTAAAATTCATCAAATGTTACAGTATACCAGTGTAAGTGTTTTATAGTGCATTACAGATTAAAGAATTTTATTCGCAGCTTCGCTCTGTGGTTGATGGATGCCCACGAGGAGACACTCCTCTGGTCATGGGTGACTTCAATGCAGCCACTGGCATTGGCAGGGCCTGCTATGAAGATTGTCTCTGTCCCCATGGGTCTGGTGACCGTGGTGAAAATAGCTTGATGTTCCTTGACTTTGCAAAAGGTCGGGAGCTGCGAATCACTGGATCCTGGTTCCAGTGCCCTGAACCGCATCGTTGGACTTGGTACTCCTATACTGGTGGTGCGGTGAAGGAGATTGATCACATCCTCTTGGGCAGACGCTGGAGGCTCTTGCAAAACTTGTAGGGTCTACAGAAGTGCCCAGTTTGTGACTTCTGACCACAGACTTGTTACTCTTAGGATCCAGCTTAGGTCCAGTAGGTTACCACCTACTAGGAAAATGAGCCTGGACTTGGCCAGACTCCAAGACCAGGCTGTTTCTAATGAGTTTGCACGCAGTTTGTATGAGGAACTTTCAGATTTAGGTACGACTGCCGATCCTAATGTGATATGGGAGACCTTCTGTGACAAAACCCTGAAGGTTGCTGAGGGTTATGTTGGTGTTACCGGTG
The DNA here is from genome assembly GCF_016835505.1 of Polypterus senegalus. Taxonomy (NCBI): domain Eukaryota; kingdom Metazoa; phylum Chordata; class Cladistia; order Polypteriformes; family Polypteridae; genus Polypterus; species Polypterus senegalus. Next base: position 49,117,483 of record NC_053171.1, on the reverse strand, counting down.
TTCCCAGAAGGAGGTGTTTCATCTCGCAGGGCACCCTGGATATCATCGAGAGGAGTCGCAGCGCACGGCTCAATGGCAATTCTGATCTGTACTGGGAACTGAGAAGGACGGCAGCGAGGGCTCTGAGGGCAGATAAAAAGGCGTTTGTTAGAGGAATCTGAGAGCAAGTGACACAGCATCTGTGGTCTAGCAACTCACGTCCTGTTTACAGAGGGATCAAAGCATTAGGCACATCTAAATCTGTTTCTCGGAGAGTCACAGGGCAGCTGATGGAATGGTCCTTACAGATGACGCTGCAGTTGTAACCCGCTGGGCTGGCTACTTTGAGCAGTTGTTCAAAGCTGATCCTCTGGCTAGGATGTTGGACATCTCTGGGTCCACGGTTCTTGAGGCTGATCCTCCAATTAGCTGTGAACCACTCAATCTCACTGAGATTGCTCAGGTGGTGAACCAGCTGAAGGGGGGGAAGGGATGCAAGGATCTGTGGTATCCGGGGTGAACTTCTCCAGGCTGGTGGTAAGGCTGTCCTCCTGACATTGCAAGCAAGCAATATTTGCTTCCATTTGGGACACTGGCATCATCCCAACTGACTGGAAAATGGGACTTATCCCTATCTGGAAAGCGAAGGGTAATCGCATAGATTGCAGCAACTACAGGGCGATAACACTGCTCTTGGTGACGGGTAAGGTCCTTGCTAGAGTTGTCCTCAAAAGGATCCGTGATCACTTGCTCACCTACCAGTGACCGGAACAGTCTGGTTTTACGCCTAAGAAGTCTACCATCGACCGCATCCTGGCACTGAGGGTTCTCATAGAGCGCAAATGAGAATATCGGCAGAGTTTCTTTACAGCCTTTGTTGATTTTTGCAAAGCGTTCGACTCACTTGATCGAGCTCACTTGTGGGGCATCCTGAAGGTTCGCGGGGATCTCCTCGAGGTTGCTGGATATCATGGCTGGCCTGTACACTGGTGCTGTGAGTGCTGTGCAGAGTAGAGACAGGACCTCTGTGTTTTTCCTAGTTGATTCTGGGTTCCGTCAGTGGTGAGTTCTTGCTCCTGCTCTGTTCAATGTTTGTATGGACTGGGTGTTGGTCAAGGTCATGGGGGCCAGCAGCTGTGGGGCATCTGTTGGTGAAGAAAGATTCACGGATCTTGACTTTGCTGACGATGCTGTGATCTTCGCGGAGTCAATGGAGGCTCTGATCGGGGCGCTCAAGAGACTGAGTGAGGAGTCTGAGTGTCTGGGCTTGCGAGTGTCCTGGATAAAAACCAACATCCAGGCCTTTAATGACTTCTGGGCACAGCCATCAGCAATGTGTCTGTTTGCGGAGAGAGTGTTGACCTTGTTGAGAGGTTTGCTTGCCTTGCCAGTGACATTCATATCTCTGGTGAATTTTTCTGTGAAGTCAGTAGACGGATTGGGAGATAGTAGGGGGTCATGAGGTCGCTGGAAAGGGGTGTGAGGCGCTTCCGATATCTATGCAAAAAGACGAAGGTCCAAGTCTTTAGAGTCCTGGTGCTTCCTGTCTTGCTATATGGTTGTGAGACATGGACGCTATTCAGTGACCTGAAATGAAGACTGGACTCCTGTGGTACTGTGTCTCTCCGGAAAATCCTTGGCTACCGTTGGTTTGACTTTGTGTCAAATAAGCGGTTGCTCATGGAGTCCCGAATGAGGCACATTACCTGCATTGTGAGAGAGCATCAGTTACGGTACTATGGCCATATGGCGCGTTTCCCCGAGGGTGATCTGGCTCATAAGATCCTCATTGTTGGGGACCCAAGTGGCTGGACCAGCCCAAGGGGTCGCCCACATAACACCTATCTGCGGCAGATAGAGGGTCATTTCCGGAGGGTAGGACTGGACCGTGTGTCTGTCTGGGGGGGTTACAAACCGGGATCCTAAGTTGTTTCACCGTGTAGTGGGTGCGGCAACGCACTGTACCAGTGCATGTTCCACAACTTGACTTGAACTTGATTTGGTTTGGAATTTTTTAGAGTAATTTTTTCACAAATGTATATATTAAGTGACCACATATAATTGTGCTAGGAAGTGAAGCGTTTTTTATACAATGTAAAAATACATTGTCTATTTGTGTAGCTTACAATGGGACTAATGGATACACAGGTCCATAGCTTAATGAAGTCCTAACATTTACAGAATATGCCAATTTTTCAAGCCAAAAATGTTACTCACTATTGATCTGTAACTCGAGATTGCACACATTTTGCAAAACAGAATATCCATTTAATTTTAAGAAGAAAAAAAGCATAACGCAAAACACTATAGTTAGACTGGTTCATTTTAAAAGGAATATATACTGTACATTTTTCTCCGCCTCTTGTCTTCTTCCTGCATTCCTGTTACTTCTCCTTCTTGATGATGCATTTCCAAGTCTGCAAGGGGGTGTCTCTTCGGTCTGCATAGATGTGCTACTGTGCTGCACATGTTTTTTGGAATGTCAACCATACAGTTCACTCTTTAACATCTTGTATAGAAGACTACACTCACACGTATGAATGATTCACCTAACTTCATTAGCCGTTGCAACAGTTCTCCAGGCGTGATTTTTGGGAAATAAAGTTTTATATACACTCACCACTCTAACTTCAAGTAAGAATTTTTTTTTTCTTAAATTGACATAGACCAGGTCTTCTACTGTAACACTGAATATCTCTACAGCGGTTTCTAGAAGCATTACTCATGCCAAATTTCATGGAAGTTGGACAACACCCACGTGCTGTTGCAATTTCCAGTTTCACCAATGTAATTCTTCAAATGGAAAATTGGCAGGCTGAGCTTCCCAGGAATGCTGGGGTCTGGCTGTGTTCATGCTGTAAATTGCTGGAATACAGGAAAACAGAAACTTTACAATTATTAACAGTTTTGAAAAGAAACTTCATTACAAAATGTGCATAAAATAAAAAAAAACAAAGATATAATAATGTATAAAATATGATTTTTTTTTTATTCCATATATTTTCTAACATGCTTATTTGTGGTCTTAGGAGAATTTCAGACAGACCACCAACTACATAGCCCACAGTGAACACCATTTAATATTTAGTGCATCAAACCGTAGCAATGACTAAAGGATTTCTTTGATAATATTCTAGGTAACAAGATTGCATGTGAAACAGTCATCTTCTAAACATTACATGTCATGCCCTAGTGATGTTAATTCAATGACAGAATGCAATTTAACTTCTGACATCTAAAGTGAAAGCAGCAAGTTCTCTTTAAAGACCCCAATCCAGTGTGACTGTTGTAAAGTTCACTTACAGTACTTGCAGATGTCATATTTAATACCAAAAATTACCTCAAGCTGTTAAAGTTCTTTGTGGATTTGTTAGATGGGTACAAGGCTTAATTTCACTTGTTTCTACAAGCGCTGTCACAACTACAGTATGAGTCACATTTTTAAAAGTATATGCCATCACTGACAGCATGGCGGTTACTGTCTAATACACAAATCAAAGAGTGCGACTGCACATCACATCAAGGCACTGAACACAGATTGCTGTCTATACATGTAGAGCAAATAAAGTTTATGAGAACTGAAAGTGTTACCTGGCACAGGTACTGTTGATCTTTGTGTTCACTGATATTCAACCCTGAAACATCAATATACAGCAATCTTGACTGTTTTTTTTATTTACTATCAATAGTTCTAATTTATCTTGGCAGGCAAACAATGTAACACTGCCAGGCTTTTTTATTAGACAGTGGCCATCCTGTGGAATTAACCCTTTATCTTCAATCCTGTATCCAGTGCAGAACTCTGACGGATATGTCGGGATATGCACTTGAATCTTTGTATCTTTGACACAAAATATTAGTCCACTGAGGCCTGTCTGCTTCATCACTTTGACATAGTTATCACACAAAGCCACAAGCTATTTTTTTCCCTTAAGGGTAAGCAGTGAGTGGACACATATTCTCTTTACATATGTACACATACAGAATCTTAATTCCGTACATTGTAAAAGCCTCTTTAGCAATAAATATAGCTTTGATTTTTCTTGTGAAAATCTCTACAAATGATTCATCCCTGGATCTGAGTTGTTTATTTGTGTAGAGTGATGGGCAACTTTATCCCTTAAATCTACAACACAATAAATTGTATACAAAGTGAAGGGGTCGGAATACTTTCTGAATCCACTATATATCTCTGTTATAAAAGAAAATCTTGAGATGAGATGAGACTATTGCCAAGTGAATTTTTCAAGTCCCACGAGAAGAGACTATTTCCAAAAGATTTTTACAAGTCCCATCCTCCTCTCAACCATTTACAGTTAACAGCCCACGCCCACGATCCTCTCACCTCTCATTCGTGTGAATGCTTTTGCCAGACACAGTTCCTTTGCTCTCAGCTCTTATAAATTTTTACATTTTCCTCAATTTAAGTTCCCAATAAAACAAGACTTATTATGTCCAAATCTTATTGAAGAATTTCATCCTGAAGGGTTATCAACAGAAGAAATGAGTACACAGACAATCCTAGCACCGAGAAACGATGAAGTCAAATGAATTAACGCGAAAATTGTCAATCGGTTACATGGCAAATTGGTTAAATGCGTATCAATAGACTATGCTGAAACAGTTGGTGGTGATGGTGCGTAAGATGAAAACATCAACTTACCATATCCCATAGAATATCTACAACCGTTAACACCATCCGGTCTTCCACCGGCCGAATTACTGTTGAAAGAAGGATGCATCATAATGTTATTTCATAATTTATGTATGAGTGATGGGCTATGCAATAGGACAAGATTAGATTTATTCAAAATTGGTCGAACAACTCTGATATGTAAAATTTTAACAAGCAACAAGAAAGGTAGTGTAGTACATCTTCCGCAGATAACAGACATCAAAGGAGATCTTGATATGCCATTAGTATGAAAACGTTTACAGTTTCCCATTAGAATAGCTTTTGCTATGACAATTAACAAATCACAGGGAAAAACAGTCCAAAAAGTCGGTTTATTTAATAGAGAGAAAGAACCGATATTCACACACAAGGCAGTTTTATACGTTGCGTTGTCACGATGTAACTCCAAACACGGAATCAAAATTCAATGCAATATTGTCGGAAAGTATATTAAAAAAACTGTTTTTACTGAAGTTTAAAAAGTATTTGCGTGTTAATTTCAAAGCCAAACAGAACAAAAACGTATAACACAACGAATACCTCTAATGCAACATGAAACATAATTTTCTTTCAATGTATTACATCTTACTATTTTTTACTATGGTTAACTACTCGCTGTAATGTAAAATAGTTAGGTCTATTATGCATATGTAACAATTCCCATGAAAATAACAATCTGTTTAAATTTTACATCTACTTCACCATACGCAAGCGGTGGAGCTGCAAAGTTGCAAGCACATAGCGCTTGTCCAGGATTGCCGAGCAATGCCCCCTAGGATTGCATATGTATATGCTAGCCAAAGCACCCGATGTTGACAGGTATATTTGTATAATGGGTAATTGAATCACTAATGAGGAATGTAGCCTTCACGGTAAGTGGGGTAGAACCTAAACAATATGCCACATTTATCACCACCGGTTGAACCATTTTGGTGTAATAATGCACATTTGACTTTGGCCCCTATTACAACTCCATTTCTCAACACTATCTTTGAAAGGTTTTAGGGTCTAGATTTTAAGTTGTAGCCAAAGTACTATGCAAGCAAACCAGCCCATTTGGATTGAAATATTTTTTAATCAGTTCAGCCATTTTTTATGTAAATGACAAACAGACAAAATGCAATCTAAAGGATTAAATTACATTCTTATTTTGCAAACCTCTCTTGCTGTTATAATGCTCTCCCACATTCTATGGCCTTGTAGTAAGGAAAACATACTACATTTTATGGTAAGATGATCTTTACAAGGTATAAAGTGAACTAATTTTGCCATTACATTTTTGTAAGATGCCCTGCTCTTCAGGCGAGATCTTTCATGAATGTCATAGACAACAGTTAGTGCAAGCAAGTGTCTGAGATTTATCAAATCAGCTCTACATTTGGTCACTCAGCTGTGTCATAAAGCTGTATATGTGAGTCCTAAATAAGACTCAAGATATTGAATGAGCACAAAATAGCATCCACTGAAAGATCCAGGAGTAGAAGAATAGAAGAGTTACCATTACAGGCAGTTGAAAGAAGATCACTCACAACCTTCACCAAGGCCATCTTGGCACCATGCTTAGTCCTAAAACCAGACTGATATGGTTCAAAAGAACACGCCAGCACTTTATCCAAAAATGGAAGGGTGGAAATTGGTCCGTAATTAGCAGAACTATCTCAATCAAGACCTTGCTTTTTGCTAGACTGGCATTATAGCAGCCACTCTACAGTCAGTGGGCCTAATACCTGAAAAACAACAACATTGATTTCTATAGCACATTTTCATACAAACAATGTAGATGAAAGTGCTCTACATGATGAAGAAAGAGAAAAAAGACAAAATAAATAATTAAAAATAGGGAACACTAATTAACATAGAATAAAAGTAAGGTCCAATGGCCAGGGAGGACAGAAAAAAACAAAAAAAAACTCCAGACTGCTAGATAAAAAAAATAAAATCTGCAGGGGTTCCAGGCCATGAGACCGCCCAGCTCCCTCTAGGCATTCTACCTAACATAAATGACCTCAAGCAGTCCTCACTGTATTCAGGGTTCACATGGAAGAATTTGATGATGAAAAAAGACATATTAACAACATCTGCTGTTCAAGCACACAAAATATAAATGCAAGCCTTGGCTAAAGCAGCAGACACAAGGCACACTGGGCAGGTCTTTTTCCACAAGCTCACAGATGAAGATAGTGTCAACTGGAGCGAGCGTACTGAATTTGTACTCAGTCCTGACCTCAGCCCTTAATTTCAAAGATAATGACCATGTACAGTTAAGTTGCAGGATAGTCTAAGCTGTTGATACATAGACTGAACTTTCTTTAGAAAATAACTGTCAAATTATTTTGATATGAGGGTGAAATTGACGAAAAAAATTGGAAGGTTGCAAATGTTTATGTATGGTAGAAACCAGAAATCTTATATTTCCTTCACCATTATTAATAATGTTAGAGAAAGAAATAGATTCCCTATGTGAATCAGTGCATACCTATTAAATTACTGCATGCACAGAAAGACACATCTTTTTATAGAGACAATGTAAGGTGTATTCAGAGGGACAAGCACAATATAACAAAGTAATTCCACAGAAAATAAAAATAGCTCAAGTAAATTCTAACAATCTTCAAGAGCAACCAACTGCATATACGGAAGGCTTTGTAATTAATCCATCAAATTGTAAAACCATTTATTCAACTTGTCGCTGAAATCACTTGTTTATAGGAAAAAATGCCTTCAAATTGAAGATGCCTTTCAAGCAAAGTTTTTTATGAAGATATTTATTCACCTTTTTATTTGCTTGGTATGAGCTTGTTTCTTTATATAATTCATACTTCTGTCTTTTTCCATGTAGTCTATATAGTAGACATCTGTTATACAGTACTTGGACATTGACTCTTAACTACCACCTTGCCAAACACTTTAATATACAGTATTGTACATATTCTAATTTTAGATGTCATCATTGATAGAAGCCTTTAGCAAATAAAGAAAAATAACTAAAAACACCTTTGACTGGCCACAATGTAGCTTGAAGAAAAATCTAAGCAATTTGTCAAACAAAAGATAAATACTTTCGTTTTCACTTTCATTCTGCTTATCCAGACGAGAGTAGTGGTGGCAACGCACTTTGCGAAACAGACCAAGCCACCTATCCCAGGCAATGCTTGTGGGACATTCCCAGGCACTCTCTAGCTCCTACATGCTAGATCCACCTCAACTGGCTCCTCTTGATCAAGAAGAAGCAGTGGTTCTACTCGGAGGTCCTCCAGTGTTACTGGGGTTCTCACTATATCACAACTACAAACATAAATAAACAACCCTAATGAGGATCCTCATTTTGGTTGCTTTTACTCATGATCTCACTCAGTCACTACCCAGAGCTCACGACCTTTAGTGAGGATGGGATACAGATTGACCAGTCAATCAAAATGAATACTTCATGTGCATGCAGCAGTAGACCAGTGGTTGAAATAAAAGCCCATAGCAACACATCTACTCAATAAGTAGGGCTGAAGAACAACACAGTCGCCCAATGTGATATTTAAAAAAAATCTGACAAGGAGATTTTAGAGAAATAATGGACATGGCTATAAAAGAACTACAGTATACAGTACTTTTCACTAGAAAAACAGTCAGATTACTGAAAACTGGCTGACACTCAACTCTGTCTATCCATTCAGCAATCCATTTTCTGACCTGCTTAATTCAATTTTGGGTAGCCAAACTTGTCTCAGTAGGATCGGACTGCCACTGCATTGTGGAACACACTTATGTACATACATATTTTAAATAATTATCTAAATAATGTACTATGTATATATTACTTGATGTTTTTACGTTACATGATATGTTGTAAGTTTTAAATATACCATATCTGTACTATATATATGTGAATAGAACTAAGCTGAAAGGAATCCCTCATAAAGCTTCTTACTTTTTTACTTTTACCTGATGATAAATTAGCAATGATAAAAACACAGTTATGTTGTTCTCAAAAATATAAATGGTTTAAATTTATGAAGAAATATTAAACTTAAGTGTGCAACTTTTCTAATAGTGGTTCAGATGAGACATTCTAGCAGAGTAATTCTAACAGAAATGTGTCTGTTGCTAACAGCTCTTTTTACAGCTCACCATGTTTGTCATGACATCCTTCAGCTGACATGGTGAATAAACAGTTACTTCTAGAACACCCCAAAAAATGTCTTGGCTTCTAATTTCTAATGGGTCTATGGTATGACCCTACCCAACTATAAGTTATTCAGAAAAAACTGAGATAAGAAATGTTAAAAGTTATGACTCAACACGAAAGCAGAAAAATGAAAGACAGACACTTGTTTAAAATTCTAATGAGGAGCCTCCATGTTCCTCTCTTAAATGTTCCACATTTCATGACAGATTTTCATTTTACTTTGTCATAAAATATATTAGGATTTAAACTCATGCATTTTAGGTAAAAAAAATTAAGTATGTATAAATCATAGTTAAACGAGTATGTGATATGGTTTAATTCTGGTAATTGATATGCCGGTCATGAGCATTATGTCTCAAATTTAAATTGTCCTGTTTTCCTGTATATACTGCTTTGATATGATAAGAAGAAATGGTTTCCAAGGCATATTAAGCTAAAGTAAACATGAAACACATTACTAGGAATGAATCCAAGTGCAATTTAAAACAAAAAAATTCAGTTCAGCAGTTTTATTGACTATTCAGCACCTGATAACATGAATCACAATACTCTGGCATGTGCTGTATCATTTAATCATACATGCCTATCTTTTTCACTTGAGTACTATAAATACAAAATGCTTTTGAAGTGGTAAAAAAAAAAATAATTACTCATGCTGCAGTTCCATTGATCTTACTTCTTACTTTGACTTGACAGCATAAGCAGAAAAGCCATGCTTATTTTTTTAAACATACAAGCTATGTCCAAATAGGGCATGCAAAGAACAATGGTAAAACATCCAGGTGTATTCTGGGACTTACTTAAACTGTTTAACGAGTTTCATCATTTTTAATGTTTTATTTATTTACTCAAAGATAAAGGCATCACATTTTTGTTTATTAAATAATTCAGGCAAGAGCAAAAGAGGAAGGCCTGAGAGAAGGTTTATGAATGTGGTGAGAGAGGACATACAGGCGATGGATGTGACAGAGCGAGATGACGAGGACAGGAAGATATGGAGGAAGATGATCTGCTGTGGCAACCCCTAACAGGAGCAGGTAAATGAAGAAGTTACAATACGTCTGTGAGTATAAAATGTAATTACCGGTACATGCATTAGTGGACCTTTTGATCCTGCTTTGCATTAGCAGCTTTGGAAGAATAGACTGATGGGTGTATTACAGTTTTTCTCAAATGCTAAAACACAAAAGCCAATCCTCTAAACCAAATGACCAGTTGTCTAAACACATTTACTAAATCTAGCCATCATTTTCCAATATCATAAACACATTTCACATGAAGACACAATCCTCCGTTCTCATAAATCTAAACACATTTTTCCTTGCTAAAACACAAGTTGCAAAAGAACTCTGCTCATATTCTCAAATGAAAGCTCATGTGATGCAAAATGCATGCCACAGTCAACAATATTTGAACACAATGAACACACCTGGCGTCATTTATTACGCACAACGACTCAAAATTGAAGACACTTGTTGCTAATGCTGTGACCACATGTATAAAAGTAAGTTCAGAGTGCACAGTTTGCTGAAGATTCCAAACAAACACAATGGATGAAGGCAGAGGCAGGGGAAGAGGAATTCAAATCAGAGGAGGGAGAAGAGCTGGCCATGGAAGAAGAGGAGCAGGCCAACGAGGAAGAGGAGTGAAATCAGAGGAGGAAGAGGAGCAGGCCAACGAGGAAGAGAAGGAGGGCAACAAGGGAGAGGAGAAGGTCCAGGAGGGAGAGCAAGACAACCTTGCACCATCATTACGGATGAGATGCGAGCAACAGTCATTGACCTAGTCATTGTCCATGGCATGACAATGGCTGAAGCAGGACTAAGAGTCCGTCCAAACCTGAGTAGGTTCACCGTGGCCGTTATTATCAGGGCATACAGACAACACAACAGGTATTGTACTCTATTGCTTTCTTTGTCACAATACAGTTTTGCAAGCCTTTGAAAGTAGTCTATTGGTTTAAAATCAGTTGTTATTGTAAAACATGTCAATTGACAACACATGTTTCTTTCTTTAGAGTTAAAAGAATGCCACATAGAGGTGGGAGGGTTACCATATTTACAGCGGCACAAGAAACCCTCATTGTGAATATGGTTCGTGAGAACAACCTCATCAGACTCCGGGAGATCAGAGACAAAGTCATTGCCGATAATGTCAACTTTGAGAGCATTGATGATGTCAGCTTGGCCACAATAGACCGAGTTCACCGGCGCCAAAAGATGCGGATGAAACAGGTCTATAGGGTTCCCTTTTAGCACAACTCTGCGCGACACAAAGACCTACGTTACGAGTATGTGCAAGTAAGTATACATCCATGTTCACAGTATAGTTAGTGGACATACTGTGTTGCTCAGTGGCCTACATTACTTCTGGACAATACTGTGCTACCTGATTGACTGTTGTTCTGAACACCTGTGCACTTTCACATTTTCACAGAGGATACAGTTGGACGCGATGGCCAGACCTCATGAGTACCTCTTCCTGGATGAGGCTGGCTTCAACCTGCAGAAACGAAGGCAAAGAGGCCATAACATCATTGGCCAAAGAGCCATCACTGAGGTTCCTGGCCAACAGGGGGGTAATTTTACTCTTTGTGCGGCCATGGGTTCAGAGGGGCTTGTCCACCGGCATGCTGTCCTTGGGTCTTACAACATCCAACGTCTCCTCACCTTCCTAGTGGAGCTAAAACACATCCTCCTGGACCGCCAACACCACCATCCTGGGCCCGCACATCACATTTATGTGATAATTTGGGACAATGTCCGCTTCCACAGAACAAACCAAATCAGAGAGTGGTTCACCACCAACAGTAACCACTTTTTAAACGTCTGTCTGCCACCCTACTCCCCTTTCCTGAACCCTATAGAGGAGTTCTTCTCATCGTGGAGATGGAAGGTTTATGACAGACAACCATACACTAGAGAGAACCTCCTAAGGGCAATGGAGCTGGCCTGTGTTGACATCTCAGTGGAGGCCTTCCAAGGATGGATTCGACATTCCAGGGCGTTTTTCCCGCGGTGCCTGGCAAGAGACAATATAGCCTGCGATGTGGATGAGGTGATGTGGCCCAATGCAGCTCAGCGACATGATGCCGCACAGTGATTGTGGTGTGTGTGTGGTGTGAATAAAGTAAATAAAAAAACTTCACACCCTGATCATGTTTTCAAGAGTACTGTTGTGTGCAATAGATTCTGTTTTTGCATTGAGTTGTGTTACAGTAGTGTACAGTACATGCATAATTTTCTATAGATTTATACTCTTCATATGAAACTCACAAATCTAAATGCCTAATCCTCTGCAGAGATCTAAGAAGATCTGTTACTGTAAAGTTTCTAAAAATATGCATTGGCAGTTATGAAACAAAGAACCTTCTCACAAATTGAGCATTGTGTTTTCAATTGTTTTGCTGTAGTGTGTAATGATGTGTATAGTGTTTACATTTTTGAAAGCTTCGAGCTGCTCTTTTGGTGTGAAAGTTTGAGTTTTGAAGTGAGAAGGTGTGGTTGTGTTTATGTAGCTTTAGAAAAGGGTGTTGTGTTTAGACATTGGGGAACATGGAGGAAACGTTTGTGAAATGTGTTTTAGCATTTGAGAAAAACTGTAATGAAGTACATAAATGACATGTTTTTAATGGCCTTTTGATATATATATATATATATATATATATATATATATATATATATACACACATATATATATACACTCACCTAAAGGATTATTTGGAACACCATACTAATACGGTGTTTGACCCCCTTTCGCCTTCAGAACTGCCTTAATTCTACGTGGCATTGATTCAACAAGGTGCTGAAAGCATTCTTTAGAAATGTTGGCCCATATTGTTAGGATAGCATCTTGCAGTTGATGGAGATTTGTGGGATGCACATCCAGGGCACGAAGCTCCCGTTCCACCACATCCCAAAGATGCTCTATTGGGTTGAGATCTGGTGACTGTGGGGGCCATTTTAGTACAGTGAACTCATTGTCATGTTCAAGAAACCAATTTGAAATGATTCGAGCTTTGTGACATGGTGCATTATCCTGCTGGAAGTAGCCATCAGAGGATGGGTACATGGTGGTCATGAAGGGATGGACATGGTCAGAAACAATGCTCAGGTAGCCCGTGGCATTTAAACGATGCCCAATTGGCACTAAGGGGCCTAAAGTGTGCCAAGAAAACATCCCCACACCATTACACCACCACCACCAGCCTGCACAGTGGTAACAAGGCATGATGGATCCATGTTCTCATTCTGTTTACGCCAAATTCTGACTCTACCATTTGAATGTCTCAACAGAAATCGAGACTCATCAGACCAGGCAACATTTTTCCAGTCTTCAACTCTCCAATTTTAGTGAGCTCATGCAAATTGTATCCTCTTTTTCCTATTTGTAGTGGAGATGAGTGGTACCCGGTGGGGTCTTCTGCTGTTGTAGCCCATCCGCCTTAAGGTTGTGCGTGTTGTGGCTTCACAAATGCTTTGCTGCATACCTCGGTTGTAACGAGTGGTTATTTCAGTCAAAGTTGCTCTTCTATCAGCTTGAATCAGTCGGCCCATTCTCCTCTGACCTCTAGCATCAACAAGGCATTTTCGCCCACAGGACTGCCGCACTACTGGATGTTTTTCCCTTTTCACACCATTCTTTGTAAACCCTAGAAATGGTTGTGCGTGAAAATTCCAGTAACTGAGCAGATTGTGAAATACTCAGACCGCCCCGTCTGGCACCAACAACCATGCCACGCTCAAAATTGCTTAAATCACCTTTCTTTCCCATTCTGATATTCAGTTTGGAGTTCAGGAGATTGTCTTGACCAGGACCACACCCCTAAATGCATTGAAGCAACTGCCATGTGATTGGTTGATTAGATAATTGCATTAATGAGAAATTGAACAGGTGTTCCTAATAATCCTTTAGGTGTTTAGGTGAGTGTATATATATATACAGTATATATATGGAAGAGAAGGTCTGTGATACGGTTTGCATATTTGCAGCTGGAGATACGCGATTCATTTTCTCCCTTTGTGGATCTCCAGCTGCAAATATGCAAACCGTATCACAGACCTTCTCTTCCATAGAAACTGAGCCCAGACTGGTGTGTGATGACTCAGTACCTTTTAGAGACACCAAATTCCAACTTAAGTGATGTAAAAAATGCATTGTGTTTAGATGATTGCAGTTTATAAGGAAAGGTGAACTCTATGCTGAAATCTCTCATACAAGCACAAATGGCATTAGTGACAGTGAGGTCCAGGCCATTCATGCGACTCTGCTGGTGTTTCAGTCTGGGGAGTCACTTTCTTCAGCACTTATTAGGAGCTCCTTGACGACCAGTTCTCCCTTGGAGTTCTCGCTCTGTCGACAGCACTTAACACACCACTGGCCAGGGCTGGCCTCTACAAGGGGGCTATAGGAATACATGCATTGAACAGTTGTGGGCAAGGACTCTCAAAGATCTAGGGCTACATGCCTGAGATCAGCCCTGGAAACCCCCCAAACAACAAATGCCATTAGTTTCAGTGATGACTCGAATTGGAAATTGGTTTTATCACCAGAAGCAGCTGTCTAATGTGTAAAAGAAGAAAATATACAAAATATAAAAGTTGAAATCATCTCTCTCTAGGTAAATTTCAAAAAGTAAATTAATAAGTAGTTGAGATCACAAAACATATTACTGTTATAAAATAGACAGTCACTGAAATTCACCAACACGTTTTAAATGGCAGCTTTTGAAATTTTAAAAATGTATACAACACACTCTATTCCAGATATCACAGCAAAAATTGAACTTTCCTAATAAATTGCCTTGGAGAATAAGTATTGCAAATTTCAATGAAATCTGTATTCCGGGAATGGACTTGTTTTATGCGAACAGATAGACATGATGACAATAATAGGAGCTTTTACATTTTATGTAAATGAACCTAAAGCATTGAAAACATTGTTCTTTTTTACTTTACTATGAAGTAATAAATAAATATGTTTTAATGTTTTTTTTAATTGGACACTTTTTAAATTCCATATATTGTACTCATTGCAAAAATTATTTGTTGACCTGAAATGTGATGAAGGACCATATACTTGTTCAGGGTTACTTACACTTTCTGGTTATTTTTCAGGTTAATGTTAAATGAAGTCAAAGTTAATGCATGCAGACAGTTATTCCTGTATGTTCCATGCATCCATAAATAAAAAAAAAGAAAAATACTGAAGGCTAAAAGCAGTGAGCCAGATAACTGCATATCATATTAGGGGGCACTAGCTTGGTATATATTTATCAAAAACAGGAACATTTTTGAACCATAAAGTATTTATGGTGTGTCACTTAAGGCAAACCTAAGAAGGTGTTTAAAATAACCTCCAGGACAGGTGCACACTTGGAACTGGGAAAACAGGTTGGCAAGGCTCGGCTGGAAGAAGGAAGAACAACCAGACTGAGACAAACTGAAAATGAAAGATGGAAGGTAAAGGGAAACCTTGGAGGACAGCATATGAATGTGATTAAGTGGACCATACAACTGAATTCAAAATTCTAAGCAAGATATTTATTTAAAAATTAAATGAATGATTCCAAATATTGAAATGCCTTTGACACAGCCAGGTAATATTAAATCAAAGGCATTTTAAAAGATACTAGTTAACATGACATATTTATTCTTTCATTGTAAATTCCTGCATGTTCTAATTTCGGGTCACCAAAAGCTGGAGCCTATCCAGCCCAAGGCAGCAACCAACCCCAGGCTGGGGGTCTGTCCATAACAGAACACGCTCATGTATGCACTCCAAAAGTCATCATATAAGGCCACTATTCAAACACACATCTGTGGGATGCAGGAGAAAATCTCACACAGAAACAGGGACCACTCAAGGTCAGGTAGATGCTTTAAGACAGAACACACAAATCAGGTATCTCAATCAATACCATAGACCCTGTGGTTGTGAGTTCAAATTCCACTACTGACACTATGTGACCATGAGCAAGTAACTTCAAATGTAATCAACTGTAACCCTCCAATGTTGTAAGTCACCCTGGATAAGGTGTCAGCCAAACAATAAATATAATAATACTCCTATCAGTGTTTTTGGAGGTAATGGAAGAAGTACAGAAATGCCAGAGAATAGAGATCAATCAGTGCAAAGAGAGAACAGTGGGAGAGATCAATTAATGTAAAGAGAAAGTGGTAGGAAATCTCAGGGGCAGCCATTAAGACTACAACAAGAACAAATCTTAGGGGAATTTACTGCACATTTGTTGTCTTTATGGCATCTTCTGTGGTCCTAAAATCTAAAAAAATCAGTATGCCAAGTCTTTCATTCCCGTGCTTGACACAACTAATTATTAAAATATTTGGTTATGTTTCGTTGTTTGGCAATTCAAAATAACACCACCACTAACTGCACAATATTTTATGGCTAGAATTACTTTTTGGAATTTATTTTTTCAGTTAATTACATTATTAAATTACTATAACTGCATATATTTTGGTAAAATAAGTTATTTTACAATAATAATAATAATTTATATGATATCCATCCATTAACAAATTCTAGTCCAACAAGGACATAGCATAGTCAGTCCTGGACTGGAAAACAGTTCATAACTGGGCATGATTGAAGTCTGGAAGTCTGCGCTTTTAGTTTGTACATTAATTAATGTCCTCACTTGTTATAAAGGGGAAATGAGACAGCACTCTAAAACCTCCTCAACCACCCTGTGTTCTGGATGGCATCAGCATGAGAAATGCGATCGGGTGAATATCCTAGAACGGTAGCCGTCTTGTCTCGTGAACATGTTTAATTCTGAAAATCGCACATTTTGGCTGCTGCTGCTGCTGCAGTAGACTCTTCTTCCTTTGATAAGTGTTTCATAAAGCAAAACATATTACAAAATCTCAGTTGATCTCTAAGAAATCATGTAATAACTTTAAACACCAGAAGCTTCGTAGAATGTACTAACACTGCTGTGCCTCTTGCTGTTACTAGAGCTTTCGCTAATTATTCCTCACAGATCGCCTTTCAAGGAAATTACCTGAATTATGAGTGATGAAACAGATTAATCGTTTGTAACTTTATTTTACAAAGCACTGTCAAAAATGTTACGTGAGAACTTCCATGAAATCGCGATCTTCGGGCAGCTACACAGTCACACAGGTGGGTGCGCGCATGAGCCGGCGTGATTCTCACCTGTCAGACTCTTTCAATGGGTGAGCGCAAGGGCACGCCGCACGTTTGACAGGAGCTCCAGTCATCTCGCTGTGTAAATTGCGGAACTTGATGTTCGCGCACAAGCTAATTTTTCACTCCTCCCTGAAGCCGGCGAGCCAGCTGTCCCATTCCTGGCATTTTCGCTGCCTGGCATTCCAGCTATCTGATGTAATAGACTCAACACCCAACTCCGTGTATCATGCCGCTTAGCGACCGGTCCTATTAAATTCCTAAGCCATGTAAACGATATGTCAATAACAATACCACAAAATAATATGAACATTTTAGTTCGTCTGTAATATGCTGTCGGGAAACAATCGGTGAATATGGCAAAACCCAGAAAGAAAGATGGAGTGTGTTAAACCCTGCGCATAGTTCCGCGGTGGAATATCAGAAACTAGCCGCATCACCGCAGACAGGAAGTGAGGCGTGTTTTCGGTGCGACTGGAGTTTTTTTTTTTAGTGTGTTTGATACGAATGGGTAAAATAGAGTTGTTTTTAAACCATACAATAACCAAAAAAATCTTTTCGTATTGTGTTTTAATCGGATTACGGAGTATAACGTCAGGAGGATGCTAAGAGCTGAGCGAGGGGTAGATCGATGTGTGCATGAATGTTATCAACAGGTAAGGCTTATTATTTTTAAAGGGGGGGGGGTGTTTTCAGACTTAGTGTATGGTTCGGCTTGATATAAAAAAAAAAACGACGCCCCCTTCATTAGCAGTGATTATAAAGGCGGTGATTCAGCTTTTTAAAATTTTCTGTAAACTTTGTGTCGTCCTGTGGCTGGCTGGCTTGTGTCCCAGAGCGACCGGGGCAGAAAAGCTCATCCGAAACCTAAACGGGCCTTAGACAGTTTTGAGCATAATTTAAGGACGGTGTCGGCGAGGTCTCCAGTCGGATAATTGGTTGCACATGATCACAGCATGCGTGCCATAAATATAATCTGTGCTCTCCCATCTGCTCGTCTGCGCCCTGGAGTCGGCCCTTTTAATGTTGTTTAGCTTGCAGTCTGCGCGTTGCCTTCCCCTTTTTCGAGTGTGTACCTATCTTACAAAAATGCTGTTTTTTTAAAATGTGTACCTATCTTACAGAAATGCTGTTTTTTTTAAATTAGACAGTATAAGGGAAACGCACAAAAGCTTGTAATTGTTTAAAACCCGTCCGACATAAAAGTGTATAGCGGAGTTGTGGTGTAGTGATTACTGTAAAATGCAATAAAACGGTGTCGGGGAGGGATTTACTTTCATTACGTGCTGTGCTTCACAAACGTCTGTCTGTTATTTTAATCAAGAAGTGTAAGTTCTTTATGATAAACTCGGTGGATTTACATAGATACATTTAAGTGTATGCTACCTCGCCGAGGCGCTTTTTTAAAGCAAAAATGTTGCTCCTGTCTGTAACATACAGTCCTAAAACTTGCAGTTCAAATTACAGATGTATGAGTCATTATTTTTATTTATCAGTTTTTATGTTGGCAGTATTGCAGATCAATAAACACCACAAAGAGAAGTGTAACTTTCAAGATTTATCGCATTATCAATTACATGTTTGCTGCACTTAATAATAAATTGCTAAAGGAAATGAAGAAAGTTTCTCCAGTGCATGCAAACAGGTCTCAGATATACCCCATCTCCTGAATAAATACATAGGCATGAAAAAGCGCGGTTTAAAGTTAAAAAGTGTGTCTGGCATGATCCTTGACAGTTAATTGGACTGAAAGCTACAAAAGCATATTTGTAAGCAGTCCTGGCAACTGTTGGCAGAGTGCGCCGTTTTCCTTGCTGTCATTCAGGGAATAGCACATGAGAAGGGACTGGGATGCGTTTCATGGATTGCATAACTATAGTCTGCTTTAAATACCTTTTGAAGACGGCTGGTGGGGAGGACATTCCAATCATTTCTCTCTTGTATCTTATCAAGTCCGAGTATATCAACACTGTAGCAGAGAATTGACTCTCATAGACCTACTTTTTAGAATAGTAATCTTAATCAATTTGTGAACTCTTTGTCTATAAAGAAATTGTGGATGGTGTTGAGTGGTTAGGCACGTAGGCATATACCATATTTATATGAACATTTGTTATGCACTACACTGTTCAGTGCCCTCTCTGATCATGTATAGCTACAAAGCAGTGGTCATGCATTTTCCATATATGACTGATTAAGTCCTACTATTTGATAAACCTGTACACTGCTTATCACTAACAAGTGATATCTAAAACATTATTGATCAGACGGAGTAAAGTAGCAGTATTAATACTGTCACTTGCACCAAGTACAGTACAGGGAAATACTTTCACACCCAACCAGCATGCAACACATCTTCCTTCTCCAGCACCATAATATACAATGATGTATTTACATGTAGTACTTCATTTAATGGATAAAAATAAATGGGCTTAGCTGATGGACCATGTCTATACTGTTTCAATGCTTCATCATCCCCGAAGAAAAAAAAAAAAAATGACAAACGCTCAATGGTCATTTTAGTGAAGTGTTATTCACCACTTCCCCAATCTCCAGTCCCGGGTACCATGAGAAGGTGTTGATTTGGAGGATGGGACTGCTACTGTAGATGCTGTAATGGAGAATTGTAGACGCTGACTGTTGAGTGTAATAGGGCATCCCATGAGGAGAGTTATGTTAGAATAGCAGAAGCCTAAATCACTGGAGTTTAGGAAGAAAATCAATGTCTGAGAATAGCATTTCCATATTAAAACTTTACCAAAGGATCATTTTAAAAATATCCTGTTTCTCACTATTATTTCCAAAATTTCTCATGTAGTATAGAGTTGCTGGGAGCTATTGAAGCTAGAAAAAAGCCATACTTGTGTTCTTCACCAAGTTGAAGAGAGTACGCAGATAGAACTCCAACCACAGAACAAACCAGGGCAGAAGTGCTTTTATGTAGTCTGAAGGACTAGTGGGATTAAAAATGTGCCCTTTCTTTATGAAATGTTTAAGAGAAATGACAAGATGAACAAACATATTTATTTTATTGTCAACATCTCTTATTGTTGCAGAGCTTAGAATTAGTAAAGCAGTCCTCCAATAATGTTTCAATCACTCTCTTGAATTGAGTTAATGTACAGTATTTATATTTGAAGTTGCTCAGGCATGTGAGCTTCCTATGCTTAAAGGAAACAGTTGAAGCACAAGCATCCGTATGTGACCAGATTCTCTTTGTCTGGGCGACTTTACCTTAAAATTATGTACCAGCAACCCACATGGATTATGAAAAGCAACCACTTAGCCATTCGAGAATTCCTTCAGCTCAAGTGACAAATCAGGCATCTGACTTCAACGGTGTTTCTCTTTTGCAGCAGTCTCTTTCCATTTGAACTCAACTACACATAGGAGAAATACAATTTAAGGTCATAGCTTACAAATGAACTAGAAGACCGTTAAAGACAGAGCTTCTACAAGCATAGTTTATTTTGATGGATGAAATGAATCGCTTGTAGTCCAAAAAGGGAAAAAAAGGTGAAGGATAGCAATGGCCACACATTTTAACATCCTTCAGATTCATTTTGCTTAATTACAGTAACTTTCGCTGCCAATCTATGGCTTAATGATAATCGGTTAGCCCTAGAGACTGAATTACAGGGTTGCCACCACAGCACAGACTTCTTTAAAGATAAAACTGCATGAGCATCTGCAAGCCTTCTGTGCTTAATGGAAGAAATAGTTAAAATGCCAGCTTCCACCGAAGACAAACTGTTAATGTCTGTAATAAATATTCATGATTTTAATAAAATTTGTAAAACTCTCTATAGTCAAAGGCAGGAAAGGGAGAAAGTGTTGAAAATGAAGGGGTGTTTGTTTCAAAAGGCAGTGCAGTAGCCATGGCACAGAGTTTAATGAAGTCATTAAAGGAGTGAAATAATCAACCAAAACAAGCAAGGAAAAGATTGGGGAGATTGCTTGTCAAGCTTTAATTTAAGCATTTTATTAACAAAAATCTAGATGGAGTCATTAAATGGCATTGAATAATGAACCAGAACAGCTAAGGAAAATAGATGGAGGAAATTTAAGCTTAAATAAGCATCAATTTTATTTGAAAAAGAAATCATAGCAA
Source organism: Polypterus senegalus (assembly GCF_016835505.1). Taxonomy (NCBI): domain Eukaryota; kingdom Metazoa; phylum Chordata; class Cladistia; order Polypteriformes; family Polypteridae; genus Polypterus; species Polypterus senegalus. Next base: position 49,096,366 of record NC_053171.1, on the reverse strand, counting down.
GTTGTAGTGCTCTACAACAAATTAATAAACTGGTTTGATTTTATCATGATATGATGTTAATCATAGCGGTGGGCTCGTGTGGTGTCTGCAAGAGTTAACAACAGATGGGAACTCCGCCAGAAGTACAGTGCCGACAATGCCTACAAGCTGGAAGAAAGGAAGGAAGGTTCAGGGCTGTGCAGAAAAAGGAACAGCTTGTCAACCTTTGGAGCTAGCACAGATGCATGTGCATGTTTGTTGTTTTGAAACAGAATGGAAAAGAAAATGAGCTAAGATTTTGGCTTATTCCAGTGTACTACTTATTGTGTGGGGCAGTACAAAATTTGAAATTGTTACGAAAAGTTGTGAGAGAATAATGTAATCAGACACCCCTTGAAAGTCCTAGTCTCATAATTTGTCACCCTTGGAGGCAACAGATTTGAGCAACTGTAGATGATCTCCAATTAGAAGTTGCATTAAGTCCTGTAATGAGACATCAGCCTCGGAATTTAACAGATGTGGATCAGGAAAGAGCCTATTGTTCAGGTGTATTTTGCACATTAAATAAAAAGCCCATAAGAAAGTACTAAGAGAGAGAGAGGTTAGAAGCACGCGCTGAAACCGCGCATTGCCGTACCCACCACACGACAAACCACCTCAGGATCCCAGATTAAGACCCGAGTGCAGCCATGCGACAGGTGACACCTCAGCACCACACTAATTTAGATGGAGTGGAACAGTAAAAGCTCTATCAAAATTTAAGCATAGTCATTTACTGAATCTAAATTCCAGGAACCTTAAAATGTTAGCACAAATACCCAAATCTTTCACGCATGATATTGTCAAGACTGTAGATGATTGAAATTCTCACATGTAATAGCAAGGAGACAAGTCATAAAATATTAAATTTATTCAGATGGCCTAAAGAATAACTATTTTGTTCTTTGAAACATATTACCAAAAGTAATTTTATTTACTAAAATGGCCTTTTGAACAGAGAATCCCATTGACTGGATGATAAGAAACAGCTTTGTACAAAACACATAGAGCAAATTGTTATATTATGAATGGGAGGAAACTGGAGTACCCGTTGAAATTCTGCATAGTTATTAAGATGCACTTGCAGAGCACCACCCTGAGGCTGCAGTGCCAGGCAGTTTGCCTTCTTTAGTCGGTTAGGGAAGTTACTTACTTTTAAGATTGGGTTTACTTTAGAATGTAAACCTATTCAGAAAACCAATAATTCAGCCTGCAAATATCTGTATTGGGAAATTTAGTATTTTTTATATAAAAATCGTCTTCAGTAAATTTTTTGTTGCTTTATATCTACTGTTTGGCTTTCAGGTGTGCATTTCAGCTTTGAATTTATTAAGTTCTCTCAGTAGCATAATATTTTAATATTCATAGTTTGTTCATATTCTTTCACAAAAGTAAGTTTTGCTTTTAAGTTTAAATTATTGATTTTAATGGTGCAAGTTAGGACAGAGCAAGAATAACAGGCAAAGTCTGTATTACAGACCACGGTAATGTGCAGTTTGTTGTATAGTCCAAATCTTTCGTTTGAAGTACATGCATACTTTGTTGCAGTACTACACTTGGGTCATTTAGAAGATTTTCTTTGCTATTTTCCCAATATCCTTCTGTGTTTCATTTTCGGTGGATAGAGTCATCTGTACATCATGATTCAGCATACAGGTCAAACATAGTATTTTAATTCAAGATGCACTCTTATAAAAGGTACAGGTAAATGTTCATCTGTATATCTGTATAAGCCCTTCTTCATTGTCATGACAAAATGTTTTGCCTAATTTTAAACATTAATTTTAAACATTAAACATTTTATTGCATGTAGTGCACTCACAGTTGTGTGCTTAACACAATTACAAGTACAGAACAGCTAAAGTCACACCTGATGAAGGCTATACAGCTGAAACGGTGCATCTCTAACCATCATTTGTACTCTTCCCAAAACTCTGTAACTCCATTCCCAGGAAAGAAAAATGTTTTTTAACTATAGCTATAATCAATAACAAAGTATATTGTTTAATAATAAGAAAGTACTTATTTGGGAGTAAGTTATTTTAATATTGAGAAATTAATTAATTTGGAATTTTATCTGGTAAAAGTTAACTCTTGTATATAATTTATCCTCCAGGGCCACCTTTACTCCACCTGATCTCAATTTCCAAGTATGAATTAGTGAAGTAATTTGACTTAAGTGTCCGTTGTGTTTACATGGTGTAGATGTGGCCATGAGTGTTTACATTCACGTTTATTTAACGTATGTGCTGTGCTTGCATCGTGATATATGACACAGGTAAGGCGTACCCACCCCCGCGTGTTTATTATTTTTTTTGTTTCTGCTGATGTTCTTTAGTTTTATACATTTAGAAGTGGAGTTTGACATTGCATGCCTTCTCATTTTCTGATGGGTTTTCTTGCAGTTCCATTCTGTGAAATATCTGGATACACAACACCAGTTTTTGAAGTCACAGATTTTGGGACAGTATTGTTAGTTTCTTTGAGGACTGCTAATGGCTGTAAGATGTTTTAATGAGAGAAACAACATTCAGACATCTGTGGATTAATTAGTACACTGCAAATAACACAGCTTGTTAAATATAAATAAAAATTAAAGCTACATTTTCCAGTTCAACTTAAAACTGCTAAGAGTAGAACATCCTCTTATTGTGGTGTTGTCACTGCTTGGTTAGCTCAGCAGTGAGATTCAGTGCCCTTGTTTAACAGGTGATTTAGTGGTCTCACTTTAAAAATCATTACAGTGTTAAAGATCTACAAGTAAGGTTATTTTTCATGTCATCTCTTCATAGGAGCATTATTATATTTTGATCTGGTGGCCACTGTTTTGTACGGAGGCTTGATAGTAACTCAGCATCTATATCATATGCACCAAATGTCTGCTCCGGTTGTGACAAAAACTTTATATCAACTGCTACTCCAGCAGACAAAATTTGTCCTGTCAGAGAATTTTGGTGTGAGTACCTAACTGTGTTTATACAGGGATATGAAAGCTGCTAACTGAAAGTGCTTAAAATGACAATTCGCCTTGTAACCACTACTGCATCACATAGTTTACAGAAACAAAACACCCTTATAGTTTGTTCTTTATCTCTCAAGACTGCAGTACTCTTTTTCTGTGGTGCTGTGGAATAAACATGAGGGGGTCAGCAAAGTGAATCAAGCACTATCTATTTCACAGAGCTTCCTGTATATACTGTATTTACAGCCAGTATGTGTGAAGGGTGTTTGTCTTAGTTTTCAGTGCAATGGTATCTGACCTTGTGGGTAGTCCATAACAGTAAAGAACCACATACTGCTAGCTGATAAGAGGGAGTAAATCTTGAAAATAGATTTTAACTGTAGTATTAAAAGTTAAAAATAAAACCATAGAACGTTCTCTCTGTCCCGACCCCCAGGTCCATGCCATTCTACGATGTTAACACAATAGGGATTTTCCATATATTTCACTGCATGTAGAAAGCCAGTGAGAGCTGCAAGTATCCCACCACATTTTTGTATGTGTCAGTAGCCTTCTGTAGCTGGAAATCTTCAGTCTGCTGCAGAGCAAGACTGTGTACTCAAGGAACTAAGGTCAGAACTCAAAAGATTTAGAATGAAGATTATTTATTGATTTGCTATGAGAAGATAGCAAAAGTGTGTTGCAGCTACAGTATTCGGCAAGTGTCTAGGGTAATCTAATAAAATGATTTTTGAAGCTATTTATCTGGACAATATGTGTTTGACCATAAAACACTATAAGCATTAGAGTAAACATAAAGAAACACTGATAAAATTTATATTAATATTATATCACTTTTATTTTGTTTCCATGAAACTGAATAGAATACTGTTCAGATAAATAGCTTTAAGAAGATCAGGCAAAGCTACATCAGCAAAAGATCCACACAGCTTTCCACAGAGCTGAATCTCCTCAGTAACTAGTACAGTAAACTCATTAATTTTCAAAATAACAGATTTTTTGTCTTTACTTTTCTTGGTAGTCCATGGGTGTTTCCCAGAGGGGGTGTACTTTCTGATGAGTAAGTTAAATTTATTGCTTTAAAAATGTTTGTATGTTTACTGCATCCTACACACTCCTCTCATAGCTGGCAGCTTAACCTCCCGTTATTAGCTGATGAAAACTGTACAAAATTCATATCCAACTAAGCAAATTGATTATTTTCTTGAGACAAATGCATCCTCAGCAAGTATACTCTGGGAAACTCTGAAGGCATTTCTAAGAGGATAGATTTTTTCATATGTTTCTCAAGAAAATAAACTGTAAACCTAGAAGGCACCTGAGTTAAGCTGAAAAATTACCAGAATATATCTAGAAAACACCAGGTCTCCAAATGATGCACTCTGTAGGAAAAGCCAGGTTTTATAATCACAGTTTAACCTCTTACTACTAAAGAAAAGGAAGAGCTTATCTATAAATCATGCATCATTATTATGAATATGGAGAAAAGGCTAATAAGATCTTAGCCCAAGATATATATAAGCAGGAAGTCCATCATTAGCCCAACAAATCCACATGCAGGAAGTCCATAATTCAATAACAGCAATAAACAACACAAACGGAGATAAAATTATTGACCATATAAATATAACTGACACATTTAGAGAGTACTGTAAGTTCTTATATTCTACTCAGTTTAAAGAAGATTTTCTTGATTCATTAGAAATACCACAGCTTGATACTGTTAGTGCTGCAGATCTGGATAAACCACTGACACTTTCAGAATTATTAGATTCTATAAACTCACTTCAGAGTGGGAAAGCAGCCAGCCATGATGCCTGTCCAGTGGAATTTTATAAAAGTTTCTGAAATTATTATTAGCAATGTTCATAGAAGATAAAGACAAAAAAAATTCTACCTCATACTTTTCGCCAAGCATTAATTACCATCTTTCCTAAGAAGAACACGGACCTACTACAATGTGCATCATACAGACCAGTCTTGCTTCTAAATATTGATATTAAGGTACTCTCCAAAGTTCTAGCCAGAACGACTGAGAAATGGTTTCCTTCAACAACAACAACATTTATTTATATAGCACATTTTAATACAAAAGAATGTAACTCAAAGTGCTTTACATAATGAAGAATAGAAAAATAAGAGACACAGTAAGAAAATAAAACAAGTCAACATTAATTCACATAGAATAAGAGTAAGGTCCAATGGCCAGGGGGGACAGAAAAAACAAAAAAAACTCCAGACGGCCGAGAAAAAATAAAATCTGCAGGGATTCCAGGCCATGAGACCGTCCAGTCCCCTCTGGGCAATCTACCTAACATAAATGAAACAGTCCTCTTTGTATTTATGGTTTTCACGGAAGGACTTGATGATGATGATGATCACGTGGACTTCTGGCTTTTAGTTCATCAATGCTGGGGCATTATGGTGCTTTCAGTAGGTTGGTGGTGGCGCCGAGAAACCGGAAAGAGAAACAAGAGAGAGTAGGGGTCAGTACGGATTTTAGAGCCACCATGAATAGTTATTATGATGAATTAAACATACAGAGTACCAGGATTAAGATAAAGTGAAGTTATGAGAAGGCCATATTAAAGTAATGTGTTTTCAGCAGTGTTTTAAAGTGCTCCACTGTATTAGCCTGGCGAATTCCTATCGGCAGGCTATTCCAGATTTTAGGTGCATTGCAGCAGAAGGCCGCCTCACCACTTCTTTTAAGTTTAGCTTTTGGAATTGTAAGGAGACACTCATTTGATGATCTAAGATTACGATTTGGAATATAGGGTGTCAGACATTCCGATATATAAGATGGAGCGAGATTTAATGCTTTGTAAACTATAAGAAGAATTTTAAAGTCAATCCTGAATGACACAGGTAACCAGTGTAGCGACATTAAAACAGGAGAAATGTGTTCGGATTTTCTTTTCCTAGTTAGGATTCTAGCAGCTGCATTCTGCACTCGTTGCAAATGATTTATGTCTTTTTTGGGTAGTCCTGAGAGCAGTGCGTTACAGTAATCTAATTGACTAAAAACAAAAGCGTGAATTAATTTCTCAGCATCTTTCAATGATATAAGAGTTCTAACTTTTGCTATATTTCTTAAGTGAAAAAATGCTGTCCTAGTGGTCTGAGGAATATGTGATTTAAAATTCAGGTTACAGTCAACGGTTATCCCTAAGTTTTTTACTTCCGTCTTAACTTCTAATCCTAATGCGTCAAGTTTATTTCTGATAACCTCACTGAATCCGTTTTTGCCAATCAATAAAATTTCAGTTCTCTTTTTATTTAACTTGAGAAAATTACTATTCATCCATTCAGAAATACCAGTAAGACATTGTGTTATTGATTCGAGAGAGTCGGTGTCATCAGGTGCTACTGATAAGTACAGCTGTGTGTCATCAGCATAGCTGTGGTAGCTCACGTTGTAACTTGAGATAATCTGACCTAAGGGAAGCATATAGATTGAGAAAAGAAGCGGATCCAGGATAGAGCCTTGTGGAACCCCATATAGAATATCATGCGTCTTTGAGTTGTGATTACCACAACTAACAAAGAATTTTCTCCCTGCCAGGTAGGATTCAAAACAATTTAAGACATTGCCAGTGAGGCCCACCCATTGACTAAGGCGATTTCTAAGAATATTGTGATCAAAGGTATCAAACGCGGCACTCAGATCGAGGAGGATGAGAACAGATAAATGGCTTCTGTCTGCACTTACCCGCAAGTCATTTACTACTTTAACAAGTGCAGTTTCTGTACTGTGATTTGTTCTAAAACCTGACTGAAATTTATCTAGAATAGCATGTTTACTTAAGTGGTCGTTTAACTGCATAATTACTGCCTTCTCTAGAATTTTACTTAAGAAGGGCAGGTTAAAAGCAGAGGGGTCAAGATTATTTTTCTTGAGTAGGGGTTTAACTACAGCAGTCTTAAGACAGTCTGGGAAAACCCCCGTATCTAATGACGAGTTTACTATGTCAAGGATATTATCAATAAGCGCGTCTGATACTTTCTTGAAAAACCTTGTTGGTATAAATTCAGTAATATCACTAGACCAAACTGGATTTATAAAAGGCATACACTTCTAACCTTCAACGTTTGTTTAATATAATATATACTCCAATTATATCTTTTTTTTTATTAATTTTATTACAATCCATACAAAGCAATCAAGTTTTTACAAAAAGAAAAATTAAGTTAAGAACAGATCGATCCCCACCCCTGAGAGAGAGAGCAAGCCAAACGGCATTAAATTTAAGGCTTGTAAACATACCTGAATTAATAAATTCTCTGTGCTTTATGAACTTATATTAAAATATTACTGATTAGAGCCTGCCATGTTTTGAAAAAAGTCTGTAGGATCCTCTAACTGAGTATTTGATTTTTTCCAACTTCAAATAATATAACACATCGGTTTCCCACTGACTTAAAAGAGGAGAGTTTGGGTTCTTCCAGTTTATCAGAATAAGTCTGTGTGCCAAAAGTGTAGTGAATGCAATCACAATTTGTTTGTCTTTCTCCACTTTAAACCCATCTGGAAGAACCCCAAACACAGCTGTTAATGGGTTAGGAGGGATTGTGAGTCCAAGGCTATCTGAAAGGTAATTAAAATTTTTGTCCAGAATAATGTTAATTTGGTGCAGGCCCAGAACATGTGACCTAGTGAGGCTGGGGCTTGGTTGCAACGTTCGCAGGTTGGATCATGCCCTGGAAACATTTTGGAGAGTTTTAGTCGAGACAGATGTGCTCGATATATAATTTTGAGTTGTATAATTGTATGCTTTGCGCATATGGAGCTCGAGTGAATTCTCTGCATTGCTACTTTCCACTCCTTTTCTGATATATTAATTGAGTGATCTTTTTCCCAGTGTCCTCTTGGATCTTTGAAAGGGAGGGATTGTAAAATGATTTTATATATTGTAGAGATGGAGTCTAAGTCCTTGAGATTGAGCAATATTTTTCCAGCATGGATGAGGGTGCAAGATGAGGAAAATCTGGAAGGTTCTGTTTAACAAAGTTTCTGATTTTAAGATAGTGAAAGAAATGTGTAGCTGGAATGTTAAATTTTTTTTTCATAGGATGCAAAGACGTTGTCTATATAAAGATCTCTAAGCAAGTTAATTCCAAATTTTTTCCAGATATTAAAAACTGCATATGTTTGCGAAGGTTGAAAGAGGTGGTTCTCTTGCAGAGGTGCCACAGATAGAAGCTTCTCCGTCTTAAAATGCTTTCTACATTGGTTCCAGATTCTAAGTGAGTGGAGCACAATTGGGTTATTTGTATATTGCCGATAGCGTGTGTTTATTGGAGCAGAGCAAGGAATACAAAGAAGTACTGCAGGATTTTACTTCTATTGCGGTCCAAGCCTGTGTATGTTCTTCTATTTGTGTCCAGGTTCTTATTGTCTGTATATTTGCTGCCCAGTAATAAAACTGGAAGTTAGGTAGAGCCATGCCGCCTTCTGCCTTTTGTCTTTGTAGGTCGCTCTTTTGATGCGTGGATGTTTTGAATTCCAAATAAATGAGGTTATTGTTGAATCTAATTGCCTAAAGAATGATTTATTAATGTATATTGGGATGTTTTGAAATAAAAAAAGGAGTTTAGGAAGAATATTCATCTTAACAGTGTTAATTCTTCCAGCTAGTGTGAGATGAAGGGTTGACCATCTATGCAAGTCTTGTTTAATTTTTCCATGCAGACGCGAAATTTTGTTGATATAGAGCTTTATGTTTACTTGTAATGTTTACCCCGAGGTTTTTAAACTGTTCTGCAATGATAAAAGGTAGGGTATCTAATCTAATATTATATGCTTGAGAATTCACTGGAAAGAGTACACTTTTATTCAGATTAATTCTGAGACCAGAGATATTTTGAAATTCTGTGAGTGCTGCTAAGACTGCAGGCACAGAATTTTCTGGGTCTGATATATACAGTACCATGTCATCTGCATATAATGAGATTTTCTGTTCCAGTCCTTCCCTGCTAATCCCCTTTATCTGATCAGTATTTCGACAATGTATTGCCAGTGGTTCAATGGCAATCGCAAACAGCAGCGGTGACAAGGGGCATCCTTGTCTAGTGCCACGTTCTAGTTTAAAGTAGTCTGAGCAAATGTTGATGCAAACTGAAGCTTCTGGGTTAGTATACAGTAATTTAATCCATGCACAAATGTTTGGGCCAAACCCAAACTTCTCCAATGTAGTAAAAAGGTTTTTCCATTCAATCATGTCGAATGCTTTTTCTGCATCCAGAATATCTAGCTCCCATTATATCTAATACCCCAGAGATCTTTTTATCTTTACATGCAGAAAATGCATTTGATATGGTTGAATGAGACTACCTGTTCATTGCATTACACAAATTTTGGTTCGCCCCAAGCATGTATGCACTTACCTTCAAGTCTTCGTTTGTTTAATGTAATATACTCATCCATAAAATCAAACACACTCAAGATATAATTATCTTTGGACACAGAAAAAGTATTTGACAGAGTTGAATTGGATTACCTGTTTAACACATTGCACAAATTTGGGTTCAGCCCAAACATATATGCATGGATCAAACTACTTTATACTACAGTAGTCCTGAAGTCTCAGTTCATATTAACAACATTATTTTAGATAACAACAAACTAGAATGTGGTTCTCTACAAGGATGCCCCTTATGACCTTTGCAATTGTCATTGAACCGTTGGCTGTATACTTTCAAAACACATCACAGATAAAGGGCATTTTCAGAGAAGGACTTGAACACTATTTGCAGATAATATGGTACTGTATATATCGGACCCACAAAATTCTATGCCAGCAGTCCTAAAAGCATCAGGAGATTTCCAAAACATATCTGGACTCAAAATCAATTTGAATAAAAGCATGCTTTTTCCAGTGAATTCTCTTACACGTAATATCGGACTGGAAACCTTCCCTTTTATCTTAGTAGTTCAGTTTAAATATCTAGGGGTAAATATTACAAGTAAATATAAAAGCATTTTTTCAACAAAATTTTGCTGTCTGCATGGAAAAAATTAATCAAGACGTGACTAGATGGTCTACCTTTCACCTTACATTAGTAGGGAGAATCAAAATTTTTAAGATGGCCACCCTTCCCAAGCTGCTCATCATATTTCAAAGCATCCCCATATACATTAACAAATGATTTTTTTAAGAACTTACTCCATTATAACTTTATAAATTTATTTGGAATTCAAAACATCTAAGCATCCAAAGGGCAACTCTACTGCAACCTAAAGCAGAAGGGGGCATAGCACTACCCAACTTTCAATATTATTACTGGGTGGCAAATATACAAGCTGTTAAGACCTGGACTTTGACACAAATTGATAAATATCCATAAGCCTGGTCTGCAATAGAAATAAAATCTTGCAGTACTTCTTTATATTCCCAGCTGTTTACCCCAGTTAATACAATCTATCATCATTACCCTAAAAATCTAATTACTCTTCATTATCTCAGAATATGGAACCAATGTAGGAAGCACTTTTAAGACAGATAAGCATCTTTTGCACCTCTACATAACAACCATCTTTTTCCTACCTCTCAAACCTATACACTATTCAATGTCTGGAAAATCTCTGGGATTAAAGCATTTAGAGACTTTTGCATATGTGGATGATGTCTTTGCATCCTATAAATAATTACACTTCAAATACAACTTCTCATAAACACAATTCCTCCACTACTTTCAAGCTAGAAACTTTGCCAAACTGAACCTGCTCAATTTTCCTCGCCTTCCACCTTGTTGTATTCCAAAAGAATTGTTGATCAGTCTTGAAGACTCAGATAGTGTTTCTGCTATTTATAAAAACTTTTCAGTCTCTTCCTTTCAAAGAACCCAGAGTAAATTGGGAGAAAGGATCTGTCACTCAGTATTTCAGAAAAGGAGTGGAAGGCAGCCATGCACAGAATACACTCAAGCTCCGTATGTCCAAAATATTCAGTCATTCAACTTAAAATCTTTCATCATTTATCTTGTTTAAAACTGTCCAAAATGTTTCCAGGTCAAGATTCAACCTGTGAACATTGCAGTCTAGCTCCAGGCTCAATGGGGCCACATGTTTTTAGTGTACACCGAATTAACAACATTTTGGACAAAAATCTTTGAAACGCCTATCAGACAGCCTTGGTGTCACAATCACTCCTAACCCATTAACAGCTGTGTTTGGTGGACTTCCAGATGGCCTTAAAGTGGAGAAGGACAAACAAACTAATTTTCTTTACTATACTACTAGCACGGAAACTTATCTTGCTGAACTGGAAGAATCCCACCCACCAATCTTAAGTCAGTGGGTAACCAATGTTCTGTACTACTTGAAATTGAGAAAAAAATCTAATTCTAACTTAGTGTTAAAAACTTTAAAAAAATATGGCAGAATCTAATCAATAACATTTTAGAACAAGGATTCCCAAACTCTGTCCTGGGGACCCACTGTGGCTGCAGGTTTTTGCTTCAGCCAGATTCATAATTTAACACTGATCTCAATTAATTAGCTGTTTTTTTTCTCTTTTGTTATTTTACATTAAGGAAGCACAGAGGCATGATTTTTACATTTATAAGACATTTAGAAATATTTCCATTTTTGTTATAGATTTAAATGCATAATCACTTATTTTACCCTTTCTCTGTGCAGTTTGCAATCTTCATTGTATCTTAATAATGACAATTAAAAACCAGCAGACCAAACACCCAGGCAAACAACACTGAATCATGAAAGGCTGCAACTACTTTAGCATTTGAGCCACTAATTAGAAATAATGGATTAATTAAACAATTAGCACACCTGGAAAAATAGAATGAAAATGAAGATGAAAATATTTTTAAAAAGAAAAAAAATACATTATTCCCATATAACTGCTTAGTACATTTTTTTTTTTAGTTTTCTAATTTCTAAATTGTTTCCAAAACACAGAACTGGGGGGAAATAACAGTTTACTTAATTAGCCCAGGGTCCAATTAAAAACAGAAGCTGGTTGGAACAAAAACCTGCAGCCACAGTGGGTCCCCAGGATCAAATTTGACTACTTAAGAACCCCTGTTTTAGAATAAGCTTCCATTTTGGGGAAAAGAATGCTCTTCTTTTCTTGCTCCTTTGATAGAGTAACTTGGTTGCTGGCTTCTCTCTCTTTCTCTTGGGTGGGGGTCAAATTTTGCTTTGATTTTTTTGACATGACTGTATGGAATGTTATCTGTTTTTAATAAAAATCAATAAAAATATTTTTAAAAATAAATACAAATTTTTGCATGTTTCTAAGCCCACAACAGATTTGCCGTGTGTGCTGTATGCTGTTCTCTAGTTGTCTGTGGTGTTCACTGTCAGTATAACAGCAAAACTGACATTTTACACCAGCAGGGTGCTTGATGTGAAGTTAATCAATGATGTGGCTTACTTATGTGTCGCATACTTATATTATTCATCATATGGTCCTACTTACCATTAATAATCTTTGCATCAGTCTAATGTGATTTATTTTTTAAATATATAGGTTACAGGAATGGCAGTGAATTCTGCAAAAATATATACAGAGTAGCGACTGGGAGCCCGATCGAATTGGGCTGCAAATTCTACGTTTGTGAAATCCATACTTTCTCTGCAAAGAATTATTTGGGTTTTTTTTTAAGTCGTTGAAATGATTTTGTTATCATGGCACTGATTTGTGCTTAAAATAGACCTTTTCGGCCGATGTAATGAAGAGTCCTGTTTAAACGGGGCTGCAAGACAAACTCGGCTCTTTGATTTTTTTCCGGCAAACAAATTTTCAAAACAAACCATATTGTACGACTCTAATCAAAGTTGAAGTAATAATTATGCTGTTGTGGGCATTTTAGATCTGAGATCGGCTAATATTTAAACAATGACTGCTATTAATACCCAGCCGTCATTACTCAGTTTGCCAATAGATGTCAGAAGGATGGATGCCAAAACCAAACGGCCCAAAGATAGATTTCGATGTATCAAGCAAATGGCGATACGTTCTAAATTACTTACGGTTCCAGACTTGGCCGTCCAGTGGCGTCACTGTAGCATTCAAACATTCTTAGCCAATCATGCAATACTGCGTCCACGTTTGCCACGTGATGTTCTAACTACAGAGGCAGAGTCCAATTGCATGTTTCTAACTTGTATTGAGTTGAGGTATTGACACAAACACCATACATACAGATAGTATGAAATTATATATAAGGATATACAAATATATGCAACTCAAACAAGAAAAGTAATTTTGTGAATACAATATTTTGAATAAATGTTTTTAGCATCTTCAAAGGTAAATTGTAGGCTAGACACAGAAAAATAAAAGTGATGAACTGTCTCCAACAGACACTTGAGACACTTTTTCCAAGTAGCAGAGCAAGAGGTCCTAGAGTCACTTGGATTTCTGCATTAAAATGAACATGTAGACTGTGAAGTTTAAGGCTTTCATGCTACAGGTGCTGTTAAGTGAACCAATGACTATAGTGTAAGCAAGCCTATACATTTCCAAGATTTCGACAGTTCTTTTGATCATAAGCAACCTTGCTGGTCAAAAGTTACTAGCATTTCTTGTATCTTCAAAGTAGTTTTTTTAAGCTAATGCTCGAGACTTATCTAGTTGTAAACAAACTTAATCAGTAGTGTAGATATTAAGGTTCAGAACCCACACTTTCCCTGTTCTACATGTACATTTTTTGTGTAGCAATTGGCCACTTTTTGTTAGTATGGCTACAATGTTCATTTTTTAAATTAAAATAGAAGAGGAAAGTACTTGAAGGATATAAAATAATTTGAATACCTTAAGAATGTAAGTATGATTTTATTATGTGACTTGCACAAATTGCCTTAAGCACAACACCTATCGCCTCCACACCAACTCTTTCTCTTAGCATTCATCTTCTTCTTACTCTGTGACACTCCAGATATCCACCTATTCATGGTCATCTCTGTTCCTCGCAGGCTTGCTTCAGATTCCCAATAATTCAATGTAAGTCATACTACTCTACACACATCATTCATAAACTTTTTCCATCAATTCCAGAGAGGCTACTTTAGAAGTCAGAATTAGGGACAGCTCTCAAAATGTCTTCGATGTGCATCTAAACCTGACTGTCACTACTGCACCTGCAACTTCATCTGTGTTCAACATGTTACCTAAGTAGCGGAGCTTCTTATTAACATTCTCCAAAACCAACCCATTGCTGATACATTAATGTATCAAGTATAAATTTAGGTAACACTTTCTGTAAACAAAGGTCACTACCCTTCACACCACCACATCTTTAAGTTCTGAAATCTGTGAAATAAACAGAGTTTCTCCTAACACCTCAATTGCACACACTGCATGGCAACACGGACATGAGAACTCTGGACAGAGAGGGACTAAGCAAGGGGTTCTGGTTAAAATCAATCTTGCTTGGGTGAATATTAAAAAATATTATGTATGTTGCATGTTGATTAGAACATGCAAGTAACAATTTTAATGTACTCTGACAATGTTTAACTAATGATCCTATCAACCCACTGTATATAATTTCTTTGAGGAAGATGCTTCAAACTTACATTAAACTATAGTGCAGGCACATTCAGATCTGAATTTGAGTTTATTTGGTTGTTATAGTTTAACTATTAATTACTTACGTACGTATATGTATGTACTAGCAGAATACCCGCGCTTCGCAGCAGAGAAGTAGTGTGTTAAAGAAGGTACGAAAAAGAAAGGGAAAAATTTGAAAAACAACGTAACTTGATTGTTAATGTAATTGTTTTGTCATTGATATGAGTGTTGTTCTCATATCTATCTATCTATATATATATATATATATATATATATATATATATATATCTATCTATCTATCTATCTATCTATCTATCTATCTATCTATCTATCTATCTATCTATCTATCTATCTATCTATCTATCTATCTATCTATCTATCTATCTATATATATATATATATATATCTCTATCTCTATCTCTATATCTCTATATATATATATATATATATATATATATATATATCTCTATCTATCTATCTATCTATCTATATATATATATATATATATATATATATATATATCTCTATCTATAGAGATATATAGATATATATCTATATATATATAGAGATATATATAGATATATCTATATATATATATATATATATATATATATATATATATATATATATATCTATATATATATATATATATATATATATATATATATCTCTATCTCTATCTATTGTAACAGAATAAGATGCTTCTCGCACCCTTGCACCCTCAGACACCACGTCAGACACTAGGTAAAAGTCCAATAATTATATTTATTTTATAATAAAGTGCACAAAGCACCCTCTACTCCCAAATACTCCAATAAACAATGAACAATAACAAATCCTCCACTCCCAGACGCTTAGCCACCCTGCCTCCCAACTCAGCTCATCGCCTGGGAGCCCCACAGTCCTTTTATATTCCCTGACCCGGAGGTGTTCCTTCCCAACAGTCCACAAGTCCTTATTCCTTCCGGGTCAGGGTAAATAATGTTTCTCACCCCGGAAGCCCGTCGCTCTTCCTATGACGAACTTCCGGGTCATAGGGCATGAAGAATTCTTCGGTCCTCCCTGCAGCTCCCTCTCGTGGCCCCATGGCATCCAGCAGGGCGGTGCACAAAACTACATGGTCCATAATGCCCTGCTGGTCTTCTGGGGACCTCCATGCTGCAAGGAGGGCTCCACCTGGCGGCTTGGGGTATTGGCGGGGTACATGGCCGGCCATATCTTACAGTACTCCCCAGCATTTAATTATAAAGATTCGAGCGGCCTGCCCCGAGAGGGAAGTCCTCCTCCAAGAGGACGCGTCATCCGGGCTCTGACTGCGTTGCCCCTGACCTCGAGCAAACCTTGGGGGGACGGTGTACCTCCTGTCTCCCGGGACATTGGCGCCACTCGTGACCCGTCGCTGGCAATTGTAGCACCACAAGTCCTCCTGGTTGGCTCTTTCTCGAGACCTGAAACATCTCGGGAACTCGGTCAGCTCCACCCTTTCCCCCGCCAAGGAGGGTTTTCTGGTCGCCTCGCTGCTCTCCGCCCTTTTTCCCACCTTGTCAGGAGACCCCCTCTTTATTCTAAGGATCTCCAGTTTACTCTGGGGCTTGTCCACAGTTTGGGTCTCTCTATTAATGAAAGAGAGCCTCTTTGCTGTTTGCATGCCCGTTGACTTTAAAGAAACCAGAGGCGGCGTCTTCAGCACCGCATCGCTCCGAGAGACAGCACTTTTCAGCTGCTCTGGTACGATCAGTGCTTCCACCGCCCTTCTGTCATCACACCACACTCGTTTGTAGGGCTCGAGTGACTTGGCACCGCTACTAATTAACCGGGCCAGCGCCACTCTGTGTCCCCTTATTCTGTACGGTACCGTAAAACTTACCTGTACCGCCAAATCAATCATAATGGGAGACTCCTGACCAAATCGCCGAGGAATTCATCCACCCTCCTTAAAGGCGCGCCGCTGCTCCCAGATCCCCAGTGATCTTCTTTATTGTCTCCACCACCTGTAAAATTTGTGCACGGGCTGAAGCAACTTTTCCAGCTCGTGCACGCCCAAAGTTACTTAATTCACCCGGAGGCATGCTCGAGCCATCATTAGCCTTACCCTCCGGTGGGAGCCAATAAACACGGCCGCTCCTGGCATGCTCAGACAGGTCCCGCAAGGGAGCCTGGGATTTGGAGTTCTTTTCGGAGGACCGCGGTGCCGCTTTTGGCTGACTGTGATCCGTCTGTATCAATTTATCGACGGACCGATCAATCATTTCCGGACCTCCTTACCTTTTTGTAGGGATAGCGGTACTTCGATCGCCTCCCCTTTCCCCTTCGAAAAACTCAAGTCCGTCTTTTCTTGGGCGAAGCCACAAACAGCTGGATACGGAACGTCACCTTCCTGGAATCCCTTGTGGTAGGTCACGTGTCCTCGCCGCACCCGTAATGCGGAAGTGCTTCGGGTTACTCGTTTGCCTGAATGAGGCGTGCCATCGCTTCGGTCTGTCTTCTGCCTCCGCAGAGCCTTCGGATGGACATCTGGGAGGTATGTACATGGGACATCATGTGTTAATTTAAAAGATTATTCAGTACATTCCCTGTACATACCTCGCCGGTGACGTCCTCCTCCGAAATCTCTCCGAAATGCGTAGCCGCCCATAGCTCCTCTTGAGCGCAGGCAATGCCGGCGCTAGACCTCCGCTGTTGCTGGCGCTCTGCTTTGTCTTCTTCTTCCCATGACGGACTTGATAAAGATGAGGTTTCTGGCGATTTTTCTGTGTGTGTCGTGACGCTGTCTTCCGGATATTCTGTCCACAATAAATTTTTAAATTCAGGTCCTCTGCCAAACTGACGGCCAGAGAATCCTGCCGAGCTACGCCAATTGTAACAGAATAAGATGCTTCTCGCACCTTGCACCCTCAGACACCACGCCAGACACTAGGTAAAAGTCCAATAATTATATTTATTTTATAATAAAGTGCACAAAGCACCCTCTACTCCCAAATACTCCAATAAACAATGAACAATAACAAATCCTCCACTCCCAGACGCTTAGCCACCCTGCCTCCCAACTCAGCTCATCGCCTGGGAGCCCCACAGTCCTTTTATATTCCCTGACCCGGAGGTGTTCCTTCCCAACAGTCCACAAGTCCTTATTCCTTCCGGTCAGGGTAAATAATGTTTCTCACCCCGAAGCCGTCGCTCTTCCTATGACGAACTTCCGGGTCATAGGGCATGAAGAATTCTTGGTCCTCCCTGCAGCTCCTCTCGTGGCCCCATGGCATCCAGCAGGGCGGTGCACAAAAACTACATGGTCCATAATGCCCTGCTGGTCTTCTGGGGACCTCCATGCTGCAAGGAGGGCTCCACCTGGCTGACTTGGGGTATTGGCCGGGGTACATGGCCGGCCATATCTTACACTATATATATCTCTATCTCTATCTCTATCTATATATATCTCTATCTCTATCTATATATATCTATATCTCTATCTCTATCTATATATATCTCTATCTCTATCTATATATATCTATATATATATATATATATATATATATACCAGCAGCAGCGGAGAAGTAGTGTGTTAAAGAAGGAAAGAGAAAGAAAAGGAAACATTTTGAAAATAACGTAACATGATTGTCAATGTAATTGTTTTGTCACTGTTATGAGTGTCGCTGTGATATATATATATATATATATATATATAGCAAAATACCCAGCTTGCGATGTCATGTGTTAAAGAAGTTATGAAAAGAAAAGGAAACATTTTAAAAATAATGTAACATGATTGTCAAAGTAATTGTTTTGTGTATTTGGCGGCAGCGTCACAAAGTTTTTAGTCTAGCTGCATCAGAAAATGTACCACACGCTGTCTGACACGCCTCCTTTTTAGTGTTTTCTCACAGCTTGGATTGCTGCTGTCATATATATATACACACACACACACACAAACACACACACACACATACATATATATACACATACATATCTTCATATCTACATATCTATATACATATCTACATATACACATATACACATATATATATATATATATATATATATATATACATACATACCTATCTAGGTGTATAGCTTTGGTCACTGAGTGCAAGGGAAAAATAATAAAATATAGTCTATAAGTTATTAAACAGTAAAACATTAACGTTTTAAGAAGTACAGGTACATTGAGCACTACTGGAGTGGTTTCAGGTAAACTACATTTTAAAGACTGTGTAACACAACAGGTAAGTAACTAACAGCAGCTAAAATGTATATGGATCATCTCTCGGTAGTTGATCCCTTTTGAAAGGCGCTACACGACGGCTGTGGTATAGAAATTACATTTTCTATGTGAACGTTCAAATTTGTGCCTTACCGGCATTTAAAGAAAATTAGTTTTGTGTCCTCTGCAGTGTTAAGAGAGAAAGGCTTTGGTTTGGGATAAAAGGAAAAAAGGTGTAAAGAAAGGAAAGTTGCCTTTTTCTTTTATATAGTATAGAGAGATGTGTTCGCTGACGTTATGATCGCCTTGTGTAGACTGGTGAGACGTCCCGCCATTAATCGGCTGTGATGGCACTGTCAGTCCTCCACTCGTGTGCGTGTTTTCATAATCCGAGGTGAGGACCTCATAATCGTATACGTGCAAAAGAAAGTGTGAATCGCCTTAATATTATTTTGCCGTGGTGTAGAAAAGGGGTCCCGTGTTTGCACTTGTCTGGGCTATAGCGCAGGGGGAGGATGAAAAAATTAAAAGTGCTCACTTTGACTTAAAGCAGAAGCGCAGTCAGCGTCTCAAAGGCCAGCACAGCTATGCGCGCTGGCTGCTCGACTTTTGCTGGGCAGGAGACCACAGTTTTGCAGACACGTTCATGATATCAAAAGTCTCAGCCTCTTTGGAGGTCATTCATATATTATATATATAGCAAAATCCCAGCGCCTCGCAGCGGAGAAGTAGTGTGTTAAAGAAGTAATGAAAAAGAAAAGGAAACATTTTAATAATAACGTAACATGATTGACATTGTCATGAGTGTTGCTGTCATATATATGCCTGCCTAAATAAGTCACCCTCGCTTTGCTCTTACTTTATTTACCGCTCATTTAATCATGGCTATTGGCGGAAAAATTATAAAATGGAAGGAGGATGGCTTTACCAAAACAATTATTGATGGCGAATCGATTATTCATAAAGCTTGAATTGGTGATGTTTTTCTGTGTTAACCTCATATTTTTCAGACTTCTTCTCAAACTAAGGTGGTGCGAGGATAAAATGAATCGGGATGCGCTGATCAATGTAATCGTGTACAGTACCAGGAAATCATGCATTGACAAAAGCTCCCTTTGCTTGTAATGCAAAGTGTGATTAAATGCATTATTTTTTAACGCGTTATGGAGCACATGCATCGAAGCTTCTCAGCTGTGCTTGTGCTAAGAAAAGGACAGATTTTAAAAATAACGTAACACGATTGTCAATGTGACCTTTTGTAAGTAGTGCCTGGAGGATTCAGTGTGGAGAAACTCTATAGAGACAGCGTGTGTATTAACTTGTGGATTTTTCTGTGAGTATTTGGTGGCAGTCTGACAAAGTTGCTTCGGAAGACGGCATTAGCGCGGAGCTCAGCTCAGACCGAAATTAGATGAATGGGAGGGGAGATGATGACGTGACTCCCCCACTCGCCTTAACTGTCAATCCCCCACAAACACAGTCTCGGAATTTGCATAAGCACACCCCTTCACCTACAATTTTAACTTAGTTATAAAGTGATCAAAACTCTGGTTTATATCCTGCGTCCTCTCATTATACTTGTATCGCGCATTACCTGTGGGCATGTGAAACGCCAGCGGTAGCCTGTCTATGAACTTAGTTTAAAGTTTAGGTTTACACCTTGCTTTCTTTCCGAGGCAGCAACACTCATGAATATGGTAGTATATGTCACTCGCTCGCTTCTTATTGTTTTTCGCTTCTCAATTATATAATGCATGTTTTCTTAAGCGCTTTTTGCAGGTCTTCCTGGTTTTCTACGCACTGCGTTGACAATCAGTTCACGTGATTACGTGGGAGGCGTGATGATGTCACACGAAACTCCGCCCTTCCAGCTCAACTCCATTACAGTTAATGGAGAAAAATACCTTCCAGTTATGACCATTAGGTAGAATTTCGAAATGAAACCTGCCCAACTTTTGTAAGTAAGCTGTAAGGAATGAGCCTGCCAAATTTCAGCCTTCTACCTACACGGGAAGTTGG
Source organism: Polypterus senegalus (assembly GCF_016835505.1). Lineage (NCBI taxonomy): Eukaryota > Metazoa > Chordata > Cladistia > Polypteriformes > Polypteridae > Polypterus > Polypterus senegalus. The sequence continues at coordinate 49,075,629 of NC_053171.1, read as the reverse complement.
AGAATTAGTGATGAGTGAGTGAGTGAGTGAGTGAGGGCTTTGCCTTTTATTAGTATAGATTTGTGGTTTGGTTATGTTGCCATCAGCCAGATAGGCATGCTTCTGTCCAATAAAAAAGTCACTTTGCGGAAGTAGCCTTGTTATAACTTGGCTCCAACCTCCTTTCATCTGGAAGACTTGCTGAGTCACTGAGGCACAAAGCTGCTCTCCCCCTAGCCGACCAAGCAACAAAGATACAGTGGGTACGGAAAGTATTCAGACCCCCTTCAATTTTTCACTCTTTGTTATATTGCAGCCATTTGCTAAAATCATTAAAATTAATTTTTTTCTTCATTAATGTACACACAGCACCCCATATTGACAGACAAAAAAAATAATTTTTGAAATTGTTGCAGATTTATTAAAAAAGAAAAAATGAAATATCACATGGTCCTAAGTATTCAGACCCTTTGCTCAGTATTTAGTAGAAGCACCCTTTTGAGCTAATACAGCCATGAGTCTTCTTGAGAAAGATGCAACAAGTTTTTCTCACCTGGATTTGAGGATCCTCTGCCATTCCTCCTTGCTGATCCTCTCCAGTTCTGTCAGGTTGGATGGTAAATGTTGGTGGACAGCCATTTTTAGGTCTCTCCAGAGATGCTCAATTGGGTTTAAGTCAGGGCTCTGGCTGGGCCATTCAAGAACAATCACAGAGTTGTTGTGAAGCCACTCCATTATTTTAGCTGTGTGCTTAGGGTCATTGTCTTGTTGGAAGGTAAACCTTCGGCCCAGTCTGAGGTCCTTAGCACTCTGGAGAAGGTTTTTGTCCAGGATACCCTGTACTTGGCGCATTCATCTTTCCCTCGATTGCAACCAGTCGTCCTGTCCCTGCAGCTGAAAAACACCCCCACAGCATGATTCTGCCACCGCCATGCTTCACTGTGCGGACTGTATTGGATAAGTGATGAGCAGTGCCTGGTTGTCTCCACACATACCACTTAGAATTAAGGCCAAAAAGTTCTGTCTTGGTCTCATCAGACCAGAGAATCTTCTTTCTCACCATCTCAGAGTCCTTCAGGTGTCTTTTAGCAAACTCCATGTGGGCTGTCATGTGTCTTGCACCGAGGAGAGGCTTCCGACAGGCCAGTCTGCCATAAAGCCCTGACTGGTGGAGGGCTGCAGTGATGGTTGACTTTCTACAACTTTCTCCCATCTCCTGACTGCATCTCTGGAGCTCAGCCAAAGTGATCTTTGGGTTCTTCTTTACCTATCTCACCAAGGCTCTTCTCCCCCGGTAGCTCAGCTTGGCCAGACGGCCAGCTCTAGGAAGGGTTCTGGTCGTCCGAAATGTCTTCCATTTAAGGATTATGCAGGCCACTGTGCTGTTGGGAACCTTAAGTGCAGCAGAAATATTTTTGTAACCTTGGCCAGATCTGTGCCTTGCCACAATTGTGTCTCTGAGCTCTTCAGGCAGTTCCTTTGACCTCATGATTCTCATTTGCTCTGACATGCATTGTGAGCTGTAAGGTCTTATATAGACAGGTGTGTGGCTTTCCTAATCAAGTCCAATCAGTATAATCAAACACAGCTGGACTCAAATGAAGGTGATCTCAAGGATGATCAGAGGAAATGGAAAGCACCTGAGTTAAATATATGAGTGTCACAGCAAAGGGTAAGAGTGCTTAGGACCATGTAATATTTCAGTTTTTCTTTTTTAATAAATCTGCAACAATTTCAAAAATTCTTTTTTTTATTTGTCAATATGGGGTGCTGTTTGTACATTTAATGAGGAAAAAATTAATTTAAATGATTTTAGCAAATGGCTGCAATATAACAAAGAGTGAAAAATTGAAGGGGGTCTGAATACTTTAGATACCCTCTGTACTTCATGTAGAGGTGAAGTGGTATGTTCAGATTATTGATGTGTTGCACACTATTACTTAAAGGATTCCTGTGACTACTACACTCATGAACAAGCACTACATGCAGTATTAGTCTGATGTTACAGTGTCATGTTTTTGGAACAATTTGTGTTTTTAATTTGTATTAATAGTCATCATTTGTAAAATAGCTCCCTTTGTTGTAATGCTGATGTTTTAATAGCTTTGGGTAACAGTACTTGGCAAATACATAGCTTCATTTGTACTCAAAAGTGAATGTGTACGGTCACTAAGCCACAAGCCCTTTTATTTAAAAAGCATTGCAATGCAGAAAGCAGTTCTAAATACAAAATTAATTACAGCATGTTCCTGTTAAAGAAAATACAAATCTTCTAATTTTAGATTAACCAGCAGCGTTTAATCTCCCAATCCCACTGTGAATGTTTCCCCCCTTCAGCTTGATATAATACATGTTTTCTGTTTTCTAGAAGCAGACTGTAGCTTTGAAACTGGGCAACTGCTGATCAGTGGGTGTATTTTCAATGTGGAAGAATCATGTGCCTCAATGTTAGGATTTTTCCAGCTAGCAATGCTATTTGAACTGAACAATTTTCTGGCATTTTGGCACTATAAAAATTGCAAAATGTGCAGTATCCATCTTAGTATTGTGTGAGGTTTATGTTTACTATCATAATAAAAAGAAATTTATGTTCATTTCAGGCAGTAATAAGCTTTCTGAACCTGGGTGCAAACCAAAGAGACCATTGGAGACCTAGTTAGTTTATTTTAGTGCTGCAAAGTTGTTTGTCCCTGCTTTTTTCCAGTAGTATATTTTTTTTTAATTTTCACTGTGACTATTTTTATATCTTGAACATATTTACATATACTGTATACAAAATTTATTAAAATGACATAATGTTCTGTGTTACATTATCTTAGTTAGAAGTAACAGTTATCTGACATTTCTTGCAATTATTGCTTAAGTTCTATATAGACCTTTTTAGGAAATTATACACATTTCTCCTTATATTTGTGTTTCAGCCTCTGTTGTGTGTTTTCCATTGTGAACTGTGTGACATTACATCTTCATGAGTTCAGACAATGAACAGTTTATTTTAGGGCTGTACATTACCTACAGTTTTAGCAAATTTGATGTATATTTGGTTACGTGCTTCATATTATTGTCCTGTTGCACTTCTGGTTCAGCTGAGAGATGGATGACCTTACATTCTATAAACAGTGCTCTGATACAGAACAGAATTTGTAGTACCTGCAGTAATGGCAAGTTGCCCAGGCCCTGATAAACAAATTGTCCCCATTTGAAGTACTTCTGTAAGAAGGAATGGGTCGGAATTCCTTCAAGCTGATGTGTGCTACTGATCAACAGTTGCTGTAAATGTTTGGTTAATGTCTTTGTTGCTCAAGGAGGTCACATTAGTTTCTGAAAGCCCTTGGTTCACATACTTTTTTGACAAAAAAAAATTAACGTTTGACCATTTTGATCAGTAAGACGAAGTGGTGGCTCTGAGGCCAAAGATCTATGCTGGTAACTGGAAGGTTGTTCGTTCAGATCCCGTTACTGCCAGATCTCAGCCTTTCTGGAATCAATTTTTCAAACATCACTGTCTTTAGTCTATTTTCCAAACTTTTTCTTTTTGGACAATGTCATTTTGACTATGAGGAATGCTTTTGTAATTTATTTCCAAGACTTATAACGTTCACTAGGATTAGGTTTTTCTAGCTGGTAGGTTACTGTTTTTTTTCTTTCTTATTCTTTGGTGCTATTTCTCTACCTTAATAGCATTTGGCCCGTCTGTACACCGATTATTTACTTTTTGTTCAAAAGTCACTTTCGTATTCACAAGTACTTTTATAAATGGTGCCTTCTTTACCAGAAAAGCAGTGATTCTATTCTCTACAGGGCTTAGTTTTGCAACAAGATGCTGGATTACGGTTCTTTTATATTCATAAAACTATTTACTGCTCATTGCACAATTTTATTAAATCAGCAGCGGTCACATTAAAAGGCAAAAACATTTTTTTTCATTTTTGCTACATTTTAATCCATTGTATAACAGTATTCTTACAAATGCCAAAAGTGTATGAGCAGGATATAATGTTAACAAATAAATGGCAAGCTGCTTTCTGTGAATTGCCATAAGCATACTGTGAGCCTGATTCATTGTCTGTGGTCAAGGTGGCAGAGGAATGCACAAGATCAAGGAGTTAAAAGTCAATGGGGATAGCCTTAGTTGGAGAAGACGAAGGATTATGCCTTGGCACTAGTCACAAATTAAAGGAACCTGGTGCTTGTTTGTTAACTGTGAGTTCTTAGAAGCTACAATAAGGCATGAGTGGAATAAAGGCAGGAACAACCGGACTAAAGCAGTTGTTTGTGCTGTTCAGTTTATAATGACGTTGCCACTTGTGATGCCCGAGTTCCCAGAAGCTGGCATACTCCCTTGAACCAGGGACATCAATAGTCATGTACTGAGATGGACTGGGCTGTGAGGACACATAACACAGCAAGGGTTTTTATTTTCAACAGTGCTCAATAAATAAAGTGTAGTGCATTCTTCTCAATAAATAAGTGAATAATCCTTGATAAAAACTGTATGTTTGTGGAGGTTAGAATCCAAATAAATAATCAAATAAATAAGTTGAAATCCAAGGTTAAAATATTGTCAATATGAGCTTTGGTGTTTCTTTCTCTCCTTTGCACACCCTTTTAAGGTCTCCTCGGCAAGAAGAGACATCCACTGACAAGCATTGTCATACCTCAGATCCGACTCATATTGCCTCAGCCTTCCCCTGGCCTTCATCTGGAAACACTGCAAGTCCTGCTTCTTTCTCCCACTGTACTCCCTCAGCCTTCAGCAGGAGCCCACTCAGAGTAATTGGTCGCTCCAATGAGCACTCAGCTGTTGCAACCCTGCACCATGAGTGCCATTCTCTTGCTCCAGTTGGGGTCACTTCCTATCTGTTTGCTTCCACACTATCGCACCTGGGGCCTCATGCATAGCGCCGTGCGTAGAACTCGCACTATATAACATGATGTAAGCACAAAAGCCGAAATGTGCTTACACACAGAAAAATCCAGATGCAGGAATCTGTACGTTCGCCAACTTCCGCGTTCTTCCACTACATAAATCCCGGTCAGCGTGAAAAGTAACGCTCGTGCACGCGCCTGTTGTCCCGCCCCAACTCCTCCCAGAATTACGCCTCTTTCAATATACAAATCAATATAAATAGCCCTTAAGCTCAGCGTTCTGTGAAAAGACAATGGGAAAAGCAAGAGGGAAAATAGAAGAGTTTCAGCGAATACCAAGTGGAGGCAAGGAAAAACGTACTATTTGTTGGTTTAAACAGTGGTGTAAACAACAGAAGGAAGCTGATCAAGTGACATAGCGTGTCGGAGAAACTCGAAAGCTCAAGTTCACAAAGTCTCACAGTGCCCGAAATAAAAAAGAAGTTGTCAGATATCAGTCGCCGTGAAAAGGCTGTCTGAGTGTCCTATGAAAGCTTATTAGGGTACAGAGCAAAAAAAAGCACACAGTGGGGGAAAAAGCACGAAATGTCAACTTCAATCTCAAAATGTCCACTTTAATTACGTAGTTTATTTTTTCACTAAAGTAGAACATCATAAACTTCATCTTAAAATCGTTTAATTAACTAGTTTCTCAAATCGCATCGTAAGTAAATTAGCATGTTAAATGCTTTGTGTTTGTATGTGTTCTTCTATGTGCTCTATGTGTGAATCACTACATGCTTCTTAAAGTGGCTTTCTCTTCCTCCGAAAGGACACAGAATCCATTACATTTGTGATATTACAGCTCCCTGAATAACTAAAATACTGAGATGTATACGTAATATCATTTTCATGATGATAGGAGTTAAAGCATTTATTAAACATGAAAACACGGTGGCGCAGTGGTTGTGCGCGACCTTCTATAAAATAATTTGTTGCAGCAGTACTTGGGGGCGGCTGTAGGCTTGTGGCGGCTCTGGGCAGAGAAAGAATCGGTGGTCCCTTCGTCCGCCAATGTCAATATGGTATCTTATGCACGGCGGATAGCAACGTCCATTGCGGACACTGCATAGCCGCCTCGTGCTCATGACACAAGCGTTTAACTTTTGTCGAAATTTGCCTCTGCGTTTTTAGCTGTGTCGTTATTTTCTCTTTCTGTTTTATATTCAACTAGCAAAATACCCGCTCTTCGCAGCAGAGAAGTAGTGTGTTAAAGAAGTTGTGAAACATTTTAAAAATAACATAGCATGATTGTCAATGTAATTGTTTTGAGACTGTTATGAGTGTTGCTGTCATCAAGGATTTGATTATTATTATTTCTTTCAATCAGGTTCGTATTTGGAGGATGTGTTGTGTTCAAGTTATATTCCTTGTTTGTCAACCGTTTTAAAGATAACAGGTTTCATTCATCGAAGTGTTCACTATCCAAATCGGTACTCGTGAATCTAAAATGTTTAACAGGCATTCCCGGTATTAAGTTATGGATTTGCCTGCAAATATTTAGCGGTAGCGTGTCTATGAACTTAATTTAAACTTAAGCTTTACACCTTGCTTTCCTATTGATATGTCTACAAAGGCTTGTTCAGCTTCAGAGGGTTGTTCTTTTCTTACTGCATCAATAAACAGCTCGTCTTCCTCTTTATCTGAGACATCACACACTGCATGCACAGGTTTACCTTTCCCAATCTTTGTTCAATTTACATTTTTTACACTGTATTTCTGGGCAGCGAGCAAGAGAGAGAATTTCGAAATGAAACCTGCTTTTTGTAAGTAAGCTGTAAGGAATGAGCCTGACAAATTTCAGCCTTCAACCTATACTGGAAGTTGGAGAATTAATGATGAGTGAGTGAGTCAGTCAGTCAGTCAGTCAGTCAGTCAGTCCTTTGCCTTTTATTAGTATAGATATATATTGGCTTGGCGGCCCTGTGCAAGTGCAAACTGTGCACCTGCACAGGGCCACCCCTGCAGTACTGTCTCTTTCAAACATACTAACCTTCAGTTCCTGTCCTTCCTTTTCTTTCTCCAAGTAATGATCTGTAAGTAACCATCTGTAAGCTTAGAGTGCAGATTCTTCAAAACTTTTAAGGAACATTGAAATATCTTCGTAGCACGTTTAATTATTCTATCCTTCACGCCAGTCCCAGTGAAGCATACAGTGCGAGGCAGGAATAACCTTTAATTATTAACAATTTAGATTATTTAAATGAAGTTAAAGTTTTATCTGTATAATATAATAAACATATTTTGCTGCATTTCATCTTAAAAATGTTATCGTCATCATATATAAATACGTGCTTTATAAAGTGGCTCAGGTTGTGCAATGTTATAACTGTTGTACAAGTTTACAGTGAGGTAATTCTACTTATAAGTACAGATAGTTCTACAAGGAGCACTTGATTGAGTGCGTTTTGAGCTCTTGGGATGAAACTTTCTAAACCGCGAGGTCCGTACAGGAAAGGTTTGAAGCGTTTGTCGTGTGAGAAACAGTTCAAATAGGAAGCATGGCTGAGGCAGCGTCTGCTTGATGTTGTATACTGATAACTCTCTTTCTGATCAGCTGCTTCGAGTAGTGCAGTGAGAGTAATATGGAAAAAGATGATCTGCTGTGGCAACCCCTAACAGGAGCAGCTGAAAGAAGTAAAATAAGATGCAGTGAGAGTAACAATGCTAAAGCAGCTATGGTATTTGGAATAGTTTGACCATTCCATGGACCATTATATTGTTACTGGTTAATTACAATCAGATGCATTAAACTAATAAACAATATGCGGTTAATTTTAGTGTATTTATAAATCTGGAAAAGAAAGGATAACCACACAGGAACAGTAGCACTGCTTTGACGCTGGGTGCCACCAGTCTGCAAAACCGAGCGGAGAACTTGCGTACGACAGGGTATGAGGTACCGTGGAAATATGAGTGTCTTTATGCCATGTTTAGGTTTTATACATTGCAATTTGAACGTGGAAACGTTCTTATGCAACATTTCTATGCATACGCCCGTTTATACATGAGGGGCCTGCTGTGCCATGATCCTTCTTACTTTTTTTCTATTTTTTTTCCCTCTGATTTTAACCTTCAATTTCTCTTGTTCTTGGTTTTATCTTCCTTTTTGTCCTACTAAGGCTTTTTAATACCTCAAAACCTCAGTAAGGACAGATGATTAATTCATTAACATCCCAGGCCACTTGTCTACACTACTTTTCATACCCCATGCTGCTTTTTTTGATTTTTTTTTTTAATTAAAAAAAATAAGTGCACTGTGTTTTATCACACCACTGCGTCAAAAGGGAAGAAAATGTATCCTCCTACTACTCTTCATCTACAACCCCAAATCAGAAAAAGTTGGGACTGTGTGGAAAATGTGAATAAAAAAATAAAGCAGTAATTTACAAATTTCCCTTAACTTTTATTTCATTGCAGACAGTATGAACACAAGATAATTCATGTTTTTTTTGGTCAACATCATTTGATTTTTAAATAAACATCCATTCTTGCCATTCAGGCTTGCAACACATTCCAAAAAAAATTGGGATGGGGGCAATTCAGGGGTAGTAATGAGGTATAATAACTAAATAATGATGTGATTTGAAACTGGTGATGTTAACAGGTGATTGCAATCATGATTCGGTACAAAAGCAGCATCGAGGAAAGGCCTACTCCTTTAGGAGCAAAGATGGGCAGTGGATCGCCAGTTTGCCACCAAGTGCGGACAAAAATCTTTGAGATGATGAAGTAAAACGTTTCTCAGAGACAGATAGGAAGAGATTTGGGCATTTCTCCCTCTACAGTGCATAACATAGTGAAAAGAATCAGGGAATCTGGTGAAATTACCGTGCACAAAGGTCAAGGGCGCAAGCCTAAACTGAATGGCCGTGATCTCCGAGCCCTCAGACGGCACTGCATTAAAAACCGTCATTCATCAATAAATGATATAACTGTGTGGGCTCAGGACTACTTCAGGAAGTCACTCTCAAGCACTACAGTACGTAGTTACATTAGGAAATGCCAGCTAAAACTGTACTGTGCCAAAAGGAAGCCCTACATAAATAGTGTCCAGAAGCGCCGTCGACTTCTCTGGGCTCAGAGGCATCTGGGATGGTCCATTGTGCAGTGGAAACGTGTATTGTGGTCAGACAAATCGGTTTTTCACATCTTTTTTTGGAAGAAATGGACAAACTAACTAACTAAAACGATTACAATATTACATCTTGCCTGAAGAAGGGGCCTGAGTTGCCTCAAAAGCTTGCCTATTGTAACCTTTTTAGTTAGCCAATTAAAGGTGTCATTTTGCTTGACTTCTCACTATAAACAGTGTTTGAAATTCACATTTAAGTCATGTGTCAAACTCTACTGGTCTGTCTTTGCTGTTCTTTACTGTTTTGCATATGAAAATTGCATTCTTTTAAAATCTGAAATCGATCTAGTACCCCTAAAAATGTGTAACACTTGTATCTCTAACTTATCTATAGAATCTTTAACTGGAATACCTGTCTGTACTCCCACCATTATTCACAGTTACTATTGGCTTTTTACTTTCTTTTTATATAAAGTATAGGGAAAGTATTGGAATCCTCCAAAAATTCCATTTAGAGATTTTGATGAATCTCAGTGTTTTAGACCTCCCTGAGTCTGAAAATACCGTTTTTGGAATTATGTCTGTGTGTGTGTGTAAACTTGTGAACTTGAGTATGCTTTCACTTAGGTCAACCAAATTTTGTATACAAGTATTTGGTACAAAATGTACATTTCTGTCAACCTTTGGAGTATTTCCATTAATCGGAAGTGGTTACTTTACCTTTACCGATTTATTCAACTTTACTTTAATAATAATTGTTCAATATATTATTAATTTGATTTGTTGGTGATAGTTCTTTATTGTACATAATATAAAAATATAATCATTGTCTTGCGGTTTACTCCTCAAATATTCATCCCCACATATGAAAAAGTTTAGGGAAGACTACTCATGATTTTTATATGTTTTGAGTTCCTGTGTTTGCTTGTATTACTCCAAAAACATTTGTGTATGGCAAATTGGCCATGTTTTCATATATGGATGCTTTCTCTGCATTGTTCTGGTGATACTTCATAAAGCTTTACTTTTCAAAGCTCCATAAAATACATCTATAGAATTAAACTGCAGCTGCTTTTTGAATTAGACCACAGCACAATGAAAGATGCTCAAGGTTCAAATAGCAGATCTTAATCTTGCTTGTTTTAAAACTTGACAACTTTACATATCTCAGCATTCTATAGTCCTTTAAGTCTTTAACTTCTCATGCTTCAAGTATTTCAATGAACAACATTGTGCACTTCATGTGTATGTTCTTATTTTCTGCCTTTTACTATTTTTTTCCCTTTCTTACTTATGAATCAAGTAGCCCCTACCTCATTTAACTATCTGAGTATATTTATGCTTACTGCCTGATAAATTAAAAGCCAACTTTCTTTTCAAAATCAAACATCTGTGCTTCCCTGTTTTGAAGCAGTCACTACAAGGACCTGGAAAATGCCTTTCTGGATTAGCCTTAGAAATTGCTGCTTCCATGCTGATTTGTCTTACATGTTGAATCGTTTCAGATTTGCTGAACACCTTAGTCCTTCTGTATATTCTGTATCTCTCTGGTTCTCCTCTGTGAACTTCACAATATTTACAGGTATTGTCTGTTCAAATGTGGATAGCATATCTGAGCAGCTTAAGCTTGGCAACAAATTCTTTAATTTTGGATATATTGTAATGGTAGGTAAATTTAGACTTTGTACCCTAGTGAAATCCACCTCTGTCTTCATCCCAGATACCTAAGATCAACCGGGTTATTCCTTCCCCTGAGTTTTTGCTGGTATTGATTAGCCACTTCTATTACCTTGTGTATAGTCCCTTAGCCGTTTTTCACTTTTTTCTTTATATTCAGTTGTCTTTAACCATTGCAATGCTGCTGCATCTTGTAACTATCTCTTGCTGGAGGTCAGTTTCACACTCTGTGTTGTCCTCTGTCTCCCATTCTCTACCTCGAAAGTTTTTTTTTCTTTTTTTTTTCCATGCAAAAGATGTTTAAACAAGAAACATCGATGATGCCAGTTGATGGTGGTACTAGGTTTTGATATTTGCACCTGTTAAGGAATCAAAGGTATGTGCTCACCAAATATGATTATAAGGTTAGTGGTGAGCGAGAGGCATCACAGAGTGTGAATTTTGAAGAAGTGGTTTCGGGAGTGAGCAATCTATAGCATGAGAAAGGCCTCCATTATAATTTGTTTTAATTCTGTAATAATTTTATGTTAGTAAGATATGTGGAGTGGATCTACCATCAGGGCTATCTGGTTGCACATAGGTGCCTGGGATGGCAAAGAACCATTTAACCAAACCCCCAACTAGACATCTCAATGAAACAATTTAATCTCCGCACAAGGAAATGTCCATGGGGGATCACTCCTCCTGACCCGCTTGACAAAATTATTGAATCTTTACATGCAGAAATGAGAAAAGGAAGACAACATCGATGAAACAATTAGGTGATAAATACCATGCTGCATTGAACTACTGGGTATCTGTAAGATGCATTATTAAAAATAAGATCAGCTCTCTGTTAAGGTGCTAAGACACCCAGGGTCCTGTGAGTATCTTAATCAAAGTGTGAAGATATGTACCGCATGTACACAGAGTACATGTATGAATTACCCGCATCCCTTCAAATTGTTCATGCATTGTGCCACACCTGTGTTGGTTTTTTGCTCCTTGTATACATGCCTAGTTTAAGACTTTAAACAAATGATTGTAGATAATAAGTTACTGATAATCCTAAGAAAAAACATAGTCCATTTAAAGGGTGAGTCACTTTAAAAATACTGTAATTGAACAATGTGAACATATGCATCCATTTACACACCAAGTCTGTGTGGATCAAGTGCATGCACTTTTATACATGAAACATTTGTCACTGTACATTTATTAAGCAAACTACTAATATTGTGTTTTTATATTCACATCCATTTGCTCTTGTGCTGGCATTTTTAGAATGTTCTTGAATAACTGCTTACTTATTCTTTAATTTCTCAATTTCCTTTTTCAGATTTTTATTTTATTCACACATTCCCTAGACTTTACTAACTAATTAATGGAGACAGTTAAAAGGTCCATCCTAGCTCACCTATAGACTATAGAATAGGAAAGCATTGTCTATTATTGAATGGGTTTCATCATACTGTGATGCACATCGAAATTTTGTCTAATTTTACACATATATATTATCAGAAAAAAACAATATAACAAGTCCCCACAATCTGTTTAACCAGTTTAATATATTGGAAAAATCCCTAAAATAAAATGAGTTAATTAGAAATAACAAGGGAATCACTGGTTAATACTGAAGCTGTTCTTGGCAACCATTGACATTTAATTGTATTTTTAGGATATACTCTGTTAATAAATACATTCAAATTTGGTCAATAATACCCTGTCGATTGATTGATCGATTGATTAACTTATTTATTTATTTATTTATTTTTTTACAGTGGCACTGGTTTTCATTCCAGAATGTAAATGCCTGAATGCATGTTTTTTATGACGGCTCATTTTTGAAGAAACACACCAAAGTTTTCATCAGCCAGCGTTTTTGCTGGCAGAAAGTGAAACATGCCCTTGCCGTTTGGACTGAAATTAAAGAGAACTCGAAGATATACAGTATCCAGTAAAAGTTGCCTTGTCACACGAATTCAGCTCCTGAACAATGAGTTTGTGGAGTTTACTTTGTCTGTAGAGAGCACAGGACAAGAGTGTTTGGAAGCAGTTGCACAGAGACTGGAATTGAGAGAGGTAGGAATTTTTTTTTTCTTAATTGTAAGTTTTTCTACCTTGTACCTTTCCAAATTTTGCTTCACTGCAGTGCTGTGTGTGATGACTGTCTGATTTAATCTGGAGAAATGTATCTGTTATACTCATAATTACGTCTTAGTAGCATAACGAAAAGCCCATTTATTGAAACGGGCCTAATGGTACAATGTTAAGTCAGTGTGTTTCGATTGTGTCCTGCAATTTTGTTAACTGCATATGCCAACCCTTATATCCCTTTTTCTTTATGCTTATTATTGCCTTTCTTCATTGGACATTCCAGCCCTGTTGTGCACTGTGTGATACCCAGATGCATGAACATATGTCAAATACCTTATTACCTTATGGTGGCTACTAGCCTTTGTTCATTGGATATTCCTGCCGTTGTGTGAATGCCAAACCATATCACAACCATCAAGGGCACGGATGCAGGACAGATGGACGCCTTTTCGCCATATATGTATATAGAGATCTTAATCAAAACCAAATAACTGAAATCAAGTTCATTTTAGTCTATGAAAAGAGAATTACCTTTTGGTCATATTTTACACATGTATATACTTCACTGGAGACCATATAATGTATATGTTAGGTTTTTTATTCATTTTTTTGGTTTAATTGTTTAAAATAAAGCTTATTTACATTTTGATGATGGAATATGGTAGGAAAAATGTGTACTTAGCTCTGTATGGGGTGTTTTTGGGAAAATTAGTTTGCAAGACATTCATTACCAAATACATTACAGACAGAATAGCATGAAAAATAATATGGAAATTCCAATTTGAAATAGAGGGATGCTTATTAATTTTTTAAGTCTGCGTCCTCATTAAAATGAACTCTGCTGGACAGTATCAGTTGAGGTTATGAATGAAGATGCTGATGTTTTCTAAGAAAGTAATTTACACTTAACTGCCACCTGTTCAATTGCTTGTTAACGCAAATATCTAATTAGCCAATCACATGGCACCAACTCAATCTATTTAGGCATGTAGACATTGTTAAAACAACCTGCTGAAGTTCAAACCGAGCATCAGAATGGAGAGAAAGGTGAATTAGGGGACTTTAAACATGGCATTGTTGTTGATGCCAGGCATGCTGGTTTGCGTTATTCGTCAGCGACGAGGGGTGAGATTTGTAGGAGGGCTCCTATGGAAGACACACAAAGTATAATCCACCACTATGCATGAAACAGTCCATTCATGCTAATCCAGGGTTCAGTAGACAAGTCAGACAGGTTACACAAAAACACAGCTCTCCTAGTGCTCCGCTGGGCCCCCTTTTTCAGATTTCCCACTGGCCTTTCTTGTCCCCAGCAGCCCCTGCTCCTGCTTCAGTCATCCAGTGAGGAGCATCCTCCTTGAGGCTACTGGGAAATGGAGTTCTTCCCGTGGTAGCACTGTTACACACTTCTTTCTGATTGATCAAGAATTGGTATACAGGTATATGGCAAAAAATAGGTTTATGTTAACAGCATAATTTCAAAAAATAATTGTGACACTCAAAATATTAACTGGCACTTTTGGATGCAGAGTTATTCATATGGCAAAGCTTTGATTGCCGCTTGATATTGTTTTCCTCTTACAAGGTTTGGTGGCATATGGCCCAGAGTTTTCCAACCTGTAATGGTGACATAATGTGAGATCTTTTAAGCAATCTATTATAGTTGACCTTTTTGCTAATTATTCCCACAAACAATAGAAACAGTAGAAAAATTTTATAACTATGCTTACCTGGAGGTAGCAATCTCATTTGATGACCCAATGACAATTTTCAGAAAAAATGCAAATTTAGAAATGGTGTGTAAGTTTTCTAAAAAATTTAGGTTTGTTAAATTTTAAGTAGGCGTTTTATAATTATCTATTTTGTCATCGTCTCAACAATGGATTTTCATAATATTTTCAATTTTGTTGTTATTGTTTTTGTCAATTTTAGTCAACAAAGACAATGGTGTAGGGTTATTTTTTCTTAACTATAAATAGTTGCTTTTGAAAGTGAAAAAAAATCCCACACCCCCAATGGCCTTGAGCTTTTAGTTGTGGACATTCTTGTAATCAAATCTGATTTCAGTTTACTGTACTTATCTAATCTATTAATCATGCCATGAATCTTCTGTTAGGAAGCTAAAGAATTTGACATCCAGAACTGCTAATACATGCTGCTGATAAAGCGGTTGCTCAACACTAACTTCAGTAGTGATAACTGTAGGGAAGATGCATTACCTTAACTGTTAAGGAAAACATATTGAATTAACACTGTTATTGTTCCTTCGTTGGTCATTCCACCTGTTTACTAAACACTGTTAAGACATTATATGTTCACAAGGGTAAGTTAAAAAGTAAAGGCAATTTGAAAATTATGCAGTAATCACAACAGATAGAAACTGATGCAATACAATGTATTTGTAATGGCTTATGGGTAGTTCGAACACACACAGTGCAGCACTGTGCTGTTAGTATAGGTGAAGGTCAAATGAAAATGGAGACTCTGCTGTGAGATTAGCACCATTGTTAAACAACGTGCTGTAGTGAGATTTCTTTGGGCAAAGAAACCTGCTAAAATTCACAGAAGGATTTTGACTTAGTATGGAAGTGAAAATAGCATGACACAACAAAAAAAATTATGAATGGGTAGAAGGGTTTATAGTGGGAAGAGAAAATATAACTGATGAAGCTTGATTTGGTTAACCAACATCATGCACACAAGCCCTTGTCGACACGGCAAATTCCTTCATTAGTGAAGACCAATGGATTATCCTCTCCGTTCTAGCTGCCATGCCTTTAAACTCTTTGTACAGCACTGACTTCATCAGGTAGTACGCTAAAGCATTTATGACTGTGCCATAAAGACATCTCTTAATCATTAAGTTTTACATGCCTAGACATTTTCAGTTATGTAAAATGACATGGTCCCGCAACAACATCAGCACCTGCACTCAGCACGTCTAACATACCCCACGACTAAAAGTCACATAATGTAACATTGGCTTTAAGGTCAAAAGATGCACTGAATTGCTGAGAGAGCAGATGTTTGTCATTGTGAGTATTGTTTGTAATTTCTGCCTTTTGGTCAGAGCTTCCATTGTAGTTCATGGAATGTATTTTTTATTTGCTTAAGATTTGAAACAGACCATTCTCTAGAAGAGTTAGTACTAATTCATTTTTAGTGTGATATTTATATTTGTAAATATACCTCTGTTTCATGATAATGCAGAAAAGAGCAAGATGGCAGAATTTCCTTTGTCTCACTAAAATGTAATCATACAACAACAATGGTTCTTTACATTTGTTTCAAGTTGAAGTAAATGGGGAATGAGCTTTTGGAAATTCTCTGTACTATTTGTGTTATTTGAAATATTACAATATTATTTGTGATATTCATTAGAAAAAAAATCTACAAAATTTCCTGTCATAGGAAACTACTGTCCCAAAAACTTTCCCTACACAAAATTTTTGATTTCTTTGCCACCATTCATCAATGAGCAGAGAAAAAATATAATAACTATTTAAAGGACTTATTACACAATGAGGACAGCATAATATTGCAAAACACATATTCACATTTACATTGAACTTTTTTTTATTGCAGATTGTCTATTGATCTAATATGTTGTTTTTTACAATTAGTACCTACATGAAGCAAGATAAGTATAATAGTACACTTTTACTTTTTGTTTGGAATTCTGTTTGTTAAGAAATGCATTAGGGCTGAAATGTGGTATAAACTGATAAGAATCGCAGTGTCTGCTTGTTTCATTTAAACTGAATTGGTGATATGTCATGATTCTTGGCAGCACTTCTAAGAGTCTATCTGCTCATTTTATGTAGCAATATGAAACATGTTGCATAAGAGAAGAGAAGTCAACTTCCTTGTTTAGTCTGAATGAAGTGATATACATTTTATATATACTATGACAAATAAAGTGATAGAAGTATCTGGTCAAAATCTTTTTTGAGACTTGTTAATTACTTTTGTACATAGTTTTTCCATGCGCATGGAGAAAATGTTTAAATAAAGTAATCTTCTTTCATCTGTTTCTAAACTTGAATTGTCAAGGTATGAGATAAATATAAACAAATATCCAGCTTCTTCAGAGAGTTCAATTAGCATTAAAAGTGTTGATTATGGTTTTATTTTAAAGCTGCATTATAATTTTTGCTATGGTATTTTGCATTTGAAACTTTCACCTTTCTTTAATCATGTGCAGGATTTTCTTTAAAACAGTGCATATTAATTTTTTTTTTAACAGGTGACATATTTCAGCTTGTGGTATCTAAATAAACAGAATCAGCAAAGATGGGTAGATCTGGAAAAGCCTCTTAAAAAGCAGCTAGATAAATATGGCCTAGATGCCACTGTTTATTTTGGTGTTCTTTTCTATGTGCCAAGTGTTTCCCAGTTTCAGCAGGAGATTACAAGGTAAAGCCATTACATGCACATCTGGTTGAACCACAGGAGTCTCTTTTGCTCCTTCAAATATTTCTTGTAAATTGTTGTGTGCTTTTTTTTTTTTAGATATCAGTATTATCTTCAATTAAAAAAGGATATCTTGGAAGGCAAAATACCATGTACAATAGAGCAGGCAATTCGGCTGGCAGGTTTAGCAGTCCAAGGTAACTGGTTATAATTTTTTCAAATAATGCCTGTTTACTTCATTTTACTTCTGCTGTAATAATAACAGGTTGTATTATTTATAGTATGTGTATGCATTTATTAATTTCATGTTAGTAGTTGGTCCCTGTAGGTGTTTTAAAATATTCATTTTTAAAATGACTATTTATGGTTTTTATAATGACCATGTAAAAAGACTGAAAATTATTTTTTTTTTAACTAATGTTTGCTTTAACATCATTCTGAATATATTAGGTCCTCATCCTAACAGAAACCATAAAACATTATAAAATATTATGCCATCTGATTCACATACAAGAGTAATCTTAAAAATACAATGGTTACTCTTCATAATTCTGTTAACCCTTGGTAAGTCTTAAACATTTTGTATTACTTAACAGATTAATAGTTAATGTGCATTCAAAAGTAAACATCATTAAGAAATCTTTTACAGTATATGATGGTAAGTTTTATAATGACTTTCATTAGTAAATCAGTAAGAATGTATAATGTTTCTTTACATTTTTACAAATCATTTATTCATTAGTTTTTGTCTTTTTTGCTGATTAAAGTTGAAACTATTTATTCATTATAAAGGTTTGAAAATATTTATTAATGAAGTAATTAAAGTTATTATAACGTTTTACTAATTCAAAATATTATGGAAGAATCTTTTTCAGTAAATGAATGAAGAGATGGTTGGGTTTTTGACACTTTCAAGTGCTCATACCAGAAGATGCAGAGGGGTTACTATTTATGCAAACTGATAATAACCCAGATAGGCCCATGTCTTGTTTACCGGCTTATTAGCTTCTGTAAAAAATGTCATGATATGAAGAGTCGAGGCAACTGTTCTAAAGTCATTCAAGACATTTGAATGAGGAGTTCGGGTGACTGGAACTACTTTTACTCATTTACATAGTTTGGGTTCCTGTTATAAATCTTTGAAATATATAATGGATTTGTGACAGACATTTTCTTGAAAGAAACATCCACTTATTTTGTCCAGTCCGATAACATTTTGACTTGACTTTGTTGGAGAACCTTTTAAGATTAATGGGTTGCTAAAAACAGACAAGTCAGTTTCCTGCTGTTGTATTTATTTTGTTAGCAACCACTAACTAGAGAGTGGATTCTTTACTTGTACAACCTTAAGATTTACTGTGATCATCTTCTCATTTCATTTGTTAAAGTAGTTGAAATGTGAACACTCAGCAAAGTATGTGCTGACATCATGCAATTGTATTCCAAGTGGATATCCTGTATTGTGGAACATGGTTGTGTGAGAATTAAGGTATAGATAATTGTCCAAGATATTAAGAACACATTGTGAAGCCCAGGTGGGGGGCATATATCTAGGTCAACCCATTTAAAAAATTTGTGCTACTCCCAAGTGGCTTTCACTTGGGTATTCATTTAAACAGTTTCTATGACTTAATAGGAGGAAAAGCACAACCTGATAGTCTTCTGTATTCTCAGGAATACAGTATGTAATACAATTGTTTAGTGATTTGGGTAGCACTGGTTTTGAACATCTACAGAAAGCTACGAGAATTATAGAAAATGCACCTTTCATGTTATTAATCCTAGAAAATCCTTAAATTTAAGACTTGTGGAAAACGTTTCCTGACAAGAAGAAAGTACAGTCTCTTGATTTGTGGTGCAATAACTAGTAATGACTGTCATAAATGTAAACTTCTTATTTATGTGGTATGTTATACAATCCTTTTTAAAAGTCACAAACAATTTGACACGAACGGTTCATCTGCTTACAATTGTAAGAAAAAAGGTTCACTAAGCAGCTCACATGTAAAAAGGAAGAGGCTGACTGTTAATCTCATTGTGTTTCCTTGATGACCTACAGTATTATCTATCCAGTAAAAACACAAATAGACTGTTCCTAAAAGTTACCAAAAGGAATCTGAAAATTCTGTACTTAGAGTAATATGATACTGTTTGGAGGCATTTGAAAATTTCAGTTCAGTTTTAAATGTTCAAACAGTAATGCACATTTTGAATATGCAAAGCAGAGTTTTTTCTTCTTTAAGGTGGTACCTAAAATCTAGCATCACCTGATTAATAAAGGTTTGTTTCTCATTTTATAATTAACAACAATCCCAAGGAATGTGACTGAAAATGGTGTAGAAGGTTAGTTCAAGGCAACCTTAAGTAAAATAAGAAGGTTACACTTATTCTTGCTGAGTCAGAGGAATCTAACTTTAATTTTAGACATAGATTTATTTTGGCATAAGACAGAGTCTGGTTTGTGGCCGGGTTTTGCTTCAGCTGCATAATAAGTGCTTTTAGTCAATTTTGTTTAAAATTCTAACTTGAGTAGGAATTATAAATTATAATTGAATTTTTAATTTCAGTATTTTGTTCAAAAGGACAGATGCTAGAAACATGTTGACATAGACTATTGTGAAAAAAGGATGAGATATGATAGTTTCCATAAAGACCCCAGGAATCCTTAAATTTTGAAACAGGGAGAGGTTGTTTCCTGCCATTGAGACAGGGAAAAGCGGGTTTCCTGTTATTGATCTCAGTGAGAAGACACAAGTGCTCCGTGTCTGTTTTGCCTGTTGAAATCTGAGGCATGACAAACTGAATTAAGAAAGTTTGAATATGTTTTATGTTATGCAGTATACATCAAACAAAATATAAATTTAATTTATTTAATACTCATTTTGTAGAAATCTGAGATCCCCAGGCCATAGATATTAAGGTAGCTCAGATGTAGGTGGTTATAACCAAACATGCTTGCAGTGTATTACTCAATAAGACCAAGCAAACACAACAGGCGTATAGTTCAACAAAACAGATAATCTCTCAGTTGTGGTCCCCCAATATTGTTTTGAATTGCTTGTTCTTTGCAGTTTCTTTACTAGGCCCTCTACTTATTCTAATGCCAGTTAATTATATTTTGTATCTTTACTGTTTTGTATATTTGTATGTTTATTTTCCCAGCAAAATTAAGCCAATTTATAATGTTGCCTACTCATCCATAAGTGATTTTTGCTTGAGTTTTGTTTCACTGGCTTGTGTAAATAGTATTTTATAAACCAAACTTTTTTCCTTTTACCTACAGGATGCTTTCAGTGGCAGAAGTAAACTATTCTAAGCCACATTTACATTTCCTCTTTGATGTGACCTGATTGCAGTTTTTCCACATATCGGATTTTGGTCACATTTTTGGAGATTGAATTCAGGCTGCCTTAATATGTAGTACTGAATTCTAGTTCAACACTTATAGTATATCCAATGAAATCTGTTTTTGGTCAAGAATGTGAGCTGATTACATCATTTTTATGCATTATGTGCTACTTTAGAACAATCATGATAGATGAAGCAAATGGTCAATGGTGCATGCAGCAAGAAAAGGAAATTTTTAATAATGTTAAAGGGGATAAACCTTCTCACCATATTTAGATAACAAGCTCCGCATCTAAGAATTGAAGAAGCTAGAACGATTATCAGCAAAAATAAATATGCCAGGATCCATGGTGATTCCTTATATACATTGCTGCATCACAACCACTTACATTCCATATACAGTGGTGTGAAAAACTATTTGCCCCCTTCCTGATTTCTTATTCTTTTGCATGTTTGTCACACAAAATGTTTCTGATCATCAAACACATTTAACCATTAGTCAAATATAACACAAGTAAACACAAAATGCAGTTTTAAATGATGGTTTTATTATTTAGGGAGAAAAAATCCAAACCTACATGGCCCTGTGTGAAAAAGTAATTGCCCCTTGTTAAAAATAACCTAACTGTGGTGTATCACACCTGAGTTCAATTTCCGTAGCCACCCCCAGGCCTGATTACTGCCACACCTGTTTCAATCAAGAAATCACTTAAATAGGAGCTGCCTGACACAGAGAAGTAGACCAAAAGCACCTCAAAAGCTAGACATCATGCCAAGATCCAAAGAAATTCAGGAACAAATGAGAACAGAAGTAATTGAGATCTATCAGTCTGGTAAAGGTTATAAAGCCATTTCTAAAGCTTTTTGACTCCAGCGAACCACAGTGAGAGCCATTATCCACAAATGGCAAAAACATGGAACAGTGGTGAACCTTCCCAGGAGTGGCCGGCCGACCAAAATTACCCCAAGAGCGCAGAGACGACTCATCCGAGAGGTCACAAAAGACCCCAGGACAACGTCTAAAGAACTGCAGGCCTCACTTGCCTCAATTAAGGTCAGTGTTCACGACTCCACCATAAGAAAGAGACTGGGCAAAAACGGCCTGCATGGCAGATTTCCAAGACGCAAACCACTGTTAAGCAAAAAGAACATTAGGGCTCGTCTCAATTTTGCTAAGAAACATCTCAATGATTGCCAAGACTTTTGGGAAAATACCTTGTGGACTGATGAGACAAAAGTTGAAAGTTTTGGAAGGCAAATGTCCCATTACATCTGGCGTAAAAGGAACACAGCATTTCAGAAAAAGAACATCATACCAACAGTAAAATATGGTGGTGGTAGTGTGATGGTCTGGGGTTGTTTTGCTGCTTCAGGACCTGGAAGGCTTGCTGTGATAGATGGAACCATGAATTCTACTGTCTACCTAAAAATCCTGAAGGAGAATGTCCGGCCATCTGTTCGTCAACTCAAGCTGAAGCGATCTTGGGTGCTGCAACAGGACAATGACCCAAAACACACCAGCAAATCCACCTCTGAATGGCTGAAGAAAAACAAAATGAAGACTTTGGAGTGGCCCAGTTAAAGTCCTGACCTGAATCCAATTGAGATGCTATGGCATGACATTAAAAAGGTGGTTCATGCTAGAAAACCCTCAAATAAAGCTGAATTACAACAATTCTGCAAAGATGAGTGGGCCAAAATTCCTCCAGAGCGCTGTAAAAGACTCATTGCAAGTTATCGCAAACACTTGATTGCAGTTAGTGCTGCTAAGGGTGGCCCAACCAGTTATTAGGTTCAGGGGGCAATTACTTTTTCACACAGGGCCATGTAGGTTTGGATTTTTTTTTTCTCCCTAAATAATAAAAAACATCATTTAAAAACTGCATTTTGTGTTTATTTGTGTTATATTTGACTAATGGTTAAATGTGTTTGATGATCAGAAATATTTTGTGTGAAGAATAAGAAATCAGGAAGGGGGCAAATAGTTTTTCACACCACTGTAAGCTAACTGTGTTGGTAAATGCTCAGGCAACACTTAGACCATGTAAAGTTTAGATCACAGACATTGCACAATATTTATTTACCAATTCCAGTTTAGGGATTGAGACCTGGGAGTTTAAACATGGCCCAAATTTAGCCCTACTTTAATGTAAAGTATGCAGTATTATAGAAGTAGCACACAGGCTATAAATTCACGTGTGCTTGGTAAACTACGGAAAAAAACTTGATTTATTTTAATCCTTGATACAAAAATGTTGGAGCTGACCACTATTCAGTAGTTAATCTTCTTTCTCTTTCTAGTTTAAAAATACTTAATCAACCTGTTCTCTTAGTCTTCTTTTTCTTTTTTTTATCCACTAGGACTTCACCATTCCACAGGATTGATATAGTCTTTCAAGAAAAGTTCATTCCAGTAGCTTACATTTTTATTTAGGCCTCTGCAGTAGTTTTTACCTTTATATTATGCATTACTGTACCACCAACTTTATCACAGTGCAAGTTATTTAGTGAGTTCAAATGTCCAGGTTTAACCCAAATTTCATACAGAAGCAGGCTGAGCACACCGGCAGTTACATTTGGGGATATCTGCAAACAAAACAACAGAATAGTTGAAAATGGTGACAAAAGTATTTACTGCACTATGCCACAGTATTACTGCTGGCTGCAGCTATATCAGACCTATTTTACTTTGTTCTTATGTAAAAACAAAAGTATCTAAATGAAAATCAGTTGAAATTCAGTCAAAGATTTTTCATATTTTATGTGTTTCTTTGTCTCTGTGGAGTATTTGTAAATATTATAGTTCATATATCTACACACACAGTCTTATAGTTGTGCTTGAAATTTTGTGAACCCTTTAGAATTTTCTATATTTCTGCATAAATATGACCTAAAACATCATCGGATTTTCACTCAAGTCCTAAAAGTAGATAAAGAGAAACCAGTTAAACAAATGAGACAAAAATATCATACTTGGTCATTTATTTATTGAGGAAAATGTTCGAATATTACATATTTGTGAGTGGCAAACGTATGTGAACCGCTAGGATAAGCAGTTAGTTTGAAGGTGAAATTCGAGTCAGGTGTTTTCAGTCAATGGGATGACAATCTGGTGTGAGTGGGCACCCTGTGTTAGTTAAAGAACAGGAATCTATCAAAGTCTGCTCTTCACAACACATGTTTGTGGAAGTGTATCATGGCACGAACAAAGGAGATTTCTGAGGACGTCAGAAAAAGTGTTGTTGATGCTCATCAGGCTGGAATAGGTTACAAAACCATCTCTAAAGAATTTGGACTCCACCAATCCACAGTCAGGCAGACTGTGTACAAATGGAGGAAATTCAAGACCATTGTTACCCTCCCCAGGAGTGGTCGACCAACAAAGATCACTCCAAGAGCAAGGCGTGTAATAGTCGGCGAGATCACGAAGGACCCCAGGGTGACTTCTAAGCACCTGAAGGCCTCTCTCACATTGGCTAATGTTCATGTTCATGAGTCCACCATCATGAGAACACTGGACAACAATGGTGTGCATGGCAGGGTTGCAAGGAGAAAGCTACTGCTCTCAAAAAAAAAACCATTGTTGCTCGTCTGCAGTTTGCTAAAGATCACGTGGACAAACCAGAAGGCTATTGGAAGAATGTTTTGTGGACGGATGATACCAAAATAGAACTTTTTGGTTTAAATGAAAAGCGTTATGTTTGGAGAAAGGAAAACACTGCATTCAAGCATAAGAACCTTATCCCATCTGTGAAACATGGTGCTGGTAGTATCATGGTTTGGGCCTGTTTTGCTGCATCTGGGCCAGGATGGCTTGCCTTCATTGATAGGACAATGAATTCTGAATTATATCAGAATGTGAAAGGAAAATGTCAGGAAATCTGTCCATGAACTGAATCTCAAGAGAAGGTGAGTCATGCAGCAAGACAACGACCCAAAGCACACAAGTTGTTCTGCCAAAGAATGGTTAAAGAAGAATAAAGTTAATGTTTTGGAATGGCCAAGTCAAAGTCCTGACCTTAATCCAATTGAAATGTTGTGGAAGGACCTGAAGCGAGCAGTTAATTTGAGGAAACCCACCAACATCCCAGAGTTGCAGCTGTTTTGTACGAAGGAATGGGCTAAAATTCCTTCAAGCCGGTGTGCAGGAATGATCAAAAGTTACCGTAAACATTTAGTTGCAGTTATTGCTGCAAAGGGGGGTCACACCAGATACTGAAAGCAAAGGTTCACATACTTTTGCCACTCACAAATATGTAATATTTGATCATTTTTCCTTAATAAATAAATGACCAAGTATAATATTTTTGTCTCATTTGTTTAACTGGTTTCTCTTTATCTACTTTTAGGACTTGAGTGAAAATCTGATGATTTTTTAGTTCATATTTATGCAGAAATATAGAAAATTCGAAAGGGTTTACAAACTTTCAAGCACAACTGTATGTGTATGTGTGTGTGTATTTAGCTGTAATTTCATAAAAGAAAGTATTGCATTTGTTATTTTAAATTATAGACATTGTAATCATTATGTATATTACATACTGGCACACAGGTTTTTATTGTTACTTTTTAAACACTCTAATTTTGTGATATATTACAATTTTTTTCATTCTCATTTTATATTTCTGTTCTGAATGTTGAAATGATGTCCTTGTGGACAAAAATATCAGTCTCTTGTTGCTAACTGTAAACAAACTGAGTAAATTCTTTCCATTTTAACATTTTAATTTGGAAATGAAATTCATGTATCTCAAAAGTCACTATAGTAAGACTAGACTACTCAGTTATACCAAGTATTTCTTGACCGTGGTGAGTCATGAAAAACATACTGTGTTTGATGCCTTTTGAGCTGAATCCTTTTGTTTTGGTGCTGCCTGGGTACTTGGTATGGTATATTTCATTTTCTGCTTTTTCTCTTCATGTTTTTAATAGCAAGTATCAAAATTTTAAGAAAACATTTGAAGAAGTGTGTCTCTAGTTTGTAGCCTCCATTTTTGATTTCCTTCTGTCATCCCTGCTCTCACCATTCATATTATAAAATCTTGTTGAACACTACAAATCAACCCTTTTCATGGCTATAGATAAATTAACTCCTTTGAAATAAGGAATTTACCAATTCCATGGTAGAAGGCCCTTCCATCTATGATAGCAGCCAGCTGACAATTTTAAAGATGACAGAAAATTTGCTCCATGCTACATGTTCAGGCTTTCTCAGTACAAATCAATCACCTGGCGGAGTGATGGCTCTGATGCTAGGGATCCAATCCCGTAAATGCCAAAAGGTACTCTGCTCTGTTGGGCCCTTGAGCAAGGCCCTTCACCTGCAATTGCTGAGCACTTTGAGTAGTGAGAAAAACGCTATATAAATGCAAAGAGTTAAAGAATGATTAATTCATCTTGGCTAGAGTAGGGTCTATTTTGACACCAATCACTCATAATTCCTCAGAGTCTGACCTTATTTTTCTGTTCCTTTGTATGTATATGCTTTGTAATAACATATCTTTGAGCATGTTATTATTTTTGTGCAGAATTTTTTTTTTTCAGTTGTTGAGATTTTCTGGCTCACTACCAGATTTGAAAATAGTACAGTAAATACTGGATGGAAGTCAAGTTCTTAAATGTAAAATAACAGAGCTCATTCTGATTGACAGTCGAGCTGTGCTGAAAAATTAATTTGTGTTTTGTCTCTCTAGATAATGGGTGACTCAATCATCCCTTCATTTTTTTGTACAGAAATTTAGTGTCATCTGTGATTAATTCTTTTTTTTTTTATTCCTTGCAAATAAAATGCAATAAAAAGTTTTTCTTGAATCTTTATCTCCTGCATCTACTCATTTAAATCCTTTTTTTTGTATTGATTAGTTGATAAATAGTTTTTATCACATTCTTATAACTCGGTATTGGCAGATTCCTCTTCTATTTGTTTCATCTCGGGTGTAGTTTGCTCTAAAGGCTGCTGCAGTTCTCAACATGGAGCCTTTGCAGCAGGAATAACTATTTACTTCACTGGCTGTCTGTGTCTTTGCATACAAAATTCACTGACAAACAAGATATATAAAGACTTCTGTGGCCCTTCAGTGGACTACACTAGTCATGTCCTGTATTTTTTATGTTTCAGTCCTCTTAACTCTTGGCCTGCTGAAGGTGTTAGTTGTTCTGTGTTTCCAGTTAAGACTAGTGGCACACTGTACGACTTTAAGTTGGTAAGACTGCCAAACTCTACCACTGCAGTTGCAGAATCTTGTTACCTTGAGAATGTGGGATTATACATCTAGGAATTTCTAGGGGTTGGCCAATTACATTTCTTGGCACAGTTTTAAACTTAAAAAGTTTAACAAACTCATTGCAATTTAAAAGCCAATCAGTGTGCTTCTTGATGTAACCAATTGTCTTTAATAGTGTTTCCTAGTTTCCATTTTGTTGCATAAAAACAAATTTGAGAGGTATGATCAGAGAGAAGAACCTGTCCTGTGTTTGCAAAGTCTTAAACCCCAATTTTTCCTTAAATCCATGTGGCTGTATTCTGTGCATTATACTTTCAACTTAGCACTCATTGGTTTTCACATCTCTTGTGTACACACATGCACGCACACACACCCACCCTAGGATTTAATACAAAATCAAACCTGTTTGATTTTTCCACAATGAGTTTCAGGCAACTACAACTGAGTTGCTGGGGAGCCTGGAACCCATCTTTACAGCATCAGGCACAAGGGTGGTTCCAGCTCATGTTATGTTGGTGAGCACATCCATCCATCCATTTTCCAACCTGTTGAATCCGAACACAGGGTCACGGGGGTCTGCTGGAGCCAATCCCAGCCAACACAGGGCACAAGGCAGGGCGCCAACCCACCACAGGACACACACTCACACACTCTCTCGCCAAATCACCTAACCTGCATGTCGTTGGACTGTGGGAGGAAACCAGAGTACCCAGAGGAAACTGACGCAGACACAGGGAGAATATGCAAACTCCACGCAGGGAGGACCCGGGAAGCGAACCCAGGTCTCCTAACTGCGAGGCAGCAGCACTACCACTGCGCCACCGCGCCACCCTTGATGAGCCCATTTCTAGAGAAATCCACGTACACACCCACATTAGGCCAATTTAGAGCTGCCAACTAACCTGTTTGCTTTATTCTTCAAACATAGATTTGCACTTCATTTATGCATTTTTGTTAGAATATTAGCTTTTATCCAGCCTTTTTATTGTCCTTACTTTTATATGTTCCTTCTCCTTTTGCAACCTTTTGCATTTTTGTTGTATGTTATGAATACGGGAAAAACATTCTATACATAAATGACTTATTCTTATTCCTTGATTTGTCCAGTAATAAATCTGACAAATTACATTTTTTAAGCCAAGCTCTTTCTTCCTTGTAACAGTATGAAAATACAAATGAATGCAAATATCTTAACTTCTGCATAGGCAGAGCATTTTGCTTTAGAATGTTTACAGCCGTGCTTATGATGCTTGTTACCATTTGCTGTGTTATATTGGTTGGAAAAAAAAACAAAAAAAACTGTTCACTGGCTGTACCCTTTCTCATTTAACAGTGTGCCCTGTGGAACATTAGAAGCAATGCATTTTTATATAAGTATGTACATAAATTAAAATTAATCAATTTTAATTCTGTAAAGCCAAAAGATTAATCTTTCCTGAAAAAATATTTTCTTGTGATCAAACTTCTATTAAGGAAAAAGCCAATGTAAGAGAGAAACAATAAAATCTAATTTTAGATCCAAGAAAAGAGTCATCCCTCCACAGGAAAAGACTGGGTGGTCCCAGAGCACATGGAAGAAAGGAATTGTTCAAATAAAGTGATTGTTTTCATTTTTTCTTGTTGTTTTGCTGTGTGTGTGTCTTACAGCGGATTTTGGGGACTTTGATCAATATGAATCCCAAGACTTTCTCCAGAAATTTGTTCTGCTTCCAATTGTAAGTTATGTTTTTAAATTTTTTTTTAAGATTATTTACTATAACAAAAGCTATTTTTCCCCATTTGCTCCTTTCCTGCTCATAAACCAATTCCTACTATGTACAGTGCAACTCTGTATATATTTACAGATAGTTGCCTTTGATAGTATTTTAAAGAAGTTGCATTTCCAAGTATTATTCCTATTTCCATTGTTTCATAGGATTTTTACTCACTTGTTGAGTTACTGTGTTGTTTTATGAAACACACATTTTAATGCTTTGTTGTAGGTGTCTACAAATCATTTGCATACCTGTCTTAATCTGTTAATTCTAAACCTAAATTTGTTATGCTCTGTCATTTAAAACAGATCAAATGCTACCACTTCAAATATCCATATCTTTGCTGCATCTCAAAATATTTTCAATATTTTACAATTTAGATTTATATTTTTACTCTTGGGGCGGCACGGTGGCGCAGTGGTAGCGCTGCTGCCTCGCAGTTAGGAGACCCGGGTTCGCTTCCCAGGTCCTCCCTGCGTGGAGTTTGCATGTTCTCCCGTGTCTGCGTGGGTTTCCTCCGGGCACTCCGGTTTCCTCCCACAATCCAAAGACATGCAGGTTAGGTGGATTGGCGATTCTAAATTGGCCCTAGTGTGTGCTTGGTGTGTTGGTGTGTTTGTGTGTGTCCTGCGGTGGGTTGGCACCCTGCCCAGGATTGGTTCCTGCCTTGTGCCCTGTGTTGGCTGGGATTGGCTCCAGCAGACCCCCGTGACCCTGTATTCGGATTCAGCGGGTTAGAAAATGGATGGATGGATTTTTACTCTTTAGATTCAGGTTTAGAACATTTACTCAAGTGTTTCATTCTGGATCAAATGCTAGCCTCATTGTTTGTGCTCATGTTGAGCAAGCATTGTAAGAGCCAAGTGCATTATACACATGTTTACACCAAAGTAAACTTTGCCACAAAAAAAATTATTTGCATTAAGTCAACTTGACTGCTGCCAACAATGAGCACAGTTCATGACAGGCAGTCAGTAATCATTAGTAATCACACTACAACAGTAAATTCTGGAAGTCATAATACTTTTTCAAAACTGACACCTGAACTGCTTCAGGTTAATTTCCCCTGCCCTGGGAAATTCATTGGAATTAACCAACACCTCAGCAATATGACACTAGAATCAGCATACTTTCTACATGCTACAGACTTGACTAGTATATAAATAGTTCATTTAAATGTTGGATATATATGATATATTAGGTATAGTTTTATTGGGAAGATTAGAATGCAAGTTTTTCAAGCATAACATTTACAAAACTTGGGAACGTACTTTTACTTCTATTCTAATGCAAAGGAAGATAGACACTACGTGATAACACAGAAGCGTTTGCCAAAAAAAGTACAAATATATTAATGGCTTTTCTTATACTTGTTTTCAATAATGAAAATGTGCAAGTCTAGGTAAGATCGTGGGTGTTAAATCAAGGAGTCCACATGGAGTACAAAATTAATTGGCACTTACATGCTTACTACAGTTCTAGTGCTATTTTACTGTTAGTTATGCAGTTCTTCAAGTAAGATTCATGCAGGACTTGATTCAAAGTGGGGCAAGCAGTTCATATGGAACTAAAAGAATTAGGAACTACAGTTGTGCTTAAACATTTGTGAACCCTTTAGAATAATCTATATTTCTGCATAAATATGACCTAAAACATCATCAGATTTTCACTCAAGTCCTAAAAGTAGATAAAGAGAAACCAGTTAAACAAATGAGACAAAAATGTTATACTTGGTCATTTATTTATTGAGGAAAATGATTGAATATTACATATTTGTGAGTGGCAAAAGTATGTGAACCTCTAGGATTAGCAGTTAGTTTGAAGGTGAAATTAGAGTCAAGTCTTTTCAATCAATGGGATGACAATCAGGTGTGAGTGGGCACCCTGTGTTATTTATAGAACAGGGATCTATCAAAGTCTGCTCTTCACAACACATGCTTGTGGAAGTGTATCATGTCATGAGCAAAGGAGATTTCTGAGGACCTCAGAAAAACAGTTGTTGATGATGCTCATCAGGCTGGAAAAGGTTACAAAACCATCTCTAGAGAGTTTGGACTCCACCAAAGGAAATTCAAGACCATTGTTACCCTCCCCAGGAATGGTCAACCAACAAAGATCACTCCAAGAGCAAGGCGTGTAATAGTCGGCAAGGTCACAAAGGGCCCCAGGGTAACTTCTAAGCAACTGAAGGCCTCTCTCACTTTTGCTAATGTTCACGTTCATGAGTCCACCATTGGGAGAACACTGAACAACAATGGTGTGCATGGCAGGGTTGCAAGAAGAAAGCCACTGCTCTCCAACAAAAACATTGCTGCTCATCTGCAGTTTGCTAAAGATCACGTGGACAAACCAGAAGGCTATTGGAAGAATGTTTTGTGGACGGATGATACCAAAATAGAACTTTTTGGTTTAAATGAAAAGCATTATGTTTGGAGAAATGAAAACCCTGCATTTCAGCATAAGAACCTTATCCCATCTGTGAAACATGGTGGTGGTAGTATCATGGTTTGGGCCTGTTTCGCTGCATCTGGGCCAGGATGGCTTTCCTTCATTGATGGAACAATGAATTCTGAATTATATCAGAGGATTCTAAAGGAAAATGTCAGGACATCTGTCCAAGAACTGAATCTCAAGAGAAGGTGAGTCATGCAGCAAGACAACAACCCTAAGCACACAAGTCGTTCTACCAAAAATGGTTAAAGAAGAATACAGTTAATGTTTTGGAATGGCCAAGTCAAAGTCCTGACCTTAATCCAATCAAAATGTTGTGGAAGGACCTGAAGCGAGCAGTTAATGTGAGGAAACCCACCAACATCTCAGAGTTGCAGCTGTTTTGTATGAAGGAATGGGCTAAAATTCCTCCAAGCCGGTGTGCAGGAATGATCAAAAGTTACCGGAAACATTTAGTTGCAGTTATTGCTGCAAAGGGGCACACCAGATACTGAAAGCTAAAGTTCACATACTTTGCCACTCACAAATACTTCTCATCATTTTGGAGAGGTAATATCAAGCAACCACAAAAGTCAGTATATTAAAATTCTGTTTATGCCGTACGTACAAATTACAGTTTGATTATAATGACTTATTAAGTACCAATCGTATCAAGATATTATCAGTTTACTGTTTTCTTATTATAATTCTTTGGTGCTTATGCTGACCTTTTTACTTTTATTTGTTTTATTCATGTATTTTAAATGTTTTTTCACTCACTGAAAGGATTGGATTCAGGATGAAAGAATGCTTGAAGAAACGACACAAAAAGTGGCTCTGCTGCACCAGCAATATAGGTATGACCAGTCCCAGGTGTCTGTTTTAATTTTATTTTTTATTATGCTGTACTATTTTGAGTAAGCATTTTAAATTGTTTTGAATGCAGTTTTAAATGTAAAAGCATTTAATGTGTAACTTTTAGCTTTAGTGTGCTTATTTTCGATCAAGCATGCGCAGATACAAATTGCAGTCAGAATTGGAAATGTGGCCTGCAAGGATAGTAATAAGTACAGCATAATAAAAGGCAACAAATGTATAAAAGGGAACAAACTAACTCATAAATACATTGTCATTTACAAGAGAATTACGTCAAATATTTGGTAAAATGAACAACAAATATCATATACAGTATATGTACATCAGAATTCAGTATAATATAAAATTAATATTCACACATATAATAATAAACTAAGAGACAATAATTATAAAGTGATTGATGATCAGAACATTAGTCCAGTTAGTGAAAATAGTCTGGCATATGGAAATCGAGCACAGTGTCCACAAACTATGGTCTCCATATTTAGAGGGGAGTCTCTCTTCTTCAGGACCATGCTACAAAACTGAACTGTTGTTTTATTGATGTATTAATTAGTTAGTTGCTTTTTATACAATTAATAGCCTGCTCTTATGCTTTATTGATTCGTCAAACATGTTGAAGACTCCAGTTTTTCCTTCATCTGTCTAAAAAATACAAAAAATTGCAACTGGTTATTATAACATTTGATTTATTTTGGACTGCCTTCAATGCATATATATTATCTGAAAATACTCCACTTTTAAAGTCTTCCACTGAAACCTATCAAATCAACAGTAGTGAAGAACTTGTTGAAGCATTATACAGTAACTGTAATCAGTTATTTAAAAACTTTATTGTATTGCTTCCACTGTCTGTTGGTAGAGTTCATGTTCTGTGCTTTGAAAATCTTTGAAGTTTTGGTTGATAATTTTACACAAGCAATTTCCACTCTTTATCCTTGTAGAAAGTTGTAAATATAGGCCATGGCTCTTGCTTCTTAGTACATCTTAGTACATCAGTGGTGGACTAGGAAGTACAATTAAACATTTTTGTTAACTTGTTTGCAGAGGTTGTGAGAGCTTGTAATTTTTAATCAATTTTCTATTTTGTCAATGCTGTCTCTCTCCACCTTGCATGCTGGAATGATGCATCTTTATAGAAATTGTGTCATTTTATCATGAGCTTCTGGCCATTGTAAATTATTGGAAATATGCTGGCTTCAATGACATTGATTATGTTGAATATGTCTGCCTGATTTATTGTAGTTTTTTCACATATTGCTCTGTATGCTTTTCTCCAAAGTGATTAAGTAGATTTTGCTTATACATTTTTATACAATTTATATACACCATTACTTTGACAATCATCAAAGCTGTACCATTTCCAACAATAAAGGTAACATGCCGTCTTTTAGAAAAATATGTAAGGTTCAAGACCACTGCCCATATCTATTTTTTGGTTGATTTGAAATGTGATTATAGTTAAGTATTGAATCAAATGGTATAATGGTACATGCATTGTTATGCAGTTAGTGCATTAAATATTAAGTATGGTTGTCCTTGACGGCAGGCGGACTGGTGGCTCTGAGGCTAGTGATCTGCACTGGTAATCAGAATGTTGCCAGTTCAAATCCCGTAACGCCAAAAGTGACTCTACTTCATTGGGCCCTTCAGCAAGGCCCTTAACCTGCAATTGCTCCATCCTGGGTATGACGTTAATATGCATCCAGCCCTGCATGTAGGCCCTCCAACCTGCAGAGAAAAACCTTGGGGCTGGTGGCAGAACTGGCACTCCAGCCACCATAAAAAACCTCACACTGATCCATTCCACCTGAACTAGTGTGGTGCTGAGGTGTCACCCGTTGCATGGCTGCACTTGGGTCCTAATCTGGAATCCTGAGGTGGTTTGTCATGTGGTGGGTGCAGCAATGCACTATATCAGCGCATGCTCCTAACCCCCCAAAACCAATAGCCTCTCTCTCTCTCTGTCCTTGAGTCTACATGCTTAAGGTAGGTTCATGTTTTTTTTGATTTGAGTAAAATATCACACACAGCAAATTTTTAAATGTCACCTGGACCTAATTTTTGGAGGCTACTAGATGTACCTTTTTTTGTGGTATTCTAACGAAACATTGTGTGTCATACTAGCCATTTCACATCCTTTCTTGGTCTCTGCCTTTATGATATTTCTTGAGTCAGCATGGGATTTGTTTGGGTACTCAGGTTGGTTATTTACAAATATGTAAATGTTAAATTGTTTAGCAACTCTATATTAAGTTGTGTCCAGAGCAAGGATGGTTTCCTTCTTGAGTGTGATGCTGCTGTTACAGAATGTGTCCACCTGGCTACTGTTTATTGATTAAAGTTGGTATGAAAAAAGAATGACTGAAAAATATCTAAAGATAATTAAAAACTGTTTTATTAAATGTGCTTCTATAAATTGTAGCACAATCCATTTCTCCTTATTTTACGTTTTTATTTAAATGCAGCCTGTTTTCTGTTTTTGCTAAAGATGTTTTCTTAAAATAAATACTGTTGTATATATTTAAAATTTTCAGAACAAAAATAAGCTTATGTTTGTTTTTGTGCATCTTTGGTGTATATGGTGCAATAGTACATGGCTCCTTATCCAGTGCTTCTTTAACCTCTTTGTTGGCAAGACTTCATAAAAATGTACCAATCAGTAAAGTTTCACAATCACCTGTTCATGCTTTCTTCTGTTGTGGTTAATCTCTGACTGGTGTTATGCACCAATAAATAATCACTGTTTGCATGTATAGTGCATAGCTGCATCTCTGTCATTTTAAGTAAGGACTGTATGACATTAAAAGAAAACTGGTCCTTGTATGCTATGTTTGCAAGTGTTGCAGTTCTGTTTAGGGGGTTGTATTAGGTTTTATTAAATCTCTTGTCCAAAACTTCCAAAGGAATACTTTTTTCTAATTTTAAGCCCACAATCTAACACAGCTCTCTTAATAAGAGTTTTAATATTGTACCTCAGTGTTCCACAGCAGCCACAGACGCTGCACAGGAGTTTATTTCTTTACATTACAATCAGTAGTTGAGCTATTGAGCAAATCACATGACAGGTATAGGAGAGTGTAGCCTCTAGCTGATTTGCATATGCACACTGTTTGGAATAGTAAACCAGTTGACTGGAGTAATCACACACTCCAAACCACTACAGTGTTACAGCTTTGCTTGTTTGTTAGTTTTCAACAGGTATATAGTTTATGTCTTCCAGTGCAAGAACCTTTCCTAACCAGTTGCTGAAGTTAAGTGATGCTTCAAACTCTACTCTATATACCTGGCACTAGATATGCAAAGATAGTTTTATTTATTTTAAAATTTAAATTAAAGGAATAAATTAGTAATTTTGAAGATGCTCTTACAATCGCAGTGAATTTGCAACATTTATTTGTTGTTTTGCAGCTTTCATATTATAATGAATGTTAAGTATTTTTATATGCTGTGATGATGTTAGATAGTAATGGCAAAGCATGAGGTTTTTTTTTTTTTTGTTCCTCTTTTTTCAAAATGTGTTGTAACTTGCTTCATTATTTTTCAAATTAAATATTTAGAATTTAGGTAGTGGTAATTACTCATATACATAATTACTTCTTTTTAATTGCTTCTTTTTAAATCTTTTTGATTATAGAGGTCTTCAGGCACCAGATGCAGAGTTGTTGTATATGCAAGAAGTTGAAAAAATGGAAGGATATGGCCTGGAATGTTATCAGGCAAAGGTATTTATAAAGACTTCACTATCTGTGTTAATATGAAAGAATGTTATTCTGTGTATTTTTCCAAGACCATCAGTTACATCTGAGTTGTATTTGCTAACTTATCGTAGTAGTATTGTGCACAGTCATATACAAATATGTCTGTTTAATATCAAAGTGTTTTACAGTGTGACCATTCTTGTGTACACTTTTCGTAGTTTAACTAAAAGTCTAAGAGTAATCTTGCAGTTTTATCAAATGTTTACATTTTCTACCTCATGTATCTAACTTGTTTATGTAGGACAGCCAAGGTATGGATCTATTTATTTGTGCATGTTTGGATGGTATCTCTGTGAAGCACAAAAATGGAAGACCTCCTGTGATGTTTAGGTAAGAACTGAAATAGAATAACCTGCAGTAACAGAGCATTAAAAGTTCTCTCTTTAAAATTCCATGTCATTGGTTGGAAGGAAAATATTGGCTTTTCTGACTTAATAGTTCAAGCTTTTTAGGCATTTAAAGTTTAAATCATCCTACTTGGATTGAAATTTAATTTGTCATTTGATGTATTTGTTTATTTTGCTTTTTTATCAATTGTATTTCAAGAAAGTAACAATATAATATCAAATTTTCTGAATGTATACAACAAGTTGCTTTTAAATCAATCTAAAAAGAACACCATAAATAAAAAAAAACACCAAAGAGT
This sequence comes from Polypterus senegalus, assembly GCF_016835505.1. Taxonomy (NCBI): domain Eukaryota; kingdom Metazoa; phylum Chordata; class Cladistia; order Polypteriformes; family Polypteridae; genus Polypterus; species Polypterus senegalus. Next base: position 49,039,462 of record NC_053171.1, on the reverse strand, counting down.
GTTTTGATATGTCTAAACTAGTACTGTTATTTACAAAATACAATCAGGGCATCCAATAAGTGATTTTCATGTTTTAGACTAGTCCAGCAGCTTCAAACATATTTTATGTTGGGCTGCTGTTCTCTGTCGATTTTGTATTCCAACCCAATTCTTGATTTTTTTTGTTTTTTTAGTTCTTACATTTTTTATTTTTAACCAGATGATAACTAACATTTATTTCCTGGTAATAATACAGTAAAAAGTGGAGTGGCTGAAATAATGCAGTTTTCATCTTTATGTTCATTATAAAATAAATGTTTATAATTAAAATATTTAGACAAGGGTATGAGAGAAATTATACTAATTAGTGAAGCAGTAGATGAGAACCTTGTTGACTGGCAAATTTAATCAAAGAGTTTTTCGTAGTGAATCTGCTGTGTTCTCTGGTGACCTAGTTCATCGAATATTTTCCTAAAAGTTTGTTATACGGCCAGCTTAGACCTAAATTTATTTACCAACCACCCCATGATGTTTTCTGAGGCCAACGTGACATCACAGATCTGTAGTAGCAATGCACGGAATTTTAATGCATGACTACTATAAGATCGTTGCCATCTTGGCCATCGGTGTGCTGCAAGCAACCAAGGAAAAAAAAGCCCTTTCAGCTATTGAGCTATTTTGAAACTACACCCTCCCACTCGTCCACTGAACAGTGCTGTACAATATTTTTTCTGCCTCTGACTGCACTGATTTCTTCTACTCATGGTCATTTCAACCCAGCGGTTGTTCGATTGCAGTATGTGGGTTGTAAATAAACTTAAAAAGGTAAAAATGCATCCCAAAGCATTGACAAATTTCCATTCTGCATGTGTCTAAAATAAATAAATAAATAAAAATCTTGCAGTATTACTAGTACTGCCAATGGATATACAACATTGGTCACTGTGGGTTGGCAACACAGAACCTCATGGCTAATCATGCATACAAATCAGTCATGTGCTCAGTAACATCTTAAAACAAGCTATAAAGAAGCCCTCCAATTCATCTGTGAAATAATAAAAATAAAAGATTTATTACTGATTAAAAGTCGTGTCTATATTTTTGATGGAAGAAGAAAGTGTGAAACATTTGCACTAATACATTGGAAACCTAAAAGATGTCCCCAGTGTGCCTGAACCAACCATGTCCCAAGTCGCTGCTTCAGGACATACAGGGTAGCTATGTGTGCCCAAGACTGACAGTCTCTCAGCACAATGATCTATACTTTATTTACTTATTGCTAGTTTATGGCAGTTTCATTATATTTTATTTCTGGTTTTTGTTACATATGTGTCTTTTGTTGTTTAAGGCACGATGACACAGTGGTTAGCACTGCTGCCTCACAGTTCAAGTCACATATGTGGCCACAGTAATCTGTCCAGAATTGTTGCCAGGCTTTTCCCATTTTCAGGGACACTTGAAAGACCATTGTATCATTATAATTCACTTAAAACTAGTTCCAATTCGTCCTTCCCCATTGACTTCAACACATTTCATGTAGTCTGGCAAAGTTCACTAACATTAACATGATTTTATCAAGTTCGTGGCAAGTGAATACAACAGCACTCATCACTAAACAACACAGTTTGTATGTGTCATTCCATGTTCAGTAATAATACTAACTAAACTTCTACTTTTGAACAAATAACTGACAAACATTATGATCAGTTGCAGTATGAACAAAGTAGAAACTCTAATATCTGCTTACTTCTCTAAAGCAGTGTTTAAGCTTTCATCTTCTTTTTATAATTATAAATGTAAATCATACCTTCGTATGTATACTTTTTAAATATGAAATGTATATGTACTTATTTTCATATAGCTCAGTGATAAAATGGTTCTTCCTCTGTAGTTTGGTCAGTCGCGGCTAGATGTGTAATCATGCGGTATGTTTTAAATGCTGATTATGATTGTGATCAGCATGATACCTGTATGATAAGAAATGAGTCAATGATGCTAAAGATTGCCACTACTTGTAATGTACAGGGTGGGCCATTTATATGGATACACCTTAATAAAATGGGAATGGTTGGTGATATTAACTTCCTGTTTGTGGCACATTAGTATATGTGAGGGGGAAAACTTTTCAAGATGGGTGGTGACCATGGTGGCCATTTTGAAGTCGGCCATTTTGGATCCAACTTTTGTTTTTTCAATTGGAAGAGGGTCATGTGACACATCAAACTTATTGGGAATTTCACAAGAAAAACAATGGTGAGGTTTTAACGTAACTTTATTCTTTCATGAGTTATTTACAAGTTTCTGACCACTTATAAAATGTGTTCAATGTGCTGCCCATTGTGTTGGATTGTCAATGCAACCCTCTTCTCCCACTCTTCACACACTGATAGCAACACCGCAGAAGAAATGCTAGCACAGGCTTCCAGTATCCGTAGTTTCAGGTGCTGCACATCTCGTATCTTCACAGCATAGACAATTGCCTTCAGATGACCCCAAAGATAAAAGTCTAAGGGGTCAGATCGGGAGACCTTGGGGGCCATTCAACTGGCCCACGACGACCAATCCACTTTCCAGGAAACTGTTTATCTAGGAATGCTCGGACCTGACACCCATAATGTGGTGGTGCACCATCTTGCTGGAAAAACTCAGGGAACGTGCCAGCTTCAGTGCATAAAGAGGGAAACACATCATCATGTAGCAATTTCGCATATCCAGTGGTCTTGAGGTTTCCATTGATGAAGAATAGCCCCACTATCTTTGTACCCCATATACCACACCATCAATTTTTTTGTTCCAACAGTCTTGGAGGGATCTATCCAATGTGGGTTAGTGTCAGATCAATAGCGGTGGTTTTGTTTGTTAACTTCACCATTCACATAAACGTTTGCCTCATCACTGAACAAAATCTTCTGCGTAAACTGAGAGTCCTGTTCCAATTTTTGTTTTGCCCATTCTGCAAATTCAGTGCGCCAATCTGGGTCATCCTCGTTGAGATGCTGCAGTAGCTGGAGTTTGTAAGGGTGCCATTTGTGAGTAGCTAATATCCGCCGAAGGGATGTTCAACTAATGCCACTCTCCAGTGACATGCGGCAAGTGCTACGCTGTGGGCTCTTGCTGAATGAAGCTAGGACAGCCACTGATGTTTCTTCATTAGTGACAGTTTTCATACGTCCATATTTTGGCAAATCCAACACTGAACCAGTTTCACGAAACTTAACAAGCAGTTTGCTAACTGTAGCATGGGAGATGGGTGGTCTCGTAGGGTGTCTTGCATTGAAATCTGCTGCAATGACCCGGTTACTGCGTTCACCAGACATCAACACAATTTCTATCTGCTCCTCACATGTTAACCTCTGCGACATGTCAATGGCTGTAAACAAAGCAACCAAGCACACCATTGTTTTTCTTGTGAAATTCCCAATAAGTTTGATGTGTCACATGACCCTCTTCCTATTGAAAAAGCAAAAGTTGGATCCAAAATGGCTGACTTCAAAATGGCCACCATGGTCACCAACCATCTTGAAAAGGTTTCCCCCTCACATATACTAATGTGCCACAAACAGGAAGTTATTATCACCAACCATTCCCATTTTATTAAGGTGTATCCATATAAATGGCCCACCCTGTACATAAATAAAATCATCAGTACTTTTTGTTTATGTTGGCACTTTCCAGGGTGCATTTTAGTTTTGGAAGGTAAATGACCCTATAATATGACACAGATGCCCATCCCAGATTTGCTAGCACTTGTAGAATCCAAATATGAACTTGAGAGGGTGCCCGTCAACAGCCAAAACCATGATGGCTGACATAACCATGTCATGGATTACAAGTGACATCAAGGGCCTTTTGAACCAGAAGAAAAGGGCTTTTGAAGGTGGTGATAAGCATGAGCTGAAGTGTGTGCAGAAGGAACTGTAGAGCAGTACAGGAGAAAGCTGGAGCAGAAGTTGCAGAACAACAGTATGAAGGAAGTGTGGGATGGGATGAAGATTATCACTGGCTGCAGCTCGAAGCGGGGTGCCGCAATCGAGACAGACGTGGAGAGAGCAAACCAAATGAACAACTTCTTTAATAGGTTTGATCACAGTAACCCACTCTCACCTCGGAGTACTGCATCCTCCAACCATCCTTCTGCTGATACCAGCATAGGTGAGACATCCCCACCCACAATTACAGCAGCCCAGGTGAGCAGAGAGCTGAAAAGACTTTGTGCCAGCAAAGCAGCGGGTCCAGATGGTGTATCGCCACGATTGCTGAAGGCCTGTGCATTGGAACTGGGGAGTCCTCTACAGCGCATCTTCAACCTGAGCCTGGAACAGGGGAGAGTCCCGAGGCTTTGGAATACATCTTGTATCACTCCTGTCCCAAAGGTATCACGTCCTAGTGAGCTGAATGACTTCCGGCCTGTTGCTCTGACGCCACATCTGATGAAGACCATGGAGCGGCTGCTGCTTCACCACCTGAGGCCACAGGTCCGCCACGCCCTCGACCCTCTGCAGTTCGCATACCAGGAGAAGGTGGGAGCGGAGGATGCCATCATCTATATGCTTCATCGATCCCTCTCCCACCTGGACAGAGGCAGTGGTGCTGTAAGAATTATGTTTTTGGACTTCTCTAGCGCCTTCAACACCATCCAACCTCTGCTCCTTAGGGATAAGCTGACTGAGATGGGAGTAGATTCACACCTTGTGGCATGGATTGTGGACTATCTTACAGACAGACCTCAATATGTGCATCTTGGGAACTGCAGGTCTGACATTGTGTGCAGCAATACAGGGGCACCGCAGGGGACTGTACTTTCTCCGGTCCTGTTCAATCTATATACATCAGACTTCCAATATGACTCGGAGTCCTGCCACGCAAAAGTTCGCTGATGACACTGCTATTGTGGGCTGCATCAGGAGTGGGCAGGAGGAGGAGTACAGAAAGTTAATCAAAGACTTTGTTAAATGGTGCGACTCAAACCACTTACACCTTAACACCAGCAAGACCAAGGAGCTGGTGGTGGATTTTAGGAGGCCCAGGCCCCTCATGGACCCTGTGATCATCAGAGGTGACTGTGTGCAGAGGGTGCAGACCTATAAATATCTGGGAGTGCAGCTGGATGACAAATTGGACTGGACTGCCAATACTGATGCTCTATGTAAGAAAGGTCAGAGCAGACTATACTTTCTGAGAAGGTTGGCATCCTTCAACATCTGCAGTAAGATGCTGCAGATGTTCTACCAGACGGTTGTGGTGAGTGCCCTCTTCTACGCGGTGGTGTGCTGGGGTGGCAGCATAAAGATGAAAGACGCCTTACGCCTGGACAAACTTGTTAAGAAGGCAGGCTCCATTGTAGGATTAAAGTTGGACAGTTTAACATCTGTGGCAGAGCGACGGGCACTAAGCAAACTCCTGTCAATCATGAAGAATCCACTGCATCCACTTAACAGGATCATCTCCAGGCAGAGGAGTAGCTTCAGTGACAGACTTTTGTCACTGTCCTGTTCCACTGACAGACTGAGGAGATCGTTCCTCCCCCACACTATGCGACTCTTCAATTCCACCCGGGGGAGTAAATGCGAACATTAATTTTATTTTAATTCTTTTCATTTTTATTACTATTTAATTTAATATTGTTTCTTTGTATCAGTATACTGCTGCTGGATTATGTGAATTTCCCCTTGGGATTAATAAAGTATCTATCCATCCATCCATCCATCCATCCATAACCGCCCTCTTTAATGTTATATAATGAGTGAGTGAGGGTGGATTCCACACTATACTTATAGAATTTGATGAGCATAGATGGAAACATTTAGACTTTTCTCAAATGTCTGATGGTGTAAAGGCATTGATGAACCATTTTGATCATAGTCAAGTTGTGTTGTGCCCACATCCCAACCAGTGACCTAAGACTGAAATTAAAAATTCTGGATCCTCTTTCCAGCATTGTTGCCACTGTAGATGTCAGACTACTCTGTCTCCAGCTTCCTGATGTTTTTAAATCGGCTCCTTAGTTTTGCTGACATTAGGGGATAGATTGATACAATAGTGTAATGAAAACAGAAGGCAAACCTCTACATCTCAGAAGAATGTGTTGTATGAGAGGATATCTGGATGTGAGTCATACAGCAAATATTAACGAGTTAGCTCTGTTGGTGTATGTTGCTTTCAGAAATTTTCCCTGTATTTTTTAAGGTTCTAGACTTTTTGATATCCGCTCATATAGCATCAATGTATATAGCTGTAAAGGTTCCAGCATCGGATCACAGTCCATATGCTAAAAATTGTTTACTTTATGGTTTTCTTGTAATAGCAAATTAACAGTAACATCTCTGTTAATATGGAATCATTTTGTTGATCTACTTTTCCAGATCTATTGCACATTTCTGAGATATGCAGCAGTAAATTTGCATGGAAACTTGATTCAGATTGCCTATTAAAGAGGGTGTCAGGGACCTTTGGAAATGTGCTAATTCGCAGGGTTTAGCTAACAGAAAACTGAGTGCAGAAGTCACAGTCAGATGACTGGCGATAGGAGACTGTTGAATTCCAGTATTTTATATTTATTTAGTGTAAAAAAAACAACTGAAACAATAAACAAACAAACATGCTGAAGATAAACCAATATGGCGGAAAGAAGAGTCTGTCGTGAACAGGCAACCACTTCCAGTTGAGGGTGTGACCTCATTAAACTTTCTTACATTGCCACTTTCAGCTACTGCCCTGTTTTAGGGCCATTGGTATAAATCTCAGCCCCATGACTTTGTATTTTTTCCTTGGTACTATTCATCCAGCCAAAATTCCCGAAAGTTGTGTGTCTGTGTGTGCGCGTTTGTGAGTGATTGTGAGATGGCTAATTTAATTTAATTGACAATTCTAAATTTTTTCAATTTGACTGTGTGTGATTTGATACGGACTGGTGGTCTAGTCAGGGCTTATTCCTGATGTGATAGGTTGTAATTTTCTGTAACATTTACAATAATAAGAGATTTGGAAATGGACAGATGGCAGAAAACCAGAAATGCATCACTGTGCAAGCTGTGACTAATAAATAAATACATTCTTTAATAAACAAAAGGAAATGTAATAAAGTAGTTTTTAATTATTTAAAAAAATCTTTTTTAATCCGTAATCATAGTGACTTCTGGCTTGGATAATTGAGAGCTGCAGCTGTCATTAACAGGGGTTGTAGGTGATTGCTAGACCTGCTCAGATTGCACCACGGGTTTATATTTAAAGTCATTAACATTTGACCTGTTTGTACTGTGCTTCTTAAACCACTTTTCTGTTATATTAAAATATGTTTTCATATGTTGTCTAGGTGGAATGATATCGCCAACATGTCACACAATAAATCCTTCTTTGCTCTGGAATTGGTCAATAAAGAAGAAACTATTCAGTTTCAGACAGTGAGTTTCCATGTTTTAATACTATTAATGTATACAATTTTTTTTCCCCGTATGTAGTTCTTACAATAAGGCATGCATTTGTTTGTGCTAATTCACTATTTACGTGTAGATCCTAAATGTGGTAAAATGATTACCTGTAAAGTTACATTTTCTGTCTCTTTTTATTGTAGGAAGACATGGAAACAGCTAAATACATTTGGAGAATGTGTGTTGCTCGACATAAATTTTACAGAATTAACAGCAGTAGTCTGTAAGTGTTCATATGTTCTCTGTGGCACGCAGCTCATGTCTTCTCTTTGCCATCTTTCTAATCTGTCTTACTCTCCTGTGTCTTTAGAGAGCCATCTGAAGCTGCACCTTCTGAGGGCTCCCAGAAGTCTTTGCTTACTCTTTCTTTTCCTCGCTTTCCCATACTTTCTCGTACTTCTCTTCCTAGCAAAGGGTGAGCAAAGTAACTTTTCATTCCTGCTTTCTGCTAAGAATTCTGTTTTCTTTGTATTCTTTTTATTTTTCTTTAAATGTTTTAGTTTGTTAGAAATACACTTTGCCATATTTAAATATTGTGTGGAACCAAAAAATCCAAAAAAGAGATTTTTTTAAATGTCTTTGGAACAATGTCTTAATTTATAAATATATTTTTTCTATAATTATAATATAAAATTTTCTATAATTTCTATAATAATTATAAATATTTTTTTTCTACAGGCAGACACAAACACCTGCAGTTAATCCTGTAAGAAGGAGATCATCAACAAGAATATCACTGGTATGTATATAGGATATTATGTCTTATATATTTCACAATGATTACCTTTGTAAATTAATTTCTTAGTTGGTAAGAAATATTTATCAAAGACATGAAGACCACCCAGGACCAGACCTAAGGCACACCTGGGGCAGTGATTATACCTCTCAACTGGCCCTGCAGCATCTGAGAATTCCATAGGGTACACTTGAAGAAATGCCCTGGTCAGTCCAGGTTGGCATGCTGGCATTCTGTTTAGTGAAAATGATGATGATGACATACTCCTTATTTCCCTACCATATTATGAAGATCTGCATATTATGTTAAGTTCTGGTTCTAAATTTGTCAGATGCCTGCAGATTTCCAAATTAATTTATTTAGGAACATATAGTAGTTATTGTTTTTTTCTGTAATAAACTGGCTAAGTTATCTATTTTTATGTTGTATTCTAGATGTGACATACTTTTTCTTCATTCACAGTGCAAAATCCACAGAAAAGGGGGAATGAAATTGGAAATGGAGAAATAAAAGCAATTTCTTTCAATTTATTTTTCATTTAAACATTTTGATGCCTTTTCTATGAACTCAAAAAAGGCAAACAAATTAAAAAGTTAAATCAAAAATTGGTTAGAGTGAAACCCCACAGCCTTAGTTATCACCCAGACTAAACTATTGAACCAGTTCTTAAAAATCCTACATTTTCTCTGTTGGAGATCCTTTTCATTAAGATTTTTAAATTTTTATAAAGCTGTGCTAAAGCCCTTTTTAATGCCACAGACATCCTTATTCCATTCAACTCTTTTTCTAGATGGAACAAGTCAAGCTATTAGCCAGACAACCCAAACTTACATAGGAAAACTAGTGCCCTTAAAAACAAAGTGCAAGTAGGTGTAAGATTTACATATCCAAAAAGCACCTCTTAGCTATTACAATTAACCAACATATTTATTTTTTTTTTGCATTTGTATTGAAAATGTGATTGTTGGGAGCCTTTCACTCTTTGCTAGCAGTTTCCATTTAAGGTCATCTGTCCGTCTGTTGTTTCTCATCAAGAGATTCTTCTCTGATAGATCTGAATATATTAGTAAGACCAAACAAATGACTTGACAGAGGTATTGCCTGAGGATTCCAAAAGCAATTGTAAAAGAAAGCATTATATCCTGACCATGATTGTATACTACTTCTAAACAAAATAGTGACTACAGATAGGCTCGTTTGCATTTTTGCATTCTCCACCAATCCGATTTCAAGCAGGTTCTCAGGTGAATCAGAAAGCCCTGGAAGATTTTATAGCTTAACACAGTGTCATATGACCCTCCTTTGTTTTGTTTACCTATATTCAGAATTATAAAGATTTGGATGTCCTAAACAGTCTGCAGATATCAGAGGTTATACCACATTCTATTGACAAGTTTTTACACTCAAAGTATGGCATTTTTCCGTTTACATGCTAGCTGCTACACAGATGTATATAAAGACAACTAACTATATTACTGTTAATAGTACTTCTGTTACTATAAAACAAGGATCACATTATAGCACCAAATATGATTTAATTCAATTTAGTTTATTGTCACTATGACTTGTATCACATTGATAAAGGTGTTCCTGCTATCTGTTTTACTATATATCGGACAAACCCTACAGCTGGTTAGAAACCGTGGCTATATACACAAAGGCAATATTATTCTTCACTGTAAAACATACAGTGCTGAAACCATTTAATTAAGAAACAACATAACGATACTAATTAAAATGTTTTATTCTGGTGTTACACAGATGCAAAGAGAAGAGTATTCTTGCACTAATTCAATTCAATTAATGTCTTTTGAATATGGAGAATGTATAGTTTAGAATACTAAAAATACTAACTTGCAGATTCAATGGATAAACAATACAGGCTGGTCCAGATCTGTTTATGCAGATCCAGATCGTCTGGATGACTTTGATTTATGCGGGGACGATTCCAGTTCGGCGCGAGGATGATTCTTCATGTCGTCAGTTCACACATTTCTTGATGGTCTGGGATTTTTCAGGTGATTTTCAATGTAATAAACTTAATAAGTTATAGTGTAATGAAAATTGTATAATTAGATCTGGACCACCCTATACAATTGTTAAAGCCAAGAGAAAATCTGATCTGAAATGAGAAAATTTACTTGCTCACATTATACAGACAGGTGCATGTCCAAGAACAGTTGCTGTTTGTCATTAATGCAGATCCTAGAAGTGGTCTCTTCTAAAATTTGTATGTAAGTACAATGTAAGGATTGTGAATTTGTAAAAAAAAAAAAAAAAAACAACATAATTTGGAAACCTAAGACATATTTGATGATTCTGAAAACAGAGTTGCAGGAAGGCAGCATGGAAGTCTCTAGAACAAAATAGTACCTTTCAAAGAAGAATTTAAAAGTGGTATTGAAGCTCATGGATAGCTGTGTGGGTGTGTGTGTGTGTTGTGGGGTACAGCCTGGACACAGACAGGTAGACATGATGTTTTGCACCAACACACGTTTATTTACACTATTTATATACAATGAAGTGAGCACAACCCAGTGCCGCAGCACCAATCACCCCTTTAAGTCCTGGCCTCACAGCCCAATGCCTTTCTCTCTGGTCTACCTCCACTCCAAGACTTTGACCTTCTTCCACCCGACTCCAGCCATCATATGGAGGGAGGCGGCCCCTTTTATATCCACCCGGATGTGCTCCAGGTGTCTCCCAGTGACCTTCCACCGACACGCTCTTGTGTGGCAGAAGCACCAGCTGTGTACTCGGAAGCACTCCGGGTGTCCCCGATCCTCTTCCTCCCCAGCACTTCCGGGTGTGGCGGAAGTGCTGAGGTCCAGGGCTCTCTAGGCATTGGGGCACCCCCTGGCGGCAACCACGGGCCCCTACAGGGTTGAGTTTCCAAACTCTGTACCCATGGTCCCCGAAGCAACCAGGGCGGTCGCCCGTATATGGTATGGGGAAGGCTCAAGCCCTACTCCGGTCCTCCTGGGCGTCCCGGCCGAATCGCCACCCCAGCCATCTCCGACAGTGTGTATATTTGTTTATATCTGTGTTCATATCTGTCTATAAGACACTGCTTGAAAAGATACATTTAGAAAATTAACATAGGAAGCTGAACCTATGTATTGCTATAGTTTCTAAAGGATAAGAACAAAATAATTTTCTTTGCTGGATTGTTAGAAGTGTATCATTATAATTGTGAAACAGAAAGGCACCAACAAACTTTTTGCTGCAATGCCAGATCCACGAAGATGAAGAGTGCAGATTTTGCACTTTCTGTGCTCCCAATGACATCATGTTTTTTTCACACCAGGGAGGAAACTGTGTTATAAAACTTTTGCAAAATGTAATTTTTTTTAGTGCATAATGGCAAATGAGCATACAGAAGATTCAACCTTTAATGACTGTAAATGTACCATTCTGAAAATTTTTTTTTTTTTTCATTCAGATTACTGCGTTCAGTCCAACAGAGCATCTGGAATAATATGAGATATACACATATTTCGTCACAACACCTGAACCATAGACCCTTTTAAAATAACACATTTCAAAAGCCCTGGATTCTTCAATTTAATATGGCAACAACACATGACCACAACAAGACATGACTTACTTTCTTCCTTTGTTTATCCTTTCTTTTGAATATGATTTGAACTAATCTGTTCACTTTTGTACAGAAAACCTCTGTCCTTGTTTGCAGATTAGGTTTTGTTTTTTGTAATGTATCATTTTTCAAAACTGAACTATGCATATTAACTATATTTTATTTCTATTAAACCGTACAGACAGCTAAGTAATTTGTAAATTATATCAATAATAAGAGGCTTATCAGTATTAACCCCTTTTACAAATCTGTATGTTCCACCGTTATAAAATATCTGCCTGTACTATTTACATCATAACCTGTTAACAGTAATATTTCAAAGCTGGTGGTATTAGTGTCCCCAATTTCATTTATGAAACCCCTGATAAATGTACATTCAGCTTTGTAGCTCTTATGAATTCACCATTTGTTAACTGATAATGCTGTAGTTGCACTGTTTGTGAGTTCTGAAGTCTCTTCCAGAAAGTACTTTGCACAGAAAGACAAAATAAGGATTGACCATCAGCTGTGCTTCTGATATCAAGTGTTACTCCCCTCTTTGCTTGCTACATTCAATTTAAAGTCTTGTGCATTGATGCTACCTTTGCCTCATTCAGACTGATCTCCTTTAATATCTTCCAATTATTCCATTACATTGAGATTACAAGTTTTGCTTACTGTAGCATACTTCATTTCCAAGTGATTCCCATTTTATCTTTCTTTACTTACACCGTAAAATATAACTACTGGGGAAAGAAAGAACAGTAAAAAAACTAATGTAATACAACTTCCTCTTGTGTTTTTTTTTTTTAATTAATTTGGGACCAGCACCTAACAATCTAATAAAGAATGGAAAACTACATTACTTAGAATTCTCTCATCTCTAATTTATGTCAATATCTGACGTTTAAATAATTTAACTTAAATTTCTCCAACCTAATGTTTCCAGATTGATTTTATGTTGTACATGATTTTCACTACTGGAAGCCTAGACTCTTCAAATTATATTCAAATTAGATCCATGGAGTTCTAAGAATGAGCCCACATGTATTCTGTCTTTATCTCAAACCAAATTAGTATTAACAACCTGGCATTTCATCCTGCTAAACTGAAAAAGTGTCTGGCCCATCTCTTTTTCACAGGTTTAGAGACATTTTGTCATATGCAAATTTTGAAAAGATTGCCAACTTGAGTGTTTAAACAAATATGGCAGCCCTATTTAGATAACTGCTTTTCTGCCAGTTTTTATATTCAAATGTTAATTAAAAGAGATTCTGGACATTTTCATGTTTAAACTTTAATATATTATGTTTGATTTTGGTGTGAAACTGACAGCTGTTGATTTGAGTGGGCTGCTGTAACACTGTGAGCTTACATTGTCATTAATAAAGAATCTATCAATTTTTTTGGAGTACTGTAGATAGGATATTTTCTTTTACTCTCCCTCTAGCATTTTGGGTTGGAAAGGGGTATAAACATATTGGATGGAAATCTCTGACAAGCTAGTGACTGTATTATATTTTTATATAATAATTCTGTGTTGTAACTCTATAGATTTGCAATTAAAAATACAGCTTAGATCATGCTGTGAATGTGTGCATCTAGTAGCATCTTTTAGGTTCTTTAGTAATATTTTAATAAAGAGAAATTATTCCTGTTTTGCCGATTCTTATTTTCTTTTAGCCAAAACAACAGCCATACATGATGACTCCACATCAGCTACATTATAAAGGACATTATACAGAACCTTATACATCTTCACAAGGTATTGTTGAAATTCAATTTCCACTTTGATCTCCTAAAACTTGTCATTTAAAAAATGTTTTTAACAAAATGTCACCATCGTAGACCTGTTATCTATTATATGCTAAATAAATTATATTTGTTTATTAAAGAATACAATGCAACATCAGTTTATGCCAGTTTTATTACATTTTAATCTATTACATGACTAGATCTAGGAGTAGTAATGTCCAGGGAAAAATCTGAAAATATGAGATTTCCTCTTTATTATAAACTCTTGTTTTATCTATTATACATCATTTATTGTTTACTTTGTTCTAGGGTATTGTGACATTTTCCTCAGTGCCTATACAGTATGTGCATGAAGTGGTATAATTAAAAATATAGATGGGTATATATTACATATTTTGCTTTGCAGTGTCAACAGTGGTGTAAGACTGTTTATAAGGTTGTTTGCTCCTGTTATCTTATTAAGGAAAAAAAACTTATGATTCATTTAATACACTAGTCATTATTTTAAAGTTGAAGGTTTAAGGATTTTTTTAAATAGTTGCTAATTTTCTTTTCTTAGATAACCTTTACATGAACAGTCAAAATGGATATTATTATCACTCTCAGACAAGCCTGGACAGATCTCCTCATGAGTACAATGGCAGGATTCGAAACGGAAGTGTTTATAGTGCACATAGTACAAACTCCCTCAATAACCCTCAGCATTTTATGCAGCCTTCTCCTATGTCTTCTAATCCAAGTATAACTGGGAGTGATGTAATGAGACCAGACTATATCCCATCCCACCGTCATAGCGCTCTCATCCCTCCATCTTACCGTGCCACTCCAGACTATGAAACGGTGATGAGACAGAAGAACAGAGAAATGATGCATGCTGATAGACAAAGTCACTCAATGAGGAACCTTAACATAGGCAACTCTTATGCTTACAGTCGTCCAGATCCCTTAGTGTACAGCCAGCCAGAGATCAGGGACCATGCTCAGTTCAGCTCTCAAAATGCAAATCAGTATCCTTTCCACCTGAATTATAGCTTCCATAGTCAAACACCTTACCCCTACCCTGCAGACAGAAGACCAGTTGTAGGTGCAGTGAGTGTTCCAGAACTGACCAATGTTCAGCTGCAAGCCCATGAGTACCCAGCAACAAATATAATGCGGACGCAAGTTTACCGTCCACCCCCACCATATCCCTATCCTCGGCCAGCCAATAGTACTCCTGATCTTTCAAGACATTTGTATGTGAGCAGCAGTAACCCAGACTTAATTACTCGTCGTGTTCATCATTCAGTCCAGACCTTTCAGGAAGATAGTCTTCCAGTTGCACATTCTCTTCAAGAAGTAAGTGAACCCCTAATAACCTCACATCATGCACAGAAGAGAAACAGCATTGAGATAGCTGGTCTAACATTTAGCCTCGAGAACATGAGGGTTAAAGAGAGAACAATGTCTACTTCCGCGGCAGAGGTTACTCCTTCCATTTTCTTGGAGAGACCACAGTCAGAACAAAGCCAAAGCAAGGAAGATGTGAGATATGGCCACAAAAAGTCTCTTTCTGATGCCACCATGCTTGTTCACAGCAGTGAAGAGGAAGAAGAACTAGAGGATGAAAATGGTAGACACACACCACAATCCCAAGATGCTACAAACACTACAGAACAGCCTCTTGATATCTTCCCCCAACACCACAGTGAATCTATTCCAAACTATTCTTCTCATTCTGACCTCCGTAGTTACGAATCACAAGCTGTTGCTCAGATGTCTGTAAATGGAAAGCACTCTAATGAAGATAATGCATCAATAGTAGCCAGAGGGCACAAAAACGGCGAAGTCATTTTAATGCCATCAGTTTCAGAGTTTGAGCCTGCTTATGAGAGACTACGAGCAAAAAGGGATTCCTCTAGAAAAAGACCAGTGTCTGATGTGCCATCAGGAAGAAGAAACCCTCTGGAAGGTCTGCCACCCAGTGGAGTGAGTAGCCAAATATTCATTCATCTTCAGATCTCAAATAGACTTGCTGAGGTTTTACTGCATTTCTAAATTGATTCTATAAAATCTTGAGTTTCTGAGAAACATGTAATATAGGAAACAATGTTCACAGTTTTTGATACAACTGCTGTATTTTATATAAATTATACAATTGGAAGACACAGGCTATATTTTTGCAGCTTAATTTATACAGTAGATTTATTTGTAGATATATTTAGCAGCGATGTGTTTTTAAAAGCTTATTAGCACTAGTGAGCATTTCTGGGAAAAACAGTATTTTAAATCCAGTACTTGTTATACTTCTGAAGTGTTGATTCCTTAATTTATTGTGTTCATAGTGATTACTTTTGAATTCTTTGAGCACCTTCGAACTCACCGGTATGAGAACCCCCAAATATGATATACTGTTTGACTTTTTGAAGTTCCCCACTTTTTTTGGTCCCCTACACCTGGAAAAATCTCATTTTAGGCCATTTTTGGGCCATATTTAGTGCAGGAAATTACACCCTTATGATAAAGAGTAAACCAACAGGTCTTTAGCAAAAATGATCAGATAGACTTGAAGTTTTGCATGCCACATCACACTAAAATGGCATACAAGGAGTCAAAGTTATTCCTTTTCACAAAACTTCAAAAAAATGGGAATTGGTAATCTAGGCATGTGGAGTGTCATGCTATTTTGTGGTTGCTAATTACACATATTATAATATTTTTCATACCTTAAGTCTTTACCGGTGGTGCTAACACATCTAGGAGCCACTCTCAAAAGGTTAAAAATGACAAATTTTGAACATAAGCATGTGGGGATATCGTTTTAGACTATTTCAAGGTCAGTGATTATGCATATGATGTTGTTTTTAATTTCCCCTTCAGGACAAAGTCAATCTGACCCTGTCTCATTGGGTGAAAAGTTACAAATTTGTATTGTAATAAACAAGATTTAGACTTTAAACATTTAAATTAATGCATACATTTTAATATTTCAGATATCTGATGTAATTGTTGTTGTTTATTATGTGCTGCTACCTCAAGAAGTAAAATTATTACATCTCTTACGAACACACTGAATTAGTGAGGTTTATGCTAATTCAGATATTTTTTAGATCCTTTTCATATTACCATTTTGTTTAGTACTAGTTACTATCACTGTAGTCAGTTTTTCATAGTGATTAATTTTTGCAATATAAGGAGATGGAAATATTTTATGTTGGTGTACTATATACTATAAGAGGTGCTAAGTAAGTTTGGAAAACTCATGAATTATGTTTATATCATGTGTCTAATATTTTAAATCATTTATATCTTCCTACTTTATCTCATTTTCCACTGTTGCTATCAATTTGTTTGTGCAAATGTGAAATTTAGCATTTTTAATAATTCTTTACTTTCTTTGTATCAGTTTTGGAGAAAAACCTCTGTCTAGCTAGTACACCTACCACTTACAGTATCTTCAGATATCTTCAATCTGTAAAAACTGTTTGTAATAGAGATAATGGATTGTGCATTCTTGTAATGAGAACACCTGCCAGGGTTAACTGTAGAACACTGGCTTAACTATTTTCTTTATTGGACCTTGAGATTTGAGCAGGCAGCTACTTATTCTCTCAGCCACAGTGTTTTTCAGAGAGGGCTATTTCAGAATTTGTGTTTTTATGTAGGATATAGTTTTCTGACTATCTAAAATTCTCTTTGTTTTTGAAATTTTAGGGAATGAAAAGAGGAAGCCGATCTGATATTAAGAAAATTGGCCCTTTGAGAATGGCTGCTTTAAATGGATTATCTTTGTCAAAATTGCCTTTACATGATGAAAGTAAGGATGAGCCTGAGAAGGCTTCCAATGACGAGAGGGTAAGAGTATTTTTCAGTTTTGTTCATAAATCTATTTCTGAAAGAGACTTTAAAATTATTATTAGCTTGAAGGTGATTGTTTATGTGAAAAAATTAGAATATTTAAGGTTAAGTGAGTTTGCGTGAAGTAAAAACAAATGCAATTACTGGCTTAATTTCTTAAATCTCCAGTTTCATATTAGCTTTACTTCTTATATAAGTGTAAGCCTACATCCAGAAATTCACATATGTTTTAACAACAAAACAGCATTTGGAGAAGCCAGTGATTGTCCAGTGGTAAATGCATTTCAAAATGTCCTAAACTATTTATGCTGTGGGCAAGCAGTCTGTATCTTGTATAGCAAGCTAAGTGAGAGTTTTGTTTCATTTTGTCCATGGCATACCGTGTTTCCCCGAAAATAAGACAGTGTCTTATATTAATTTTAGGTCCAAAAAATGCACTAGGGCTTATTTTCGGGTAGGTCTTATTTTTATTGAAGTTCAAAAAAGTAAAGTACTGTACATTTATTTCTCTTCAACAATTATACGGTACAAACTACTGGTACATTAACGCCTGTTCAACAATCAAATCAACATGTATGGTATTCATGTTCTACAAACTACTGTACGAGGGGGTACCCAAAAGAATCCGTAATAGCGCCGTGCTGGACGGAGCCCCCGGAGCACACACCTCCCCTGCCAGGGCAGGCAAGCACAGAACAACTTACTTCGAGGTAGTGCCCCAAGTTTCAACCCTGTCTTCTGCCGTTCTCGATCCCTGCGGCCATAGTGTGGCCACGAACCCCCGCCTCCTGCCGGTGAAAAACACCGCACCTTACCCCTTCCTAAACAAGAAAAAAATTTTCTCGCCTAAAAAAAGGTGAAATGCAGCACCCCTCCACAGCAGGAAACAAAATCCCACTGCCGGATGCCGACCACAAAGAACGAGAAGAAGCAAAAAACAAGGTTGAAAGCTGTTTCACACTCACCCACCGCAGCAGGAAAAACGTGCACCCCAAAAGCCCTGGCCAGCGCAGCGCTACCAGTATCATGGACTCCCCCTCCTATGTTAACTCTGGTTTAACAATCAACATGTATTCATGTTATACAAACTACCGTATGTTAACTGCTTCTACATTTATTCAAATACAATCATGTCGTCATCTTCTAGAATATTATCATAACTCTCCATATCTGAACCTGCAATTCATTCCTGGATTTCTTTTGATTCCAATTCCTTTAGAATTAATGGCCCCAGTCTCTCATGTGCAGCAATACTGCTCTCCTTAAATGAATACTTCTTGTCCAGGTAACCTGCTCGTAGTGTATTGGCAACACAGCTTTCAGTGATTTTATCCCATGAATTCTTCACCCAAGTCACCACCTCTTGCAGCTTAGGCTTCACAATGTTCCCCCGCTGATTTCTATCCATTTTGTTTTCAATGTAATCATTGACTTCTATTCGCAAATGGTCCTTGAATGGCTTGTTTATTGCAATGTGAAGTGCCACCAGGGCAGGCTAAATACGGCAGATCTCAGGACAGATGCAAAAATGGCGGATTAGCGGTAGGTCTTATTTTCGGGGGAGGGCTTATATTAGCAGTACATCAGAAATTACTGCTAGGTCTTACTTTTGGGGTAGGTCTTACTTTCGGGGAAACACGGTAGTTGTAAGTTGCATCACCATAGTACACTAGATGCCACAATTTGAACAGATTTTCTTCTTGTACCAGTAATATTGTTTATAACATTTTCAACATGGCCTATAACATATAATTATTTACCAAGAAAAAGTGTTAGTTGGTGGAAGGTGAGGGATGCCATTGCAGAAGTCAATACCAAACTATTGCACTTGAGAATAGCATTGATAGATAGATAGATAGATAGATAGATAGATAGATAGATACTTTATTAATCCCAAGGGGAAATTCACATAATCCAGCAGCAGTATACTGATACAAAGAAACAATATTAAATTACATAGTAATTAAAAATGAAAAAAATAATAAAATTAATGTTAGCATTTACTCCCCCGGGTGGAATTGAAAAGTCGCATAGTGTGGGGGAGGAACGATCTCCTCAGTCTGTCAGTGGAGCAAGACAGTGACAAAAGTCTGTCACTGAAGCTACTCCTCTGCCTGGAGATGACACTGTTAAGTGGATGCAGTGGATTATTCATGATTGACAAGAGTTTGCTTAATGCCCGTCGCTCCGCCACAGATGTTAAACTGTCCAACTTTACTCCTACAATGGAGCCTGCCTTCTTAACAAGTTTGTCTAGGCGTGAGGCGTCTTTCATCTTTATGCTGCCACCCCAGCACACCACTGCGTAGAAAAGGGCACTCGCCACAACTGTCTGGTAGAACATCTGCAGCATCTTACTGCAGATGTTGAAGGATGCCAACCTTCTCAGAAAGTATAGTCTGCTCTGAGCTTTCTTACATAGAGCATCAGTATTGGCAGTCCAGTCCAATTTGTCATCCAGCTGCACTCCCAGATATTTATAGGTCTGCACCCTCTGCACACAGTCACCTCTGATGACCACAGGGTCCATGAGGGGCCTAGGCCTCCTAAAATCCACCACCAGCTCCTTGGTCTTGCTGGTGTTAAGGTGTAAGTGGTTTTAGTCGCACCATTTAACAAAGTCTTTGATTAACTTTCTGTACTCCTCCTCCTGCCCACACCTGATGCAGCCCACAATAGCAGTGTCATCAGCGAACTTTTGCATGTGGCAGGACTCTGAGTCATATTGGAAGTCTGATGTATATAGATTGAACAGGACCAGAGAAAGTACAGTCCCCTGCGGCGCCCTGTATTGCTGAACACAATGTCAGACCTGCAGTTCCCAAGACGCACATATTGAGGTCTGTCTGTAGGATAGTCCACAATCCATGCCACCAGGTGTGAGTCTACTCCCATCTCAGTCAGCTTGTCTCTAAGGAGCAGAGGTTGGATGGTGTTGAAAGGCGCTAGAAGTCCAGAAACATAATTCTTACAGCACCACTGCCTCTGTCCAAGTGGGAGAGGGATCGGTGTAGCATATAGATGATGGCATCCTCCGCTCCCACCTTCTCCTGGTATGCGAACTGCAGAGGGTCGAGGGCGTGACGGACCTGTGGCCTCAGGTGGTGAAGCAGCAGCCGCTCCATGGTCTTCATCAGATGTGACGTGAGAGCAACAGGCCAGAAGTCATTCAGCTCACTAGGACGTGATACCTTTGGGACAGGGGTGATACAAGATGTTTTCCAAAGCCTTGGGACTCTCCCCTGTTCCAGGCTCAGAGCAAGTGAAGAACATTCTGCAATGACTGTCATCCATGATGGTGGTGGGGCAAATACCCGCACCACAATCTTAAGGAAAAGACAAACTAGGTTTGCAGAAGAAGTGGCTTCTTGGAAAATAGACAGACTCTGGCTGTGTAGAAAATAAGATTAGTATTGGGAACATGCATACCTGCATACACTGGGGTTGCCATGGAAATTGCATTGTATTTAGCTTGCTAGGTAGAAGGCTTGGTTTATCATGCATTAATAATGCATTTAGAAGTAATATTTAAGTGGTAATTTTTTATTTGAATTTTTTAAATATTAAAATATACAGATGATGCATCATCAGCTTGGTATCTGTAAAATTCTGCATAAGCTTGATTTGCCTAGAAGATGGTTTAGTTATTTTATTGCCCCGTCTATTTAAAATGTGGGAATTCAGTAAATAATAAATAATAAGTAATACAATATGAAGAAGCAATAGTGAATGAATGAGTGAAATGGTGATGTACTGAATAGCCTAGTTTGATTACTGACTGTTTCAAAATTTACTTTCACTCATTCATTTCCTTCTTTAGCATTTCAGCTCACAAGTTGATTTACAGTTTTGTTAACTGGTTTGTATTTCCTATTTATTACTTGACTTTCCTGCTACAAAAACAAATACAAGTCATCTTAGCCTTTTGTTATCAGAGCTGTTTAGAGGGTACAAGAGGGACTTACACAATATTAGGCTTGTGATTTTGATGTTGAGGCTTATTGGAAATTGGCTCCAGCAGACCCCCGTGACCCTGTAGTTAGGATATAGTGGGTTGGATAAGGGACGGATGGCTTATTGGGATATATTCATATTGTAACTAATTTGCCTGGTTTCACTCCTAAACTGGTAACCTCACACACACACACACACACACCAAACCTTCTGTGGAGCAATAACATGAGTGGGTGGGTTGGTAGGTATGTGTGGCTCAAAAATTTCAGAGGATAGAAGGCCTGACATGGCATTGTTAATTGTTTCTTATCTTTGGCATAGCCACCTCCTGAATGTAACCTTTGCAGAAAATACCTTTGTAAATACATATTACATTTTAAATAAAATATATTGAAAATGTATAAATTGTTAATATTATAAATAGATTCCCAGATTCTGTTGTGCAATTAAGAATAATGATGCAATGGTTATCCCCTGTATTTTTCAGCAAAGCACCAGCAGGTCTCACCTTGCACTTTAGGGCCATATTTATATCGTTATAACATAATATGAAACTGGAAGATAAATTTAAACAACCAAAATGTTAAGTAGTTTTTTATTTTTTTCTTGAATGTAATGGGGTTTCATATTAAGGAGTGGGGGGGGGAGCATAACTGTTGTATTTGTCAGCATTCTTCAGTTTCATCATGATTTGGAAATTACACTGTACTGTACATGTTTTATCATATGTCGAACAGTAACGTGTATGTGTGGGTGTGCATTTACACACGTAAACTTTGAAGATAAACTTGTTCATGAGGAAAACTGAAATGTGTCTCATATTTCGTAGCTAGTTTTCTTACTGTTTGACTTTTGTATTTTTTGTATAATAACACACATTAGTTTCCTTTATTAAGTAACATATGTATATTGTCTTTGCAGTGTAAGGTTCTGGAACAAAGATTAGAAGAAGGAATGGTGTTTACGGAGTATGAGCAGATTGCTAAGAGACGGACAAGTGCGGAATGCACTGTTGCTCAGCTGCCAGAAAATGCAGAAAGGAACAGGTTCCAGGATGTTTTACCTTATGATGACACAAGGGTGGAGCTGGTGCCAACCAAAGAGAACAACACTGGTTACATCAACGCATCACATATAAAGGTAAAGCATTACGAAGTTGAAATGCATGTGAAAATGAAAAACTCTTAATTTATTTAGGTAGCCATAAATTCTTCATCTACGCATCTTTATCAAGATGTGTGTTCTTGTTGCATGATCTTAATCATTATACTATCTTGGACTACTTTTTTGGACATTTTACTCATTATCTATCTATCTATCTATGAGTTCATTTATAATCAATGTAATTAGGATAAAATGTGGAATTTTCATTCCAGACAGCTGTTTTTTATTTGGACTCTTACTTTAATTATGCACAGATTTTCCCAAGTTTCTGACTTTTCTGGGGTTGTTATATTTTTGTAGGAATATGGTACACATGTACTGTATATGGTACACAAGGAATAATTTCTTTATATTGATTTTGAGGTTTTACTTTCATATTTTTAATATTCTGATTGTTTTAGCTGTTGCATACTAAACATGTTCTGAATGCAGAAAAAGACCAGACAAAACTCCTATCTAATTAGAAAAGGAGATTAGTTAAAAGTAAAAATTATTCCCTTAATGGGTAACTGGTTTGATAACATCCTACATTCATAGGGTTCCCCAGGACTGAATGTGCAAGATTTCTGATGTAGATGAAATAAATAAGAAATCTGTGATGCTGCTTCACAGAAATACCCACACTCTTAGTGCATGGGCCGCAGATTGGTAGATTCAATGAGATGTCACATCCTGCCTGTTTGCTAGAACTGGCAGAGTATCTAAGATGTCAAGTCAGCTATAGAACAGTGGTTGGACAAGCAAGACTAATCATTTTATTTGAGTGCCACAGATAATCTTTGTGAATAATACAATTAAATTATAGTGTTCACTGTGTTTATGTTGAAAAATGTTGTTTGATTCATTTTACCAGTGTTTCTCTTTTTAGGTCTTATTCATTTTTTTTTTTGATTAGGACCATAATTACCCAGGCTACTATTAACAGTCATATGATTTTTTTTTTGTTCTCTCCGATTACAAATCTTGGGGTCACCATTGTTCCTACACTTTAGTTCCAAAGTCACATTGCTTATCCAAAACATAAATTTTTATATAAGGAATTTATCAAAACTTACAGAGTCTCAGTCTTGCATCATACAGAGAACCTGGTTCATGCCTTCTCGTCACCCTCCCTTAGTTATTGTAACTTTCTTTGCTAGTACCCCACTAAAAATATTCATAACAGTTGAACGCAATTTATCCTAAACAGTGCTGTGTGTGTGTTCGTATAAAAACAGACAAAGGCACACTGAGTACTCCAGCTATATCTCCCTTACAATGCTTTCTTAGGAAAGGAATACATTTCAGTGTATAAAATATATGAACACTTACTGCTTATATCCATCTTCAGAACCTACTCATTAAATGTTCATCCAGTGGTTCCTTCTTGTATAGATCACCTAAAACATTGATTGCTCCCCTTCCAAAGGTACACACCATGGGCAACTGTACTTTGCTGGTCCTCATCTACAGAACAAACTTTTACAATCTTTTCCCACACTGGCTGTTTAATTAATAAATAAATAAGACTTTATTGTTGCTCATTTAACAAATCATAGTAATCAGTATCCACTCCTAAACCATTAAATATGATTTATATTTTGGCCTTTTTTATCTGCTTTTACTGCTCTATTGAATCTTATTTATTGCTATTTTATGTATAAAGCTTTTTTTATTATTGTAATGACTTTGGTTTTATTGAGATTATTTTGTTAATTATGTATGCTATATATATACAATTAGGCTTTGTGATACATGTTCTCTTGCTGTTACCAAGCTGAGGAAGCTTTTTGAAAAGAAAGTTTAGGATCAAGACTAGTACTGCTAAAGAATGCAGTGTCATTAAAAATGATTGACTGATACAAGAGTTTGCATTGATGCTTAACTACAAAAGTAGTCCCTTTGTGTGTTTATATTACAGTTAAGAATATTTTTAACTGCCAGGACTGACATCATCTGCCCAAGGCCTGAACTGATTAATTGGGGTAGATAATAAGTAACTGGATAGTTAAATATGTAGTAAGAAAGTAATATGAAAATATTACAAAACTGTAAAGTAAAATGTTTTTTATGATCAGTGTGGATAAATATACTTATGATATTTCCTTTGTACTACTTTGTAGGTAACTGTGGGAGGACAAGAGTGGAGCTATATAGCCACACAGGGACCACTCCAGAATACGTGCCAGGATTTCTGGCAGATGGTGTGGGAGCAAAGTGTTGCTATTATAGCAATGGTAACTGCAGAAGAGGTATGGATATTTATTTGTTTGTTTATTTATTTATTTTAACATGGGAACCTTGCTGATACCAGTGTCAAAGAAATATGCATTGTGCATTTTGGAGGGAAATGTTTTATTGAAAAAAAAAAAAACATTAAATAAATATACAATTAAAATAGTGCCTGATATGTTTGCTTTCCAGATTTATTTGCATTGTGTAGGATTTATAACTATTAGATTTTATTTAGGATGTGCACTTACTCCTTTTGCTACAATACATTTTACTTGCAGGTCCCCAGACTTCTTTAACATGAACAATTAAATATTTATACGTTGGTAGTTATAAAGTAACTTAAAAAGAATTGGCCTTTGGATCTACTGTACTAGTCATGCTGTGGGTCCACCACAAACTGTTTAAAAATCTGAATTAATTTGGTATAAGAAACTCATTCTTTGGTATTATCTCATTTAGGGCATCTGATCAAACATTCTGTGTTTTAGAATAAACATGGTTTGGTACAACAGACAGACTAGAGTATAAACAGAATCTTTCTAATATTCGAAAGATGTCAAAAAGAATAACAATAGGTTTCTCTTAAGAGTAAGAGTGGGTTGTCTAAAAACTATGCTGTCAGATTTTCATTCCCTCATAGCAGTAGTGACTTTCTAAATTTTTTAAAGAATTAAACAACCAATACTAGGCACAAAATTCAAATCACCCCACTGGTAAATAATATTGATTTATTGTCTGGTTAAAAAGTTTAAAACAAATAATTAGACATCGCAATGTAAATCTAGCCAAATGAACACCACTGTTGAGCACCACTTTAAGCTTCCCTTTTTGCAACATACATATTGTTAATTAGTTTTTTCCCGTTTTTGAATTAATTGGCTCCTCGATTTCTACCATGTTAAAGAAATCCTGTGAAAGACTGTAGCATGAATGCAGATCTTCAGTTGCCATTTGCTACATTTTTTTAGGGAACACAATTTGCTTTTCATGTTGTTTAGAGGGCTCCTTACTTGCACTGAAACCACTCAAAGTTAGTATTTTGTCTAAAATGCCCATCTTTGAGGTATGGAACAAAACAGATTACCTGACACTAGGAGAATGTGCAGTGGTTGTGCCTGAATTCAAGCCATAGTTCCTTCAACCTAGACAAAAAGTCAACTGCTGCCCATCTAGCTTAAAATAGTAATACATTTGTGCAAAATTAACAATACATTGGTTTTATGGGACAAGTTCAATGTTTTTTATTTTTTCATGTGTTTTGGTGGTGTGTAGTTAGCCAAGAATATATTGTATGGCATCATATTTTAAATTTGATTTAACCATATCAGCTGATATTCTGGAAGAATGAAAGACCATTGCTATCACCCTTGTTAAATCAACATCAGTATAACCCTAGTTGAAAGCATTATTTAAAATTATTCTTTAGACAGTTTTAATCGATTTAGACTGTAGTTTAATAATTGCTTACTTTTGTTTATGTGAACTACAGGAAGGTGGCAGAGAAAAGAGTTTCCGGTATTGGCCAAGGCTTGGATCAAGACATAACACAGTTACATATGGAAGATTTAAAATCACCACTCGGTTCAGAACTGATTCTGGGTGCTATGCTACTACTGGCTTGAAAATTAAGCATCTGCTAACTGGGCAAGAAAGGACAGTCTGGCATCTTCAATATACAGACTGGCCAGATCATGGCTGCCCAGATGATTTCAAAGGATTTTTATGTAAGTAATAGTATGTCAGAAAAGTTACACATAAAGTGTGTTATGTTTCAATGTAATTTAATTTGGCAATAATTGTGCAGTAATAATGTCGAAATTTGTCAGTTTAATTATAGAAAACTATTCAGCTAACTAGAGAGGAATTCACTTTACCTATGTATTTTGAGAAAGAAATCTCTCTATTATATAAGAAAAATCTTAGGTCGAGACATGACCTTCTCGGAAAGGCACTTTGACATCCCGCGAGATTAGACTTTGGAAGCAAGTCCCATGGGACGGTGACTTTTGCAAGTCACGCCCTACTTACATCCAATTTAAAACAATATCATGGACCTCTAACCTCTCGGTTGTTGGAATGCTATTGGCAGACACTCTTAATGTGCTCTCAGCTCTTAAAAATTTCATAAGTTCTAGATGGCACGTCAACTTCTAAGTGAAAAAGAAACAGCAGCGTGTCAAAAAAAGGCCCAAAAGCATTGGAGAGAAAAGAAGGCTGAAAAGAATGCAAAAAAGAACAATAATAATCTGTGTGCAAATTCTGAAAATAATAATCAGCCCGGACCAAGTGGAATTGAAAAATGTTTGTGTGGTACACATGCAGAGCAGATTGGAGATAATGGAAGTACAAAAATTCGTAAGTCTCAAAAAATGATGGTAAGATCACATTAGCACAAACAAACAGAAATTATTACTCGGTAAAATAATGGTACAGCGAAAAGTGATCTAATATATTGTCCGGATTTAAATTTTAAGTCTGAGACCTGTAGATCGTCTAATTCGTATTGGCAGCGAGAATTAAAAGATTACAAAAATGTTGGCGTGGTATGAAGTCCTGTGAGACGGAGACTTTTAGCATGAGATTCTTTCAAGTCACTGCCTATTTACAACTATTTTAAAACAAGACCACGGTCATCTAAGCTCAGTTGTGTGAATGCTTTTGGCAGACACACTTCCTGCACTCTTAGCTCTTATAAATTTTATCAGGACAATAAATCTATACATTCTAGATGACATGTCAATGACAAAGCGACGAAGAAAGAGCACGGACAAACATTCGAGAAAGTCATTTTATTTATTAGAGAGAAAGAAACAATATACACTCACAGGCTTTTCACAATGTAAGTCCAAACACGGAATCAAAATTCAATGCAATCTTGAAGAAATGTTAATTCCAAATATTGTTTTTACTAAAGTTTTAAAGTAAAATTGAAAATCATGCATATGTAACAATTCATATGAAAATAACAATCTCTTTAAATTGTATATCCGTTAAACTAAACCCGGGGGTGGGCGAGCATAGACAAATAAACAAATCAGTGCCAGCCATTATCCTTTTGGGATATTTAACAAACACTGCATTTCACTAAGGTGATCATTTTTTCATGCTGAATGAAAAGTTTGTGTGTATGCTATTGACATCATTGCTTTAAAATGATTGAGGAAATCTGTTGCATAATACTGAAAAAGAGGGTACATACTTGAGAGTGCTGTGCCTAGTATATTAAATCGGTAATGATAAGACTTGTATCAGAAAGGTACCAGTGATCATGAAAATTTAATTTAGCATTAAGAAAACTTTTCATATCCAATAAATAATCTTCAAGAGACAAATTATTCATCTAACAGGAAAAAGGAATGGGTCCCAGAAGCGTATTATCTAAACTGTCTTTAAATAATCTCTTCCATTAGGCAAATTTCATATACTTTGTATTGAGCTATTTTTAATCGTTGTTCTATTTTGCATTGCAGCTTACTTGGAAGAAATCCAGTCAGTGCGGCGTCATACGAATGGCTCTGTTGATCCAAAAAATACTACTCTTCCTGTTTTGATACATTGCAGTGCTGGTGTGGGAAGAACGGGTGTAGTTATTTTATCTGAAGTCATGATTGCCTGTCTGGAACACAATGAGGTAATATATTGCTACTCTGAGGAAGATTTTAGGCCAGAACCATTGGTGTCCTTTTGAAAAGACTGTAAATTTGAATAGTAAACTATTAAAAAAAAAATAAAAAGAGGTGTTTTTGTTAACATTTAACTAAATGAAAAATTATGGATGTATCCTATTATAGAATGAGACTTGAGTAGTACAATAATAGCAGTGATTACATACAGGTTGAATTGGGACCAAGCAAATAAATCACTGTCTAAAAAATGGTATTAAACAGACAGCTAGTATTTGATAGCTTCCATCTTAAAAGGCATAGGTGAGAGGCAGAATGAATACAATTTTAAATGTGATGAATGGATTTTACATGCAAGTAATGAAAAATATTGACCTTTTTTTCTCTCTTTTTTTGACAATTCAGATGCTGGATATCCCCACTGTTCTGTTCAAGCTCAGGCAGCAGCGAATGATGATGGTGCAGACAATTGCACAATATACATTTGTTTACAAAGTTCTTATTCAGTTCTTGAAAAATTCCCGGCTCATTTAGATTTGTTTCCAATGGAATAAATGAGAAAACTGAAATGCATTTGTAGCAAATCTTCACAAGATGCAGATGTGCAATTTGTTAAACTATATCTCTTTTGCAATGCAATGCTTCCTTCTTAAGAGTCCATACCAAAGTGTTCCACAGGGTAATGGTGACAAACTCTTATTCCATTTATGTCATTCATGAGTCTTAACTGCTTAATGTGTTTATAACTGAGCAGTTAAGCAAAGATTGTTCAACAGGCTAAAATGTATTTTATTTATTATTAAAGAACAATTTTAAATAAAATGTGTGATTGGCAAAACATGAAGTGTACCCATATAACCAGTCAATGCTGTACATTCAACAGCAGCTTAAAACGATGTGTGAACTAAGAGATCTTTATGCAGGGTCAAAACCTACCAGGATACAAAGTATTTTACTGGATGATAAACTTTCTGTTGTTATAATGTATAATTTAAAATCTCAGTCTATGTATATATACCTATTTCTTCTTCTGTATTATATTTTGGGCAGTATTAAACTTTTATAAACTGGACTGATCAATTTAAATCTATGGCTTTTCTAACACATTTTGCTGTAGATAAAATGGTAATTATGCCACATTGTTGTACAATATATATAAAAAAGACATTTACAGACAAATTCAGCAGGTCTATAATGTTAACCTCAAATGGTAAAGATTATATTGAAGTTACAGTTGGAAGGGATCTTAGTTTGAGGATGTGTTATATTCAGAGAAGTGTTAGAATGTAGGCTTGCAGTGAATTTAAATATAAATGTTTATCTGGCACAAGTAGACTCTTGGGTGCAGCATAGCTTCTTTCTTTTTCTATATTTAAAATATTTCAGTATTACAAAGTAATTAATAATTGAAAGCTGATTGTATTTTATGTTTGACTATCTTGCACAAATAAGCTGACCCTAAAATGGCACCACTCTTTCTATAATAGAATTAAATTACAATTGTGACACTTCTAAAGTGTGTTTCTGCTACATTATTTGGATTTGAAATTGTGCCTGTTGAAACATTTTTATATGGTCAGAATACAATAAGGCAAGTAAGTAAGTGCACATCATTCTGTAGGAGTTGTGATTTGGGTGCATACACCATAGAGTAAAGCGCAGTTCCGGTATGTACTGTCCTCAGTACTGAGTGGACTTGCTCTTGATTCTACAGCTACCTGAAACTTTATTTGAATTGTTGGAGTATAACTAGGCAGTTTAATCTGATGTACTTTATACTATGCACATGTTTAGAATTACTGTTTCGCTCAGAATTTTACTTTCATTCTTTATTTACCCATGGATGTGCATCTCTGTGATAGTCTGCTTCTATTGCAGAAACGCTAGTACAGGACAGCTTAAGGCACAGGTTAGGACAGTGGTATTCTGTTCAGGTAAAAAGGGATATTAAAATGTATATGTAAAGAACCAGGATTTTTTTGTTGTTGTTGAAATTCTAAATAAGGTTTATGAACTGAGAAAGCTTAGAAAGAATGCCAATTAAAGGGAATCCCGTAACTCTTGCACTTTATTATAATTTTTTTTTACAGATATATTAAGCACTTTTTGGAGAAGCTGCTTTATTTTAATTTTATTATATTTTTGTTATCTGAACAGATGACCCTACAATATTAGAATACTTGGCCACCAGTTTTTAAAAAGATTTTGTTTTGTACCAGGAGTCTACTTGTGTTTTCTTTTTTCTTTTTGAAAGGGAGGAAAAGTAAACTTTGGTTGACTAAGGAGACTGAGGCAGAATGGAAATATATATGAATATGTATAGGAGGTATTGTCAGTAAGTTTGACATTTGACATTTTGAAATCATGGGTGAAATTTTACATCACAATGTCCATGCATTCGCTGTGACACCTGTAGCATTTCAGTCTCACAGTTAAAGAGAAACTGGCAAAATCTGATGTTGGCTCAGTGTTTAGAAGTGGACATCTTCTGCTTAGTCCATGCACTACACACACCTTCCTTTCAGACTCACTAAACAACTTCTGAACACATTTGAGCAATCAGATGTTTAGGACTACAGACCAGTTAAACCAGTATGTGTTCCACACTTGCACCAGTGGAATACAACCACAGAATCACTATATATTGGTCAGTCATAAAACTTATTGACTGTATCTCTTATATGTATGTACAGTATGGAGGTATATGTGTGTATAAAGAGTGAGAAAAGTGAGAAGATGTTTTGAGTGATGATACAGGTTTGAAAGAAATGACAAGAGGATGGTTGAAGTAGGTTAAGTTTGAAAATACTGCAGAAAATGGCCCATTATCTTTTTGGAATATTCTATTAATGATCCAACTAAAATGTTGATATACATATAATGTTTCTTCCCAGAATATTACAAAAAATGTGCCATTCAGTCACTTGGAACCATTTGGCATAATACGCAATCATTTATCTTCTTCAGTCATAGCTTTTGTTTCTTACTTGCACTAGCTTATAAGTATGTCGTGCCAGAGGTTTACACCCTGTAATAAATATTGATGCAAACAGTTGGTATTACAATGTTAGACAAAATTTGGACTAGTTACATAAAATATATTTAAAAATGTAATATGTTATTATAAAAGGTTCTTCAGTTAAATGTGTTGTACATTGTTTTATACAAGAATAGATTTTGTATAAAATTGGATACCTTGCTGTTATATATTGTACAGTAATTGATTACTCATGAAGGAAATCGGTGCATTTAATGAAGGATTTAGGTTTCATGAAGGACAATTATTTGTATGCTGTATAATATGTTTTTTATGGGCTGCACTGATTAAGCAAATCAAAGTTCTGAGAATTTATCCATGCTTTGAGTGTTAATATAAAACTTTTTACAGGCTTTATTGCTTTTTTTAAGACTGTATATGTACATTTATTAGAATGTTTCCATTGTTTGTATCATTGAAACAACTTCTTCTGATATCTGCCTCAAGGAGTTTTAAGGTACAATTCAAATTTTATGTAAATTCCACTATAGTGAATTCATTATTAATAGATGATTTTTGTTGTTTGCCTTACCATAAAAAAACAAATTGCAGACCTTTTTTTTTTTTTTTTAAATTGTGCATAGATTTAGCCTCTCACATTGGACTTTTTAAGAAACTAAATTATGTTAATGAAAATGTATGGAGTAATACACCGCTTGTGAGGTGTTTTATTAATAAAATAAAAAGTTGGTGTTATTTTGGAAGTGAAAGACATTTGCTACAACCTGGTGTTTTACATCATTGAAAACACTGTAATATAGTTTTTCCAATAATTACATTAATAATAGTTGATTCAGTTTGTTAGTATGTTGGGGGGTGGGGGGGATGGGGGGGATTTTGGGATATCTAGTGGAGAAGGGTCTTTAGAACAATGCCCTGGTCCTTTTGAAGAGTTACACTTGATAGGACATAATTCCCTTAAAATTCCATCTTTTTACGGTGTGTTTTAATACTGTAAAATATGTTGAATTGTATGCAAGATTCCTTTTGTGAACCATTGAATTGTAAAACGATGTAAAATTTGTAACTATTAAGTGACATATATTCTTATGTACAGCAAGACTTGTGTAAAAGAATATTCCTAGTTTTATTTTCTGCAATAAATGCATATTTGCATTGCTTCCTTTTTTATGACTTATTAAGTGTCTGTGGTGTTTTGTTTTGGTTAAGTGATGGTAGACTAAAGTGCATGTGTCCATTTTTAACCACTTCAGTGTCATCAGCACCAGCTGTAAGGCAGGCGGGAACTGAGTCATTAGAGGAGTAAAGCAGATGCCCACTATCATGCCCAGCCAGTTCAGAGTTTCTCATTAATAGATGAAAATCTATAGAATGTGGGAGGAAACTGCATCACCTGAAGAAAACTCATGTAGACCAGGGGAGAATGTGCAGACACCACCCAGGGAGTTTCTGGGCATGGATTCAAATCCAGGACTCTGGAGTACATTCTGTTTTTAAACAAAATGTCAATAGTATAATATAGTGTATTTCGTCATTATTGGTAAGTACTGTATATAAAATGTTTTTGAATTGGAACTGGCATTTAAATGTGGCATACATCACTAGTTATGTTAGAGTCTAATTCACAGCAGCAGCAGGCATTCTTGTGATTCAAAAGTTCATTTCTTTGCAGTATGTGTGTCATTGTTTAATTGTGAGGTGTTAGCCTTTCCACTCACAACTCTTTGCTGTGTAAAATACACAGATATTTTTCAGAATCTTGGATTTCTCTGTGCCTAACTTATTTTGAGGTTAATCCTATTGCAAAAATAAATGTGCATATTTTTAGCATTATAAAATCCTCCTGAGCTTGTTTTTCTCAAGATACCATCTGATTAAGGTTTACTTCATTCTGAATATTTTTCTCATATTTTGGTTTTTGAGAAATCAGTTTTTTTTTGTTATATACACTCACCTAAAGGATTATTAGGAACACCTGTTCAATTTCTCATTAATGCAATTATCTAATCAACCAATCACATGGCAGTTGCTTCAATGCATTTAGGGGTGTGATCCTGGTCAAGACAATCTCCTGAACTCCAAACTGAATGTCAGAATGGGAAAGAAAGGTGATTTAAGCAATTTTGAGCGTGACATGGTTGTTGGTGCCAGACGGGCCGGTCTTAATATTTCACAAACTGCTCAGTTACTGGGATTTTCACACACAATCATTTCTAGGGTTTACAAAGAATGGTGTGAAAAGGGAAAAACATCCAGTATGCGGCAGTCCTGTGGGCGAAAATGCCTTGTTGATGCTAGAGGTCAGAGGAGAATGGGCCGACTGATTCAAGCTGATAGAAAAGCAACTTTGACTGAAATTACCACTCGTTACAACCGAGGTATGCAGCAAAGCATTTGTGAAGCCACAACACGCACAACCTTGAGGCAGATGGGCTACAACAGCAGAAGACCCCACCGGGTACCACTCATCTCCACTACAAATAGGAAAAAGAGGCTACAATTTGCACAAGCTCACCAAAATTGGACAGTTGAAGACTGGAAAAATGTTGCCTGTTCTGATGAGTCTCGATTTCTGTTGAGAAATTCAAATGGTAGAGTCAGAATTTGGCATAAACAAAATGAGAACATGGATCCATCATGCCTTGTTACCACTGTGCAGGCTGGTGGTGGTGGTGTAATGGTGTGGGGGATGTTTTCTTGGCACACTTTAGGCCCCTTAGTGCCAATTGGGCATCGTTTAAATGCCACGGGCTACCTGAGCATTGTTTCTGACCATGTCCATCCCTTCATGACCACCATGTACCCATCCTCTGATGGTTACTTCCAGCAGGATAATGCACCATGTCACAAAGCTCAAATCATTTCAAATTGGTTTCTTGAACATGACAATGAGTTCACTGTACTAAAATGGCCCCCACAGTCACCAGATCTCAACCCAATAGAGCATCTTTGGGATGTGGTGGAACGGGAGCTTCGTGCCCTGGATGTGCATCCCACAAATCTCCATCAACTGCAAGATGCTATCCTATCAATATGGGCCAACATTTCCAAAGAATGCTTTCAGCACCTTGTTGAATCAATGCCACATAGAATTAAGGCAGTTCTGAAGGCGAAAGAGGGTCAAACACCGTATTAGTATGGTGTTCCTAATAATCCTTTAGGTGAGTGTACATTCTTTGTTATTGATTTGTTGATGTTGTTACTGAGTGCCCAGCACCCTTTCATCTTCAGCTTCCCTTTTGCAGCATTGCCTTTTGTACATGCATCAGTTGTTGACTTGCTAACACCAACATATTTAAAGTACGGGAGCTACAGTAACCTTTTCTCAATCATTAAAAAATAAATACAAATTCAAGTATTTAAAAATTTGTTTGGTTAGATCTTGTTTCCTCTGCCTTTGGTTTATGCTTTTCTTGTATTTAAAAAAAAAAAAACAATGGTTTTGATTAGTGTTTTGCCCCCCAAGCCACTGCCACTTGGTAAAAACGAACGTCTTAGTATTTATTAAAGGTGTCATCATTAGTCACAATTCTCTGCTATTTAATCCTCAACAAACAGATGTATTTGTGGTAGGGCACAGGGAGACAGGTTGTCATCTTTCTGGCGTATCCTTATCCATAGCTGTAGTCTTAAGCTTAAAACAAATATTTGTGCTAAACATTTTTTAAGCCCAAACTTCACCAACATTTTTCATGCAAGAATAAATAAATAACAGATGGTGGATATGATGAAAGGAACCATATAAACTTGTGAATGAGTCCAGCTGAACTTCTGTTTCAGTCACACTGCAGCAACTTAAAGATTTTTTTTATAACAAAACCTTGAGAAAAAGTTTACTTTTGCCACAATTTGAGACAGTTAAAGAAGTCTGTAGTGTCATGAGAAGTAATGAACCCTTTCTACAGGTCTGCAATTGTATCTGTTTTGACCTTTGGTGCGTGGAGATTTTTCTGCCAATGACAAACTACTAGAGAGTATGACGAGTATCACACCTCATACCATAGAATGCGGTTTGGCTTTGTGATTTCATTCTAATATTACAGACTGAAGTGTAAGGCCTTAAAAACCTTAACTAATAGCTCATACCTTGTGCTCTGCTCACACTTCTATCTTGTGAATCACTTAGATCAGTCAAGGCTGGGAACTATCAGGTTTTGCTAGAGAAGGCAATTCAAAAATGCAACACAATACAACACATGTATTTGGTACTGGATGTACCGGTTAAGAACTCACTCAATACAGGAAATAAAATTACAAGTAAAATTGAAAAAAGTATTGACAAAGCAAATGAAAACAAAACACTGCTGGTGCCACCCTACACATGGTGGATCAGTATCCCCTTCCTTTGGCTTGCTGCAATGTTGTGGCTTTTCATTATGCAGGATAAAGTTTGGTTTGCTGTAATCAGTTGCTTATGTATTTTCAAGTCTATTTTTTTGTGAATCGATAATAATGTGGGCTTCATTTGTATTGTAATCCTGCATTGTTCCACTAAATTTGTCCTGGTGCCGACCTTCCTTCATAGTCGAGTCACTTCCATATTGTAATTGTCACAGCCACCAGTAGGCGGAATGCAGATTTAAAAAGATTCTAGTTTGCTTCTTCTTCTTTTGGCTGGTCCTGTTAGGGGTTGCCACAGTGGATCATCTTTTTCCATATACTCCTGTCCTCTGCATCTTGTTCTGTTACACCCATCACCTGCATGTCCACTCACCACATCCCTAAACCTTCTCTAAGCCCTTCCTCTTTTCCTCTTCCCTGGCAGCTCTTTACTTAGCATCCTTCTCCTAATATACTCAGCATCTCTCCTCTGCACATGTCCAAACCAACGCAATCTCGCCTCTCTGACTTTGTCTCCCAACAGTCCAACTTGAGCTGACCCTCTAATGTACTCATTTCTAATCCTATCCATCCTCATCACACCCAGTGCAAATCTTTGCATCTTTAACTCTGCCACCTCCAGTTCTGTTTCCTGCTGTCTGTTCAGTTCCACCGTCTCCAACCCATATAACATAGCTGGTCTCACTACCGTCCTGTAGACCTTCCCTTTCACTCTTGCTGATACCCATCTGTCACAAATTACTCCTGACACTCTTCTCTAACCATTCCACCCTGCCTGCACTCTCTTTTTCACCTCTCTTCCACAATCCCCATTACTCTGTACTGTTGATCCCAAGTATTTAAACTCATCCACCTTCACCAACTCTATTCCTTATTTTTCCACTGACCTCCCTCTCATTCACACACATATATTCTGTCTTGTTCCTACTGACCTCCATTCCTCTGCTGTCTAGAGCATATCTCCACCTTTCCAGGGTCTCCTCAACCTGCTCCCTACTCTTGCTGCAGATCATAATGTCATCAGCAAAGATTCCTGTATGCAATGTATTTAAACAAGAGTCTCTTTAGCATTTTATTTACCCCCAAAACAATTAGCCAAAAGCATTGATTTTTTTTCAAGAAGAAAAATTATTACAACAGAAACATGTAAATACCTTTCCTACTGTTGATGTTTTGGTGTGTGGAGTGTGCACCGCTGTGCTGATTCAGATTTAGTACATGTCCTTCAAGGCCGCCAACTCACAACCTGGCATGGCAATCAGGTCAGTAAAAGTGTGTTACTTTTTCAGCTGGTTGAGCATGAGTGGGTAGAATGTCAGTGCCTGATCCACACAAACAACACCCCTCTTGTTTTATTGTAGATTAGCAAAACACAGGCCTAAGCGAGTTCCTCATTTCCCCAGAGAGGAACTTCAGTTGTGAACAGTGCTTAGGAGACTAGTGTCATTCTGTTTGGTCCCTGCTGAACCTTTATGCCACTGAAGTCACCAGACAGTAGGTGACCAGTAGCTGTCAGTCCTCCCTTCAGAAGACATCATCAGTAAGAAACTGGCCCTCTTCAGGGTCACATTTGATTTAGAAAGGTTGTACCCAAGCTTGCTT
Organism: Polypterus senegalus; assembly: GCF_016835505.1. Lineage (NCBI taxonomy): Eukaryota > Metazoa > Chordata > Cladistia > Polypteriformes > Polypteridae > Polypterus > Polypterus senegalus. The sequence continues at coordinate 49,002,255 of NC_053171.1, read as the reverse complement.
ACTGGTGTTAAAAATCTGCCACAAGCTGGGATCTTTGGATCTGTGCTTTCCAATTCACTCGCTGCATGAGGCATGCTGACCATATCATTGTATAATTACTACCTTGCTCAGCTTCTGTAATAAGGTGTTGCAATGCAGCAGTCTTTCCATAATACTTTGAAAGGCTTGTTGGAGGGTTTTACTAACATTTAGTCCCCAAGAAAACCTACTGTAATTTTAATCATCTGATCTTTTTCATTACCAACAAATGCTATTTGTTACATATCTCTTCTAGACTAATCGAGGTAGACACCCAGTGCCAAGGGCGCCTATTCCTAAAACAGTACTAATACTTTTCGATATGCTTTGTTTACTTATTTTAATTATTTTCTGCAAATTATCTGTAATACACCCTAACATGGAAGATCCTTCACACAGTCCCATTATAGCTAAAAAACCTGTAACATTCCCTGTAATGTTAACATTAACTGCCAGTAATGGTTTAGTTGACCTGATTCTGGTTAGCATACAAATTTTCCAATGTCTAAAAATACAAGCATTAAATGAAGGTTTTTCTAGTGGACTGCTACTTTTTACAAGTAACCATTAGTCTCCATAGGCAAATTTGCATTCCCCATTTACTTCTATATGTATAGAATCAAGGGGAGTAGATTCAGACAAACTTATCCATTTACACAAAGTGAAAAGATTGGCATCTATATAGTAAGGTGATGTTGAAATATTTGCTGCACAGATGGTTTCTGTCCTAGGTGTATACACTTACACAGGTCCTCTGTTTCCCTAATACCTAGATTATAAAATAGTATTTGCTTCTAAAGAAAACAGAGGAAAGCCAAAGGCCTTGGTATAATCCAATAATTTTGACTCCCTAACCTGAGGGAAGCTGACGCATTTGCAGAGACTTTTGTCAGTTTAGATAGCTCTCCTGTTTCAACACCTATCCCATGCCAAGAGTTGGAGACGTCCTGGAGTGCCTAGGTAGTGCCCAGTTCCTGAATACTCTCAACATGACATAAGGCTATTGGCCGATATCCACTTTGTGAAAGAAAAGACTGCATTTAGCATCCATCAGTGGACAGTGGAAAATCTGCATCCTACCCTTTTGTTTACATGGGGCTCCAGCCAGCTTCCAGCATTTGGTTGACAGACTGCACAGATCCAACAACGCCTATAATGCTGCCTCGATGATGTGGTCTGATGTTCTGCCTGTCCTCCACACCATCCACTATGCTGTTCTCCAAATCACTCCCAAGAAGTGCTATTTTGGGCTGATCAACACCAAGTATTTGGGGTCAAGCTGCAGTATTACAAGGTTGCTGCCATTCATGTCTGGCCCCGACCATAAAACAAAAGGCAAGTGCAAGCTTTCCTGGGTCTTGCCGGGTATTATCAAAGTTTGTATCCTGCTTTTCAGAGAAGGCTGCGCCTTTGACACACTTCACTATATGTGCGGCTGGGGATAATTGTCCTGGCTCCACTAACATACGAGGTGTGGCAGAAAAGTAATGAGACTGATTTTTTATTTACCAAAGTTACCCTTGGGCAGCTACACACCGATGGAGACGTTGTTCCCACTTGTTGGTAGCAGCGCTGGAAGTCTTCAACCGGTATGGTCTTCAGCATGTCCGTTACACTCTTTTGGATGTTTTCTAAAGTCCCGAAATGACGTCCTTTAAGGACATTTTTCAGTTTAGGAAAAAGGAAAAAGTCACACGGACTGAGGTCAGGTGAATAAAGGGGGCTGGGGAACCACAGGAATGCCTTTTGAGGTCAAAAATTCTGTTACGGAGAGGGCAGTTTTTCGGTACCATTTTGGCACAGACCTTTCGCATGTGCAAATGTTCAGTCAAAATTTGATGAACGGTAAATCTGTTCAAATTTAATTGTTCACTCAACATTCTTAATGTTAAACGACGGTCTGATTTCACAAGAGTGTTCACACGTTTGATGTTTTCATTGGTTTTCGAAGTTGAAGTCCTCCCTGAACGGTGTTCATCTTCAACGTGTTTTCTGCCTTCCAAAAGTGATTTGTGCCAGCGAAAAACTTGAGCTCGGGTTAAGATAAAGAATGTTCCCCATAGGCCTGTTTTAACTTTTCAAACGTCACACTTGCCGTTTAATGGCACAACGTTGCTCCAAATTCCGCTGTTCCATTTTGCGTGACGCACAACCAAAAACACAACTTCGCTAATAGCAGTCACAAAAATCACGTAGTTAACGGAAGGAGTTGAAACTCGCACTGAGCTATGCGAGGGTACTGATACACGTGCTCTATCAAGGATAACAGCGCAGGGTTGCCAGATCGCTTGCAGTGTTGCCAGTCTCATTACTTTTCTGCCACACCTCGTAAGTGATACCACTTTGGCAGAAGAAGGGGGCATTTTCACTAACTATCCCTTACAATGGGCAGAGCTTCAGAAGGAAAGTCATTTGTTTTGGGCTGTTCAGAGCCAGTAGTCACATTGTGCCCGATTGCACTTTGTATTTGTTTCACTATTTAATAGGGTCACCTGGTTGGCAACTCAATACTCTTTTATGGTTATTGCTAGTCTGTCTGCCGAATCGCAGAACTTATACATAAATGTTGTGTGTGTTCCTTCCAGTACTATGTATTAAATATTGGTTTACCAGGGAATTTAAACCAGGTTTCCACATTTGGTTGGCAAAAAACAAAACTATAAAAATTAAGGTGGCCAAATGTGATTTAATTCTTTACATATCCCACTCAATATCCTTTTTGTTGTTGATGTTCTACTCATTAGATATTAAAATGTGTCAACTTTGGAATTTAGAATGAATTTTGGAATAAATTTGACAATTGTAATTGTGTTGGGCTGGGCAAAACTCAACAGCAATTTAACAAAGGTGTCTGTGTGGGCTCAAAACTGTCGAAATTAAAGTGGCTCAGCTTCATGTTACCCATGCAGACCCAAATGTGGAATCTGATTTTTTCAAAAAAACTGAATGCTATAATTTTGTTGTTAAATTATGATAAGTAAGTGATTTACATGAGATGTGTGAATAATTAGCTGGCTATAAGCAAACAAGCAGGAAGGAGTGAATAAGTAGCTAGCCAAGTAATTAGCCAAGTTCAGCCTTGCGAATTTTGCCAAAAGGTGAGTTTTTTTCTCTGATTGAGAGGCCACTCATTTTTTATTACACTAAACCCTGGACTGTTACTTGAATCTCAGAGGTACAGATAGCACCGTAAGTCTTTGGACTGCGACACATTTTTCAAAATGTTGGCTCTGTACATCAAGAACATAGGATTGAAATAAACCGATCATTATGTGATTGAAGTTTATGCTTTCAGCTTTAATTTAAGGGGTTTATCAAAAATATTCTATGAGCCGTTTAGGAATGACCACCATTTTCTGGAGGCTCAAAAGTATTTGGACATCTGTCTTCCCAAAGTCAAACTGCAAAGTCCGTCTCAAATGAGGCTATGCTTGGTGACAAGTACCTGTTGTTAAATTACAGAGCTTAAATAGGCATTGTTACTCTGAAAAGTAAATACCTGCATACATCACAAAACAATGGAAAAAATAAAGCGCTTAATCAAGAAGATCTGAAAAGATATGAATGGAATTTAGAGATGAATACATCGACATACATTCCAGTTTGGCCTATGTAATAAAATATAATAGGTGAACTGTGCTGAATGGTTTTAACGTGTCACATCCGACATTTATTTTAAAAAGAGAAAAACAAATATCAATGTATCTAAATGAGTTCACACTTAAAATGTTATAGACAACATATTTACATTTTAGGAAAGTAGCCTTAAGCCATTGCCAGTTTTGTCGATCTCTCACTGACGCTAGGGGATTACGGGCGGAGTTAAACGTTTAACTCGACTCATATTTAACCACGCCCCATACCGAAGGCTAGCGCTAGAGCAAATAGATATTGCTTCAGCCTTGAATAAAATGGGCGGGTGGCGGCGGGGCGGAATAAACATCAATCAAATTCGACTTGAGCGAATCATATTGTTGCTAGTGCCAGACTTCATCGAATCATGTAATTGCCAGTACACATCAATCAAACGTTATAGGGTCTTATGCGCGTGACGCAATTCCTATCCCAGCATTCCCCACAATTTCCGGTTATAGTCATGATTTACAAAGCGTGAGGAAGTATTCTGTTCTAAAGGAGTTCTTGTATATAGTATATTTTTTTGTAAAGTGAGAAAAGAAAAACATGGAAATAGGCACGGAAATCAGTCGGAAAATAAGAGTACGTTTTGCATGTTTCCATTATCATTGTGGTTTTAGGAAATGTTTAAACTGGAAATGGCCGTTTTCCCACTGATGTGCTCTACATAACGCCAATCAGTAATTCACGTTTAGCGATTAGTTATGTATAATCAAGTCTAGTTTGTCTGAATGACTGTTATTTCCAGTATATTAGTAATCGGTTTACATTTTCTGTTGAACTAGGTCTCTCACACTATTTGCATTAGACTTTTCGCCGCTATTTGTGTTTCCTTATTTATTCAGAATACTGTTAAGTACAAAAGTACAGTAGACAGTTGTCACGGACATAGTGAAATAATTTCGAAAATTCAGTAGTTAAGATTTGATTTGGAAAATAAAGGAGTTTTTCAAACCTCATTGTTGTCAAGATACAGACCACCGATACAAATTATTTTATTTGCATGTGATGGTTATAGAAGTGTTTGTTTTTTCTTTGCTTTGTTTTAAGTAGATTTTTGTCCGGTTGTAATATTTATAATTGGCGAGATATCAATTACTTCGATACAATGAGAGCATGTTATTTTAGAAGATGAAATTCCTTTTTCACTTTACGTTTGTAAAATTACTTTTGATCTAGTTTGTCTATAGTGTACGGTATTTTCAGTTTAACAGCCTATGAAATGTGCCTCGAGTGCACGTGTACATCTTGGTGTATTGCTAGTGTCACTGCCGGCTCGCAGCCTCAGGTTCCAAGTTTTGATCTCAGGCTAAGGTGCCCCCTTCTGTGTATGTGCTTATTTAAGTTATTTGTCAATTCAGATTTCAACAAATGAGGATGCATTTCAGATGGAACAGTTAATGGCATGTACAAAATAGGCTCCAGCTCTCCATGGTGACTGGGAAAAAAACGCAAGTCAAGAAAGTGAATTCAGTAGAACAGTTGATTACTTAATGGATTACTGTTTCTGTGCTCTTGTAGAAGTGGAAGGCTGTCACCAGTTTCTGTAACATCTGTTTAAAGATCACATGCCCAGGTCTGGGTTGTGGTATTTATAGCCCAATTTGTCCGCAGAAAACATGGTCATCATTACATCACGTTATAATCTGCTTTTAAAGATATTACCATCCTTGTTAATTGTACTAAGATACTGAAAAGGTCTTTTCTCATCTAATTACACACTCCCTTTTCCAATAAAGTAGTTCATATTTCAAAGCAGTTAGAAAATTATACTGTACAGTATAGCTTTTAATTCTATTAAATGCTTCATAATATAGCCCACTTGTATAGAATACTAATAGGCTAATTAGTCTTCAATTGCTAATTTTAGAAATGTATTATTATTTTGAAAATAAGTTTCAAAGTTGTATAACCATAATAATAATATTTTATAATAATAAGTTCTGTTAGACTCTTCAGTTTATTATGAGAGTTGCCATGTTTTACTGATTTTTTTTTTTTAGTATGGATTTATTTTATTGTAGTCAAACAATAACCTCATGCATTTACTACACTCCTTTTTTATTTTGTAAGTTAATCTCTGTCAACTTTACACCAATTATAAATAACAGCATGTGCATCCCCTTCTTTCACCAGTCTTAATCCTGTACTGGTAGTCGCTTTTCCAGTAACTACTTGGCTATTCTCAGAGCCCTCAATTCAGGGGCTAACAGCACTCTTGATTAACAGCATTGTCTTACTGTACATTTTGAGCTCCTGGAAGTGTTTTTTACTGATTCTTACTTAGACTTAATTAAGTAAATAACAGTTGTTTAAAACATACTTTGCATATGCAAGGAAGCAGAATATTACTCCGCTCTGCAATAGGAAGCAGGATATTTCAAGTTAACCACAGAATATGTGGTTAATATTTTGACTTAGGTATAGAAAGCATTGCAGAATTTTTGGGTAACCCTTGCAGAATTCTATGATACTGTTACAAAATATACATTAAATGGCTTTTTTCACTTTTACACAGTTTGCATGAATATTGCATCACACATAATATATATTTTGGTAACATCAATTTAAAAACAGTGGTTATTGTTCTGGCATGTAGTAATTTCAAAATATATTTTAATTGTATACAGCAGAAAAACAACTCAAATGTTAATTATAATCTAATTTGTCTGTTATTCTTAGGCTGCTATTAAAGGAAAATTGCAAGAACTAGGTGCATATGTTGGTGAGTTGTTTCTTTTTGTGTTTGTTCACATTGTCATACTCTACATCTAGCTGTAGTAAATGTCTACATTTCTTATTATTTATTTTGTTTGCTGTCTTAGATGAGGAGTTGCCTGATTATATCATGGTAATGGTAGCCAACAAGAAAAGCGCACAACAAATGGCTGATGATCTTTCCTTGTTTCTGGGCAGCAATACTTTAAAGTTCACCATCTGGTAAGTTATATGCAATAAGAACTCCTTTTTGTTATCCTCCAGGTTCCAGCCAATCCCAATTGTTCTCTCATTTCCCTTAAACCAAAAATATATTTTCAAATGATTTGGATCACTTATTTATTACATGGTTACACTGTTTACATGAAAACTTGAAAGCAACTGTTTTTCTTTTCAGGCTGCATGGAGTACTGGAGAAGCTGCGCACTGTAGCTGTTGGTGAGTTATCATTGAGCTTTTGTTTTAAATACTCTATTTAGGTTGTGTTGGTGTTATTGAAAGTGACATTTTCTGACTCCCAAATTCATTTTTAAAATCCCACAAGTTAGTTAAAGGGACTTAACTTTGTTTTCCTTGCTACAGAAGTGTAGTCACAGAGTCCATACATCCCTTGTGTCTTTTAACATGGCAGCAAAGCAGGATGTCTAAAAGCTGTAAGGAGAGTGAACAGTGGATCAATGTCATTTAGTTAATTGTTATTGTCTTTGCCAGGAATTAATTAGATATATCATCTTAATTAGATATATCATCTTTACATCTTGCCTGAAGAACGGGCCTGAGTCGTGTCGAAAGCTGGCATATTGTAATCTTTTCAGTTAGCCATTAAAAGGTGTCATTTTGCTTGACTTCTCACTACATCCATAATGGCTAACACGGTACAACACCCTAGTACTACTTAGATATATCATTAATACAGATAAAATTCTGTTACAACAAAATCTTCATTACAACAATTTTTATGGTCCCGACAGCTTCCCCATTTGACACGAGTCTATAGAAATCTCGTTACTATGAAATACATTCAGCAGATACTTTCATTACAACAAAGTGACCTCGAAATGCTTGAATGAATCATCCACAGATCAGTTGTGCACGATCCCCAAACAGGAACATTGTAATTTTTATTTTCTTTCTTCGAACTTTTCTTGTACTCTTTTTTTGACATTTTTGTTTCCAGAGGTTTTCGGTGAAACTTTTTGCTTATTGCTCGTCAACATCCATTGGAATTTAACTCACTGTCACCCTCCTATAGAAATGGCAGACACGAAAAAATGAAAACAGTTCATATTAGAGAGAAAAAAAAAACTTAAAATTTTTACAGCTCTCGATTGCGGCAAAAAGAAAAAAAGACGTTGCCAGTGAATTTGGAATTTCGCCATTGACACTGCCAACATTCTTGAAAGACCGGGCAAAAAAAGAAGAAAAATCTCATGTTGCAGACGTATGTGAAAAAGCCGTTTTTATGTGGTTCAGTGATGCTCGTTCAAGAAACATTCCTATTAATGTGGCACTCTTTCAAGAACATGTGAGGTTTGTAAATTCTCTTGGGACCTCCGTCAACGGGACAACACTCCGAAGAGCGTCCCGAAGTGCGATCTCCGCGTTTGTACGGGGCAACAGCAGGCTCACAGATATGCTGCGTCTCTCCGCCAATGTAAATAGAAAAGATCTTGATGGGTGATGCAAGGTTAGGAGCACGTAAATTGTAAATGCAGATAACAAGATTACTGATCTGACCATGACCCTGCCTGACTGCTGTGTCTGTGTATAGCAGAGTGGCAGATCACGCTACAATAAATAACTGTGCCGTTCATGTTTCAAGCTGAATAAAGCTGGTTTTGCTAAAGTACTGAGACAAAGCCTCTTGTTTTGGAGTGCAAGACAGGGACTTATAGCGCGACCCCAATCTTTTATGATATGCTTTTATGGCGCTTCACTGAAGCACTGTGAGCCTGCTATTGCCCTGCCCCAGCAACGGACAAATAATCTTCCACAGACGCTGCAATCACGCTTCGAGACGCACTTGAGCGTGTCGTTCCCATTGGGTGGGGAGTGTGGGGATCCCAAAAGTGCTCAGAAACCTCACAATATGAAGAAGCAGAAAAAGATGATTCAGCTTCTGATTGATAACTGTGCTGCCCACAACATGCTTCCACATTTAGATAATGTTCGTGTTGAATTCCTCCCACCCAGTTGCACAGCAGTGTTTCAGCCATTGGATTTGAGCATTATTCGCACCCTGAAAGTGTATTATCGCAAGGAAATGCTGAGAAAAAACCTGTAGACAGGAGAAGATTAAAATTAACGTGAAAGAAGCTGTTGAAATGATTGCAAACCCCTGCACGCAAGTTAAAGAAAGCACTATAGTAACAAATACAGAATCTCATTACAACAAAATATTTTTTAGGTCCCTGGGAGTTCGTTGTAATGGAATTTTACCTGTACTTCCACTTTATTTTATTTACTTTTCTCTGTGGATCACGATTCCTGTTAGAGGTATTTCAAGGCTTGAACCAGTTTTTAATCCTGCCGTGAGATAATTGGCATAATTGTGCTATGACATTTTAAAAGACATCACAATACAATTTATTACTCACTGGGATTTTAGAAATAATGTAATGAATCTTTGTGAGATATTTCTTGACATTTGTTTGCTTACATTCCACTTCACCACCATTATTACCAGATTTAGTCTTTGGGCAAAATGTGTAGAAAATCTTGCTAAAAATAAGTGTGAAGGATAACAAGACCAACAATGAGCCATGCAGGACAAAATCCCTCAAAGTTGTGCTTATCCTTTTTTAATTAGTAGTTTCACCCGTATATTAGAAAGATCAAGTTTGCCATCTGATGAAGCACTCGGACTTCAGTTCACTATTCAGAACTGAGTCAGGACAGCACGATGATGATGATGTACAAAAACAAAACATGAAAGAGTACTGACACAGACAAAGATTTGTCACTTGCATAATAGGCATGTTATTAGGCATCACAAAGTGGAGAAATCAGGGAACCAACACAAAACCTAAATAACAAGAGTAAGATAAAGTTGCTAGTAGTGAAATGTTAAACTTTTATTACTACATTGAAAAAAAGTTTGTGAATTGTTTTATTCTGTTTTGGTATAGGGAAATGAAAATGTGATGGTTCTAATATATGAAACATTAAACTCTTTATTTTCTCTTTTGCAAAAGAGAATAGCCCAGTGTAAGAAATAATTGGGGCAAAGGGCAAAAATGCCTGCAAATTAAAAGGTTTTTTATATCTAAATGCAAGGACGGGGCAAACAATTCCCACAAAATTCTGTGTAACAATAGTAAAAATGCAATAGCTGGGACTGTCATTATTGTACTGTAAATTGGCTCTGATTCCAGTTTTTATGGGGGCTGCTACTTTTGTAAAATGGTCTTTTGAAAACAAGGAACAATACCACCATCACAATGGCCATGAACTATTGAACAGGCCTGTTTACCAACCATTGCAAAATGAAAATTAGACTGAATCAAAATAGAAATTTTAGTTAATAAAATGCATTGTATACTGTACTTTGCAATATAACTTGCTGAGCTTTCTCTTACAGTAGCAGCATCGCTAGTAAAAAATATTTGTCTTTCCATCATCAGTGATGGTTTGCCTGCATAGTGATGATTACATTTTCTAAAGATGGTTTATGAATATGTTTCTTTTGATAACTAACAGGCCAGCTGATTTTAGCTTAAACGTTGCGGTAGCAAACCACTTTGGAAGCTTATCTGTGATAGTGGTGCTGGAAGTGTAGTCTGCAAGACGACAATCATCTCATCAGAGCAAAGCAACTTTAAAATTACTCAGATATGTCAGTCCATTAAATTTGTAGTTGTGCTCATACGTTTACATACCTTGGCAGAATTTGTGAAATATTGGCGATTGTTTGAAAAATATAAGTAATCTTTCCGTTTGATTAGGGAGTTTGTTTGCTCAGGTGAAGCAATTTATTATCATATTATAGTGTCTGCCTTTTTTAAATCATAAAGATAAATAAATTCACCCAAATGGGCCCGATCAAAAATGTACATATCCTTGAATGTTGGGGATGATATTATACACACAAGTCGGCACACACAGGTTCACGTTAAGGATGATTTAGCGAGAGTGTCTACACCAGTAACTTCTTTGATTGTAATCAGTGTCCGTTTATAAATCATTCATTTAAATTCATGTAGAGCTGCACTGAATTTGTCGGATACTGAGCCTGTTGAGGGACCTGTAAGAAAATGTTGTTGAATTATATAAATCAGGAAAAGGATATAAAAAGATATCCTGAGATTTCAAAATGCCTGTCAGTAATGTTCACACTCTGATAAAACGTGGAAAGTTAGGAGTTCTGTTGTTACTAAGCCACAGTCAGATGGACCAATCAAGATTTCAGCCACAACTCTTAAGATTCATTTGTCAAGATGTCAAGAAAAACCTACAAACCACTTCAGCTGAAATACAGGCTTCTCTGCAAACAAGTGGTTTTACTGTTTTAAGATGCACAATAAGGAGGTACTTGAACCAAAATGGGCTGCACCGTTCAGTGCCACAAAACTGCCGGCTTACAATATGCCAAACAGCATCTGGACAAGCCTCAACATTTCTGGAACAAAGTCCTTCGGAGTGATGAGATCAAGATTGAACTTTATGGTCACAACCATAAATGCAAGTCCCATGACAAAAAGTACACCATCCCTACTGTGAAGCATGATGGTGGATCTGTGATGTTGTGGGGTTGTGTGAGCTACAGCGGGCACAGGTAACTTAATGAAAATTGATGGCAAGATTAATGCAGCATGTTACGAGAAAATATTGGAGGACCACTTGCATTCATCATTCCAGAAGCTTTGCATGGGATGCACTTGGATCTTCCTACATGACAGTGATCCAGAACACAAGGCCAAGTTGACCCTTCAGTGGCTACAGCAGAAAAAGTGAAGGTGCTTTAATGGGTGTCACAATCTCCAGACCTCAGTATCAATCATGAGCCACTTTTTGGAGATCTCAAGCTTGCATTTCATGCAAGACAACCCAGAAATTCAAGAGACCTGGAGGCTTTTTACCAAGAGGAATGGTCAGCTCTACTTGAAAATCAAGGGTGTCATTCCCAACTATCACAAAAGACTGCATGCCATCATTGATGCTAAAGGGGGAAAATACACAGAACTAAGGGTATGCAAACATTTGAACAAGGACCATATCACTATTTTTCTTATTACTATGTTTTGTTTAATTGTAATTTAATTTGGATTCCATTAAAAGTAAATGAAATGTGTTTTGCCTGATCAGTCACCTTTTCTTTGAAGCATCATACACATCTTACAAATTCTGCTAGGGTATACAGATTTATGAACAAAATTGTATTTATAGGTTACAATACTAGGATGTTATCCAACATCCACATTATGAAATTATCTTATTTCCAAAAGAAGTGAATCTGAAACTATCACCATTGACCACATCATCCAACTTTCTTATAAGCAGTAGAGCGTGTGTTGCTTCAGTTGCTGAGCAGGGTCATGTAGAGAAGATTCAAAATGAGCCAAGAGGATTAATGAACAAGTGAGCACAGCATTAATGAACAACAAAAAAACAGCTTGCATGCCTCTTTTAACATTTGTTTTACACACAGGCTCACTTCTGGCAAAACTCAGCATTACTGTCATTCTTCTCGTAAGCTGTACCCTACTGTATTGCTGGTAATATATACATACATATGCTCTAGTGGCCTGTTGTGATCTCCTTGTCTCTTTTGCTTGCTCTACAATTTTTCAGATTCCTTCTCTGTCCAGTCCAAAATTTATAGGTCACTAAGTATGGATGTCTTTAAAATTCTTCTTAATATCAACATGGGGATTACCTATGGCCATTGGAGTCCCAGTAACGTGTGCATTAGTGCTGTCCGGCTGTCTCATGTTACATATTATTTTCATGACCAAGGAGTTGTTGATCACTGGCTCAAATTTGGAACTTTAAAGTGCAAATTCAGCAACATTGGATTCAAACTTTGTTATTTTACACATAAATACCCTTTAGTAAAACAAAATGTAAAAATTATAATACAGAATTACCCTAATAAGTAGCTTTTGGCTGTTGTATCTTTGACTTTAGCAAAAAAAAATTCCTGAAAAAAAATCTCTGAAATATTTTTCATTTTTGATGGAAGAGAAGTGATAGTGTTGTACCATGAAAAGATGTTGAATTATTTTATAAATAAGAGTTGTCTTTGTGAGAGAGAAAAAAATTAACCATTGTAGTTTCCAATGACTAGGACTGTAAAGCTGTTCTTATTCTGTTCTTTAATAATACTTTACTCAGACTGCAGACCAATCTTTGTGTACCAAACAATTTAAAGTTTGAATATATTTACCTTTTGTTTTCTCTTTGCTATCATTACCTCTACTGTAATGATACATTTTCTTTTATCTACCATTTTGTAAAAGCTTGGGCAGGGAAAAGCTTAATGTAATGATAATGCCAGCAGCAAAAGAAAAGGTAGCAGTTGCATTATGACTATGAAACTACTGAGGCAACATTATTATGTTATTTCACTAAATCTATCTATCTGTCTATCTGTCTATCTATCTGTCTATCTATCTAAATTTGGAATAGCTCAAGAAAATATCAAACATACAAGGTTACATTTTTTTGTACCATGCATTGTTTTTATATTGTTTTGTATGTATTTCAATGTACAGAAACATCAAGCCTGAAGCCCCAGACTGTCTACGCAGATATTGGCACTATGTCTTTCCCAGGAAAAGCTAGAGTGGTTGCTGAAGGGAATATTGACAGGCGAGAAGATTGGATGTTGCCAGTTTCCAGCTCTTCTGCTGACAGAACTGATGCCCGTGTTTCCACAAGTTCATCACTAGAGTATAGAATTTCATGTGGCGGGTAGGAATATGTCACAAATAATAAAGGGTATTTTAGTTTTACAAAATTGTGTCAAAACATATATAATTGATAGTCACAAGAAGTTAATGATCGAATATTACATATTTGTGTGTGGCAAAAGTATGTGAACCTCTAGGATTAGCAGTTAGTTTGAAGGTGAAATTCGAGTCAGGTGTTTTCAATCAATGGGATGACAATCAGGTATGAGTGGGCACCCTGTGTTACTTAAAGAACAGGGATCTATCAAAGTCTGCTCTTCACAACACATGTTTGTGGAAGTGTATCATGGCACGAACAAAGGAGATTTCTGAGGACCTCAGAAAGAGTTGTTGATTCTCATCAGGCTGGAAAAGGTTATAAAACCATCTCTAAAGAGTTTGGACTCCAGCAATCCACAGTCAGATGGATTGTGTAGAAATGGAGGAAATTCAAGACCATTGTTACCCTCCCCAGGAGTGGTCGACCAACAAAGATCACTCCAAGAGCAAGGCGTGTAATAGTCGACGATGTCACAAAGGACCCCAGGGTAATTTCTAAGTAACTGAAAGCCTCTCTCACATTGGCTAATGTTCATGTTCGTGAGTCCACCATCAGGAGAACACTGAACAACAATGGTGTGCATAGCAGGATTGCAAGGAGAAAGCCACTGCTCTCCAAAAAAACATTGGTGCTCAACTGCAGTTTGCTAAAGATCACGTGGACAAACCCGAAGGCTATTGGAAGAATGTTTTGTGGACAGATGATACCACAATAGAATTTTTTGGTTTAAATGAAAAGCGTTATGTTTGGAGAAAGGAAAACACTGCATTCCAGCATAAGAACCTTATCCCATCTGTGAAACATGGTGCTGGTAGTATTGTGGTTTGGGCCTGTTTTGCTGCATCTGGGCCAGGAACTGAATCTCAAGAGAAGGTGGGTCATGCAGCAAGGCAACAACCCTAAGCACACAAGTCGTTCTACCAAAGAATGGTTAAAGAAGAATACAGTTAATGTTTTGGAATGGCCAAGTCAAAGTCCTGACCTTAATCCAATTGAAATGTTGTGGAAGGACCTGAAGCGAGCAGTTAATTTGAGGAAACCCACCAACATCCCAGAGTTGAAGCTGTTCTGTACGGAGGAATGGGCTAAAATTCCTCCAAGCCGGTGTGCAGGAATGATCAAAGATTACCGGAAACGTTTAGTTGCAGTTATTGCTTCAAAGGGGGGTTACACCAGATACTGAAGCAAAGATTCACATACTTTTGCCACTCACAAATATGTCATATTCAATCATTTTCCTTAATAAATAAATGACCAAGTATAATATTTTTGTCTCATTTGTTTATTTGGTTTCTCTTTATCTACTTTTAGGACTTGAGTGAAAATCTGATGATGTTTTAGGTCATATTAAAGCAGAAATATAGAAAATTCTAAAGGGTTCACAAACTTTCAAGCACAACTGTATATGACATGTGCTTTTACCACGTTCATCAAATTTTAACAGTTATACCAATGAATATTAGATTGGCTTCATATGCCAAACAAATAACACAAATTTAGCATTTTAATATTTGTATTTGGAAGTGAAGTATGCCATTTCCCCATCCAGCTAACTGGCATTATCTCAGTGCTTTGTGCCTCGAAGCACTAAATAGATTTTATTTTGTTATTAGCAAATGAAGCAGCTCATTACATTGCCAGTGTATAGAAACTAAATAGACACTTCATCTTTACTAACTACAACTGTTGTTAGCAGTGCCAGTGTACACAGGCCTATAACAGGTTTTCCTGTGACCCTGAACTGTATAAACTGGTTAGAAAACAGATAGATGCTTAAATGGAAATAAGTTGACTTGTTTGTGGTAATCTGAGAATGAATGCAGGGACTGTGTAAGACACGGCATTAAAAAAGGACCATCATTTTGTCTTCTCGTACAACTTAGTGACACTGCAAGTTAAACAATTAAAACTCACATCTGATCGCTCACATCATAGCACTCTCAAAACACCCAGTATTTTATTTCTAAACTAACACCGTAATGTGGTAAAAGTGTGTGTGTGTGTTTTTTTTTTTGCCTTTTGTATAATAATAAGCACAATTCGTGGAATCACATGCAGAAATTCTCCTGCCTTGAACATAAAGCACTTTCAGACATGAATTTGCTCTTTTTCTTTTTGATATGTTAATGTGGTGCTATATCATATCCTCGCAAACTGTGAGCCATTTTTGTGAATAAGTATTCCAACAAGTAAGTAGCTAACTTCAGCGTTATGTTTTTACTCTTGCTGTTCTCACTTTATCTGGTGTCGTTATGTTTTCAGATCTTTGGTTTCGACTTTGTACTGAAGTATCGGTTCTTGTGACATCCCTATACACATGCCATGGTATTTGTTTTGTAGTTTTCCTGCAGTCCTGACAAAGATGTTGCATTTTTAACATACGTGTATAAATCAGATCATATTTGCTGGTGGTTTAATATACCGTCTGTGTTTTTTAAACCATAATACAAAGTTAATAGGCCATTTTAAAAACAACCTATAAATTGTAATTTTCCTGCTACCCTGCAAACCCTGCTGGTGATAAAGTGGGTTTGAAAATGGTTGGATGGATGGATAGTTTTTTATTTACTGATGCCTACATTTCTAAATCATAATATACGATGAATAGGCATTGTTGAGGTATAAATAAAAAGCATTAATTGCCAACATACAGAATATGTTGCTACAGATATTTTTGATAATAAAAGCTGCTCACTACTCACTCAATATACTTTTTAAATTAAACATAAAATGATTAAGTCATTGAGAATAATAAAAAGTGTAAAACTAATTTAAAAAATGCAGAATTAATTGCTGTAGTTTTTTATAACTTCATTACAGAAGCCACTTTGTTATCCTCTGGATTCAGCAATGGAGTATTTACATGAGCAATATTCACATTTAACATGAGTGAAAATGCAAAAGCTTTTTCACTCCACATGTAACAATCAAGTAAGCAGAAAAGACTAACAGAATTCTGCAGGACAGTGGCAACAGTGAGGAAAGCCACAGGAGGGAGGCCAGCCATGATACCTGTGCAGTGCCTTTAGTGACGTGAGTGAAGTCGACCTATCTTCTCCATGATGAGACTATCAGATCTTTGCCAGTATGGCATTTCACCTTCTTTTCACTATTACTTATTGGGTCGTTACGAGTAGCCTATTCCCATTCTAACTATAGCTGTGCTGTGCTGGGCCACGCAGATAAATGCAAGTGAGCACCAAACCCTAAATTACTGTGTGTGTGTGGGGAATCCATCCGATCTGGATCTGGATACAGTACAGACAGTGGAGACATATTCCAGCTACACTATATACAGATGCCATATATATATATATATATATATATATATATATATATATATATATATCTCCATCCATTATCCAACCTGCAATATCCTAACTACAGGGTCAAGGGGGTCTGCTGGAGCCAATCCCAACCAACACTGGGCACAAGGCAGGAAACAAACCCTGGGCAGGGTGCCTGCCCACCGCAGGGCACACACACAACCACATACCAAGCATACACTAGGCACAATTTAGGATCGCCAGTGCACCTAACCTGCATGTCTTTGAACTGTGGGAGGAAACCGGAAAACCAAGGAGGAAACCCACACAGACACGGGGAGAACATGCAAACTCCACGCAGGGAGGACCTGGGAAGCGAACCCGGGTCTCCTAACTGCGAGGCAGCAGCGCTACCACCGTGCCACCCATATATGAAACTGAATTTAAAGCGGGTCTTTGAGAAAACTAATACTCATTACAGACTGTATGTAATATGTTTTGAATATTGATGAAGAAGACACTTTAAAAAGATTCCTGGGCCGGATGTGGCCTTTGGGCCTTAATTTTGACAGCCCTGTTGTAGCTTGATTTTTAGTGATATAATTATTTTGCTGGCATTTTATAATCATGTTTAGTCATTTTGCGGCTCCCCTGAAAGTTTGCTCCAGCTGAGGACCACTGCTTTAAAGGATTTCTACAGAGCAGACATATTGTAGTGGCCAGAGTTTCTGTATAATTTTTAAGCCCCACATGTTTGTCTCCCAGCTGCATTCACACTCACGTCACTCAGATTACAAGACAGAGAAGTTACTGTAGAGCTAAAGTTAACTTTTAACATTCTTGTTATGTACACAATCCGCTTACACCATTTACACAGCCCCCAGTCACTATGCTGTTTTATTATAAATGCTTACATTTTATTTTAACTTGCTTTACCTGCACAAATGATAGCTAGGAAGTGCAGTATGCATATGCACAGCTTACATTTTATTTTTTATTCATAAAACCGATTAGCAATTTGCAAGTTATTTGTTAATCTGCCAATTATGCATAATGAGCAAAAACCACCCAGTTCTGATCCGCTGTCAAAAAACCACTAACTTCACTTTGTTCAAAATATGTAGAGGAGGTAAAATATTTCTTCTTTGCTATCCATATCATCACACCTCTCTAGATGCTAACACCCAACGTGCTTGATCAAAACAAACTGCATTCAACCTGGATTTCTTGTTTGGACATGAAAAGCAGTGTAGCGTATTGTGACATACATCCTTTTGTTGGTTTGCAACCATGACTCTTAAGGCAAGATAGTATAGCTTGCACCAGAGGTGTATGAATGAAAGTCAAAATTAAGGAAAAGATGTGGCTGTAGCATTCGAGTACAACTGCATTAGTGAAAGCTCAGGAAGAGTTCAAGGAGGGAAGGAGGGTGGATCATGTTTCACTAATATGCTAGAGTTGTGTTTTGACCTAGAAAGCGAGCAAAGGCTTCATCTCAGCTTCTGTTATTTTGCAAAAGTTAGTGTAATGTAGGTTTAACAAGCTGTGTTTTACTAATCGGCTTGTTCTGTTTAAAATTGTTCTCGTTTTTTTACCCAATGTTTATAGCTTTCAGTTCAGCCACTGGAAACTCTAGGAAAATTGCTTAGATGGAAAAAGTTTATTTTCTCCAAATGTGTTGGTAAAATATTTAAAAACCTTTAGTACTATTGCTGTTTTTTGTCTTTCTAAAAAAAATAAATGTGATTTAATGCCATTTGTAAAGTCTGACTTCACCATAATCTAAAAATAGCAGATTTAACTTATTTTTTAAACGTGTGGTGCAACAGAGATGAACTACTTGCAGATTAATAATTGGTGCATTGATGTTGGTTTTCCTGCTTATTATACATTTTTCTTTTCCCAAAAACAGATCTCCAAATGAAAAGAACATCCATCGATTAATGTCCACAGTCAAGCCTCTGATGGAATCCTCACCAGCTGAAGCAGTGATTGATATTAAACCAGAACTTGATGATGATCTTATTGATGAGGACCTCAGCGCTCTTTCTGATGTTGCTACTTTACAAGGGGCAAAAAAAAAGCCTTTAGTCACTTTAACATACGGTTCTTCTCATCCTGCAACAGAAACCTACAGAGTTCCAGACAGTTGCCAGTATTTTTGCAACACATCAGAAAATAAATTACAGACCCCTACCCGAACAACCGAGTGTGCCTTGTATGACATCAGACCCATAGAGGTTGTTAGGACTTCCAGGACTATCCCAGGAGCATTTAGCAAGTTTTCAGAAAACTATGAACAGAGTAGCAGACCCAGGGTTAATGCTGAGAGAATTAATATTGATGTAAGTATCAAACTGACTTGCTTGCGATTTTATAAGTAATTTATGGTTTATAGGCCCACAGGTACACCTTTTGTTATCCAACTGCTACTATTAGACTACAGTAAGTGACTATAAAATTATAAAATAATTTGTATTTCATGTGAACTCACAATTCATGAATAATGGACACTTTAAAGATTATCATTTTCTTACTTATAAACCTTTCTGTTGTTAGCTTGTTATCTCCATATTTAAGGAAACTCTTAACATAATCTTTGCCACCTCAAGAGCATTGGCAAGGTTTAACATCTCTTCAGAAAAATCTTACAAAAAAATCCAGTATTGCAAAACATCATCATTTTGTTTGTACATTTTCAAAATAAAAGTTGCAATGCAGGACATTTTGGGTTTTCCCAAACAAACAGCTATTTAAAGAAAGCTAAACTTGATCAGCTTAAACAATAAATTTGATTAAAATATTTTAATATGTTTTTCCTTTATCTAAAGTAATAGAAAGAAATTAAATTCCAGTTGAGTCTCTCCGAAAGTTCTTTATGGAAATTACATTATTAACAGTTTGTTGGTATTTTTCAAGTCAAATTTATTTTTTCGCATTCATGGTATACCTGTACATTAATTTGTCATTGGAAATTGTGCCCTTGAGTGAAGTATATGATCATAAAACAGCTTTCTGTAGGTCACACCTTAACACTATAAGTAATATAGTTTATTTGATTTCATAATACATATTTAAATAATAAAAATGAACTAAGAAAAATGACAGTTTGGTGAAAATTGTAAAATATGGCAACTTTACTGGACAGCAGTGCTCTGCAGTTTTTGATCATCAACATATATAGAAATTCAGTTTGCAGATGCATTGAATCTCTTTTAACAAGTAGTTCAGTGGTAAAACCTTCTAGCATCAGTACTTTTATTAATAGTTTGGCAAATAAGATAATATAGCTAAGACAAGAGGGTTTGCCCCCAGCCCACAAACCCCCCGGCCTGCACCATGTGCGAGCCACTTTGCGTCTTTGCCACTAGTGTTGTGAAGAGGGGGGAAGAACGCATCCCTAGAAGATGTGGTCGCTGTTCTGACACCCCCTCTTAAATGGTAACCTCCTCTTTGCTCGATCAGCTGCTGGCCACATGATCTAGGGGGCTTCTCGTGCGGCGCTTCAAACATTTAAAAGCCTGTACAGCAGCTGTCCTACTATGTGTGTTTTATTTCCGGCCCCGGGCGTGGTTAATCTTTTGGCACAAAGTCCCATCTTGAAGGACATGAGTTCTTGATATTTTTTAGTTTATAATTTAAAAATGGAATAAGAATCTGAAAAATCTAACAGCATCACATTAAAGTTCAATACATTCTGAAAAGATTGATACCTAACATATATATGTAGGTTTTAAAATAAGCCTGATTTAAAGCATGACAAAAGAAGTGACATAAAAATGTCACATAAAATCGTTGCATAAAATTATTGCACTTTTAGGCTTAGGATTTTATATATAGAGAGTAGATAAATAAGATAATGGGGTGTGCCAGTAGGCTATTTAAGTATTATTTGTGTGATTATTAGTGTCCCTTTTGTGTTCAAATATTGTCTGCATTGATCCCCCATAATTTTCTTTTGTTTGCACTTATTTGTAGATGGTGGTGCACATAGAAAGGTATATAAAATACCATTGAAGGTTTTTCTTTCTTTAGCAAGTCAAGGTATTGTGATTATAGTAGTAGCTGACTTCTTCCAGAGTTTCAAAGTATGAATATTTGCTACCCAGTAGTAATACTGAAAACTTAGTACAGCCAGGTTTCCTTCTGATTTTTGTCTCTGAATGGACCATTTTTCCAGACATGACCTTCTCCTGTGTCCTATAGTTTTAGTATTTGGCTACACTGTATTAATCTAAACAAAGTTTCTATTGCAACTATTTAAGGTAACACTACAGAGGCAACAGTGACAGAGATTCTGGATAGAACCTATACGTTTATTTTCAAAATCTTAATGGTTGTTTTGTGAAATGAGTTTAATGCAGCTGGGATATTTTGCAAAGGTTATTTTATGATACTTGATTTCGAGTTCTGTGTTGGGATTTGACATTTGGTATTTCCGCCATCCTGGTTTTGACTTCAGCCTGTTACCCTGACTATTCTTTTGTATTGTTCTTTTTCTGCTCCATTTCCTAGTCTAATGATTTTTACAGACCAGTTCTTAGGGATTAGCTTTTCTACCAGCTCACAACATTAAGTATATTAAGCAATTAAGATCTCCTTTTCAGACCACATATTGATTGTTTATTGATAGTATCCCAGAGTTTCCCAAATGCCGGTGTGCAGAAGTTTTTGCTAATCATCTTAAAACTGGCTTGATATGTATATTAACGGCATCATATCCTTACTGCCAATCTGTAAAAAAGTCAGAGAATATCACCAGTCTGCGGTGTTTGCCACTTTTAATAAATCTGTAGGCTTGAAACTGGAAATTGCAACTTACCTTTAAAATGTTGCTATGCAAAACTCCATGGGGAACCAGCTTTTCAATGGAATATTAATCATGCGGTTCAAAACTCAACTGGGGACAATGCCCCATCTCTCTTCAGTGTTAATCAATGTAGCTGTATGAAACTCCACAGGAGACCCCCTGTTATGCAGTTTCCCCGTAAAGGTCCACGAAGAGATTCTCAAAATAAAACCAGGCCACTTGTCAAAAAACATTGGAAACCAAAATTAAACAGTGAAACATCAAGCCTCATTAAATAGTTTATTGATACCTTTTGTGATTTAAATGTGAAGAACTAATTAAATAGGAAAACTACAGTTGTCCCATCCATTCTGATATATAAATAACTAGCCACCTACGCTGTATAATTATCAACATGTACAGTCAACGTGGCTCACAGCTGCATGTGGACTGTAGCACAGACCAAAGCGAGTGAAGATGTGTTTGGTGACGTTTTGGGGGTGGGCACATGAGCAAGCAGTGCGAATGCCTCGAGAGCGAAGGTGGACGCTGGAGGAGGGTGAGAGTTGGCGGGCGGGGCTCTGTTGTGCGTTCCCCATGCTGCGGGAGGAGGGTTAGAGTTGGCAGGCGGGGCTCTGTCGAGTGTGTCCCATGGTCTTAGAGTTGGTGGGCGAGGCTCTGTCTTGCTTGCGCTCACTGTCTTGCGTGCCCTTAGTGAATTATATATATAGATTGGTTGGGTCGTATCCTACAAATAAATTGGATATCAAAAGTCTACATACTTTTACTGAAATGTTATATTTTATTGCAGTCTGTTCATGATAGATCTTTTGTAACTTTAATAAATTCTTTTAACCAGCAATATTTAAGTAAAAAATAAATAGATCATAATTAAAAGTAAAATGTTTTGTTGTATGCATGGATTTAAAAGTCAGTCTGTGAAAACTAATTTTATTTTGTTTTTGCTAATTTCTTAGGATTTTAAACTTTTTGCGAGGATTGTATATGAATATAAAAATTTAATTAATTTTCTGTCATATGATAAAGTGTTCAGTATTATTATTTCTAATTTAACAATAATTTATATCAAGGATCTTATAGTTTTTAAAGATGAAATCAAATAAACTATTTGGCTCCACTGTTAGTTTGACTTGAGTTTTTTTTCTGCTCATCCATAAAGGAGGATGTATCCAGAAAAAGAAAGTCATCAGTGATCAGTTCAGTGGTGAAGATAAATAAATATGGCAATGAAGACCAAGACACTGATGAAATGGAGGAGGAAGATGAAGGTTATCCTGGTAGAGCTGGTGGTCTTTTAAGTAGCATTTCAGTCCCTTCCAAACCAGAACGAAGGTAAACAAAAAAAAAAGTTACTATTATCTGAAAACAACAATCGTTTGTTATTTTGTCTTCATGTCTTTTCATGGAAGACCATTCCTTTATTTGGATCAGATACCCCATCTGGATAGTTGGGGTTTGATAAAGTAAAAATTTTAGTATGGAAAACAGTAAAGACATCTCTTACTTAAATTCTAATAATAAACAGCAGTTCCCTAATGGCCATGAATATTGACATGAAGGAGTTCTGTACATTAAAAACCCAAGTCAGCTAATTGTATGAACCTAATAATTTCTTTAACCCTTGTATACTCATTCTGCTTGAATATGTGTTATCTGTAAAGCATTTATCTTAATACTATTTCAACCAATTAACAGTCACAACTATATGACTGTTAGGTCCAAAACAACATTTTTAATTATTCTTGTGTAACAACCTCTATAAATTGCAGTCAATAGCCATAATTGTTCTATATGCTAAAATCTCCATTTGATAAGCCTTTGCACTGCCTTCAGAGTGGAAGTTGGTAAAGTGAGAAGTGATTAATCTAGTCATCAGGGGCCTCATGCATAAAGCCATGCGTAGAACTCGCACTATAACATGACGTAAGCACAAAAGCCGAAATGTGCTTACGCACAGAAAAATCCAGATGCAGAAATCTGTGTGTTTGCCAACCTCCGCATTCTTCCGCTACATAAATCCCGGTCAGCATGAAAAGTGACGCTCGTGCATGCGCATGCTGTCCCGCCCCAACTCCTCCCAGAATTATGCCTTTTTGAATATGCAAATTAATATAAATAGCCCTTAAGCTCAGCGTTCTGTGAAAAGACAATGAGAAAAGCAAGAGGGAAAATGGAAGAATTTCAGTGAATACCAAATGGCAAGGAAAAATGTACTATTTGTTGGTTTGATCGACTGACATAGCGTGTTGGAGAAACTCAAAAGCTCAAGTTCACAAAGTTGCACAGTGCCCTAAATAAAAAAGAAGTTGTCAGATATCAAAGTCGCTGTGAAAAGGCGAGTCGTAGCCCACCATCTGAGTTTCATATGAAAGCTTATTAGGGCACACAGAAAAAAAGCACACAGTGGGGAAAAAGGCACGAAATGTCAACTTCAATTTTCAAATTGTCCACTTTAATCACGTAGTTTATTTTGTCATTAAAGTAGAACATCATAAACTTCATCTTAAAATCGTTTAATTAACTAGTTTCTCAAATCACATCGTAAGTAAAGTAGTTAAATGCTTTGTTTTGTATGTGTTCTTCTATGTGCTCTATGTGTGAATCACTACATGCTTCTTAAACCGGCTTTCTCTACCTCTGACAGAACATAGAATCCATTACATTCGTGATATTACAGCTCTCTGAATAACTAAAATACTGAGATGTATACGTGATATCATTTTCATGATGATAGGAAAGCACGTTATTAAACATGGGTTTCGCGGAGGTGCAGTGATTGTGCGCGACCTTCGATGAAATAATTTATTGCAGCAGTACTCGGGGGCTGCTCTAGGCTGGTGGCGGCCCTGGGCAGAGAAAGAATCGGTGGCGCCTTCGCCCGCCAATGTCAATATGGTATCTTATGCACGGCGGATGGCCACGTCTGTTGCGAACACTGCATAGCCACCTCGTGCTCATGACACAAATGTTTAACTTTTGCTGAAATTTGCCGCTGCGTTTTTAGCTGTGTCGTTATTTTCTCTTTCTGTTTTATATTCAATATTTGGCAGCCCTGTGCAGGTGCACAGTTTGCATATGCCTAAGGCCGCCTCTGCAGTACTGTCTCTTTCAAACGTACTAAGCTCCAATTCATGTCCTTCCTTTTCTTTCTCCAAGTAAGCGATCGCCACACAATCAGCTCTGTAATGGATGTTAAGCCATCTGTAAGCTTATAACGCCGATTCTTCAAAACTTTTAAGGAACATTGAAATATCTTCGTAGTACATGTTTAATTATTCTATCCTTCACGCCAGTCCCAGTGAAGCATACAGTGCGAGCGGAGCGGAGCGCCAGATCCTTGCTAGCGTAGCGACACTGTGTCCTTTAATTATTAACAATATAGATTATTTAAATGAAGTTAAAGTTTTATCTGTATAATATAATAAACATATTTTTCTGCATTTCATCTTAAAAATGATATCGGCATCATATGTAAATACACTGTTTATAAAGTGGCTCAGGTTGTGCAATCTTATAACTGTACTGCAAGTTTACAGTTGGGTAACTGTATTAATAAGTACTAACAGTTCTACAAGGAGCAGTTGATGGACTGATTGAATGCGTTTAGAGTTCTTGGGATGAAACTGTTTCTGAACCCCGAGGTCCGTACAGGAAAGATTTGAAGAGTTTGTCATATGAGAAGCATTTCAAATAGGAAGCATGACTGAGGCAGTGTGTGCTTGATGCTGTATGCAGATAATTCTCTTTCTGATCAGCTGCTCCGAGTGGTGCAGTGAGAGTAATGTGGAAAACGGTGATCTGCTGTGGCAACCCCTAACGGGAGCAGCTGAAAGAAGAAGAAGGTGCAGTGAGAGTAACAATGCTAAAGCAGCTGTGGTATTTAGAATAGTTTGACCATTCCATGGACCATTATATTGTTACTGGTTAATTACAATCAGATGCATTAAACTAATAAACAATATGCGGTTAATTTCAGTGTATTTATAAGGTCGCGTCAGGAAAGGAAAAGATAACCACACAGGAACAATAGCACTGCTTTGACGCTGGGTGCCACCAGTCTGCAAAACCAAGCGGAGAACTTGCGTACGACAAGGTATGAGGTACTGTGGAAATGTGCGTGGCTTTAAGCCAAGTTTAGGTTTTATATATCGCGATTTGAACGTGGAAACATTCTCATGCAACATTTCTTTGCGTACACACCGTTTATACATGAGGCCCCAGGTGTATCCAGTTTTGCTACACTTCTCATCCTAACTGACACTTTGCTTAGGGCTGGTTTTTATCCCAAGTTGCAGAAGTGAATTTTTTCATTTCTTTTACTTAAGACTATTTTAGCATTCAGCGAACAGTTTAATGTACTTTGATGATCTGATTTTGGTACAGCATGCATATATTAATGAGAAATGTTTGTTAAGTGTTCCTCTCGTCAAGCAGTCCTGCATATTTGAAAGAGACCCAGCTTTATTAGGATAAAACATTTTTTAGAAATTTTGTTTATCGATATACTAGGGGGCTCCGTCCCCTGCTCGCTTCACTTGCCCACTCCCGAGTTTGGTTAACTGGATATACAATTTAAAGAGATTGTTATTTTCATGGGAATTGTTACATATTCTTTGAATTTTATGTTGCATCGCTTCTCCGTGATTGTAAATATACACCTGACCTAATTGTGGATTCTTGGAAATTAAACTTGTCGTAGCTTTAATTGTTGCATGACCACAGATTTTCATAGAATATGGTCCATTATTGTGTAAATCTACGTTTTGAGCATTGAATGATGCGAATGCGAACAAATTATTGTAGACTCGGATATTTTGCCTGTAGTGTTTGTGGGTTTCACTTTCACCAAACAACAGATCTTTTAATTCTTGCCGATACTCCTCTTCATTGGGAGGCAACACTACTTTTCCCTGATGGCAACACAAATTAGACGATCTACAAATCTCTGACTTAAACTTTAAAGCCTTACAATATCTACATACTTCTGACATATCGCCTATGTCCATATATTCAATCTCTTTTTGCTGTTCCGTTATTTCAACGAGTAATAATTTCCTTTTGTTTGTGCTAATGCGATCTTTACATTCTTTTTTTTTTGATACTTTTGAATTTTACTACTTTTTTTATTCTTTAACTTGCTCTGCATGTGTATCATGCTGTTTTTTTTTTGAGCCTTTCGAATTCCACTGCTTTCATAATCTCTAACCTGCTCTGCATGTGTATCACGCGATGTTTTTGAACGTCCTTATGAAGTCTTTTATTTCTGACCCCAATTAGACCTACAAGGTTTTCAATTCCACTTGGTCCGGGCTGATTATTACATTCCTTATTTGTAGAATTTGCACATAGATTATTATTGCTCTTTTTTGCCTTCTTTTCTCTCCAGCGCTTTTGGGTCTCTTTTTGATATGCTGCTCTTTCTTCTTTGCTTAGTCATTGATGTGCCATCTAGAATGTATAACATTTTTAAGAGCACATGAAGTGTGTCTGCCAAAAGCATTCTAACAACTGAAAGGTTTGATGTCCGTGATCTTGTTTTAAATTGGTTGTTCTCATATGACATCAAAGTGTCTTTCCGAGAAGGTCACGTCTCGACCCAAGATTTTTTTTATATAATAAAGAGAAATATGCTACAAACTAATGTTAAAAGTATACTTCAAAAATTTACAACTACTACTTTTGGAAGATATAAAATTTACTGGAGGATTAACATTCGCTATTTGTTTCTTAGAGTCCTACATATAACCTGTGTACTCAGTGGAAGATTGATTTGATTTTTGATTTGATTGGATTGTTTCCACAGTCAACAGAGGCAGTGGACTACAGCATGAGTCTTTTCTATTTCTGTTTATCCTCATAATTGCCACATTTCAATTTAAAATCTGCTTGAATATGCAGGGTCACTTAAAAACCTTAATTACTGATCAAATTGCAACACTGAATTGTCGGAAGAGTTTACATTTTGTAGTTTTTTTAACCTCAGACAAAAGCAAGCACTTGCATCATTTAGGCTGAATTATCATTGTTGTTATATTAGTAAATAGTGATGTTCCACCCCTGCTCTTGTTTTTAAAATTGTGCAATGCCTGCACAAGAATGAATCTTATTGTGTATTTATTTGCACTAATTTCTGGTAGATAATATCACTTTATTAGCTGGTGGGGCAAGTCCATACTAACCATTCTGTACATTAAGATAATTGACCTAATAGGTTGTTCTTGGCAGGTCATATAACAATCTTAACCTCCATAGCAGCAGTGAAACAAAGGCTTTGTGAAGTTGGCAAAATGAAAGGACAGGTGTTGCTTACACTGTACTGCTAGTGCAGGCTGTGAAACAGAGCAAGACACGATGCTATGGTTATTTTACACATGACTAGCAAAATACCCACGCTTCGCAGTGGAGAAGTTGTGTGTTAAGAAGTTAGGAAAAAGAAAAGGAAACATTGGATGCGAGGAATAAATATAGTCTCTCTTGTGTCAGTTCCAGTGAAGACATGTTAAAAAAAGAATCTCACGTTAAACGTCTCTGTCTCACGGGACTTCATACCGTGCCAACGTATTTGGAATCTTTTAATTCTCACTGGCAACACAAATTAGACGATCTACAAGTTTGCAACTTAAAGTTTAAATTTGAACAATATATTCGATCTCTTTTTGCTGTTCTGTTATGTCACAGAGTAATAATTTCCATTTGTTTGCATTAATGTGATCTTTCCTATCCTTTTTTTGAGACTTTCAAATTTTTGTACTTCCTTTACCTTTACTTCCGTACCTGCTATGCATATGTACCTCGCTAAAATTTTTTAATTCTTTACGATGTTTTACTTTGTCATCTGCTCTTTGTCTTTTATTTCCGACCCCGGGTATGGTTGCATTTCTTGGCACAATGACTCGTCTCGCGGGACGTGTAAGTGTCTCTCCGAGAAAATCACGTCTCGTCTCCTTCCAAGTTTTTTTTTGATAATAGAGAGAAGAGTAAATAATAATAAATTTAAAGTTTATCAGGGCAACTGATGAAACGGTCCTTACGGATGACACTGCAGGTGTGATGCGCTGGGCTGGCTACTTTGAGCAGTTATTCAAAGCTGATCCTCCAGCTAGGACGTTGGATATCCACGGTTCTTGAGGCTGATCCTCCAATTAGCTATGAACCACCCAGTCTCACTGAGATTCCACAGACGGTGAACCGGGTTTTGGTCGGGGGGGTGGGGTGGGCTGCGGGGATCTGTGGTATCCGGGGTGAACTTCTCCAGGCTGGTGGTAAGGCTGTCCTGCTGGCATTGCAAGTAATCTTTGCTTCCATTTGGAACACTGGCATCATCCCAACTGACTGGAAAATGGGACTTGTCGTCCCTATCTGGAAAGGGAAGGGTAATTGCCTGGATTGCAGCAACTGCAGGGGGATAACACTGCTCTCGGTGCCGGTTAAGGTCCTTGCTAGGGTCATCCTCAATAGGATCCGTGACCACTTGCTCACCTACCAGCGACCGGAACAGTCTGGTTTTACGCCTAAGAAGTATACCATAGACCGCATCCTGGCACTCACTGAGGGTTCTCATGGAGCACAAACACGAGTATCGGCAGAGTTTCTTTGCAGCCTTTGTCGATTTTCGCAAAGCGTTCGACTCAGTTGATCGAGCTGCCCTGTGTGACATCCTGAGGGTTTGCGGGATCCCCTTGAGGTTTCTGGATATCATGGCTGGCCTGTAAACTGGTACTGTGAGTGCTGTGCAGAATGGAGGCAGGACCTCTGCATTTTTCCCAGTTGATTCTGGGGTTCATCAGTGGTGTGTTCTTGCTTCTATTCTGTTCAATGCTTGTATGGACTGGGTGTTGGGCAAGATCCTGGGGTCCAGCGGCTGTGGGACATCTGTTGGTGAAGAAAGATTCACAGATCTTGACTTTGCTGACGATGCTGTGATCGCTGTGTGGCGCTCAAGAGACTGAGTGAGGAGTCGTGAGTGTCTGCGCTTGCAAGTATCCTGGATAAAAACCAAGAAATAGGCCTTTAATGACCTCTTGGACACAGTCATGAGCAGTGTGCGTGTTGTCTTGTTGAGAGGTTTACTTACCTTGTCAGTGACATTCATGTCTCTGGTGACTCTTCCTATGAAGTCAGTAGAAGGATTGTGAGAGCATGGGGGGGTCATGAGATCGCTGGAAAGGGGTGTGTGGCACTCCTGATATATATGCAAAAGGACGAAGGTCCAAGTCTTTAGAGTCCTGGTTTTTCCTGTCTTGCTATATGGTTGCAAAACTTGGATGCTATCCAGTGACCTGAGATGAAGACTGGACTCCTTTGGTACAGTGTCTCTCCAGAAAATCCTTCGGTACCATTGGTTTGACTTTGTGTCAAATGAGCGGTTGCTCATGGAGTCCTGAATGAGGCACATTACCTGCATTGTGAGGGAGCGTCTGTTACGGCACTACGGCCATGTAGCGCATTTCCCCAAGGGTGATCCGGCTCGTAAGATCCTCATTGTTGGGACCCGAGTGGCTAGACCAGGCCAAGGGGTCGCCCACGTAGCACCTGGCTGCGGCAGAGAGAGGGTCATTTCCGGAGGGTGGGACTGGACCGTGCATCTGCCTAAGGGGTTGTAAACCGGGATCCCGAGTTGTTTCGTCATGTAGTGGGTGTGGCAACACACTGTACCAGTGCATGCTCCTCAACTTGACTTATGTTTTATGTTGCATTAGAGTTATTCGTTACGTAATACGATTTTGTTTTGTTTGGCTTTGAAATTAACATGGAAATACTTCTTAAACTTACACTTTTACTGTAAAACTTAAGTAAAAACTATTTTTTGAATAGTGACAATGCAACGTGTAACTGCCCATGACTGAATTTCGTTTCTTTCCCTTTATTAAATAAAACGACTTTTTCGAATGTTTGGCTCTGAGATTTGTTTATTGTCTTTACAAAGGCTATTCTAACGGGAAACTGTTAACATTTTAATATGAATGGCTTATCAAGATCTCCTTCGTTGTTTAATGTTATTCATGGAAGATGTACTACATTAACTTTCTTTGATAAATCCTTCTTTTGACAGTAATTTGTGCAGTGGAAAACTGGACAGTGTTAACGGTTGTAGATATGCTTTGGGATATTGTAAGTTGATGTTTTCATCTGCCTCACGATCACCACCAACTGTTTCAGCATAGTCTATTGATACGCATTTAACCAATATGCAGTGTAACTGATCGACATTTTTGACATTAATTAGTTTGACTTCATCGTTTCTCGGTGATAGGACTGCCCGTTTACTAATTTTTTCATGTTGGTAACACTTCGTCATGAAATTCTTTAGTAAGATTTGGACATAATACGTCTTCTTTAATTGGTAACTTAAAGTGAGAAAAACATTAAAATTTATAAGATCTGATAGAGCAGAAGCTGTCTGTCAAAAGTATTCACACAAATGAGAGGAGAGATTACCGTGTGCATGTTTGAAAATGGTTGAGAGGAGGCTGTGGCTTGAAAAAATCTCATGGCTGAGGTCTCAACTTGCGGGACTTCAAAAAATCTTTTTTCTTTTTTTTTGTGGAGTATTCTTTAAATTTGACCTAACTGTAAGTATAAGAAGACAAGCAGAAAACATATACCTTTTACCACTGGAAAGGTCCCATATAAGATAATCACCAATTGAAACAAAGCACAAAAACTTCTCCACAATTAAATGAAACTGCTAAGTGACAGCTCCCCTGCCAATCTCACCCCACAACTTTTAAACACACCTACACTTGCCAAGTGGAGGTGTGATGTTTGAGTTTAGTATTCTTTTAACTTTTTTTTTTTTTCTTTTTTCTTATGCTTTAGGCCAACTTTACCACCTTCGAAACAGGCAAACAAGAATCTTATCTTAAAAGCCATTTCTGAAGCTCAGGAATCAGTGTCTAAAACGACTAGTTATCCACCAGGTGATAAAATGGATTTTACTTTATTGTATATATTAGCGGTTGCTGAAAAGTGTAAATACAACAGTGTCAGTAACTGGCATATCTTATAATTTGTTTTTAAAGATAAAATTTTAGGTTGAATATATAATTTTATTTTGATGTTTTGTAAAGTAATGCATTTCCTGTGTGATCTCCTTTTTGGTAAAATGCAAATTTCAAAATAGTTGAAAGTAACAGCCAAGTACAAAATAAATTAATTTAATTTCTTACCATTCCATATTGTAATTGTGTAATACTTTAGAATTCAGTATTGGCTTGCTTCAGTATTGCTGTTTTCTCATATTTACATAAAAGCCCCCATCATCTTTATCTGTCATTTTCAATTCTTGTTAGTTTGTTGCGTTAGGCCAGATACACCTTGTGTGTATATAGGACATACCTGAGAAAATATCACAAACTCATTGTAGCACAAATCTTTTTTTTACACATATATAGTTGAAGTAAAAAGTATGTGAACCCTTTGGAATTATCTGGTTTACTACATAAATTGGCCATAAAAAGTGGTCTGATCTTCATCTAAGTCACAGATACTGATATACACAATGAGCTTAAGCCAATGACACACAAAAAATTCTACTCTTTCATGTCTTTATTTTACGAATGCTTTCAACGTTTACAGTGGTAGTGGAAAAAGGTGAACCTTGGGATTTAATAACTGGTTGACCCTCCTTTGGCAGCAATGACCGATATCAGGCGCTTCCTTTGACTGCAGATCAGACCTGCACATCGTGCGGGGGGAATTTTAGCCCATTCTTCCCAGCCTAACTGCCGTAACTCTTCCATATTCTTTGGTTATCTTCTGTGTATGGCTGTCTTCAAGTCATTCCTCAGCATCTCAATAGGGTTGAAATCTGGGCTCTGACTGGGCCACTGCAAAAGGTGGAGTTTGTTTTTCTGAAGCCATTGTGCTGTGGATTTGCTGTGGATTTGTTTGGGGTCATTGTCAACCAGCCTCTTCTGAGGTTAAGTTGACAGAGAAACACCCTCACATTATCCTGGAGAATTTATTGATAAACTTGTGAATTCATTTCCCCTCAATGATGGCAAGCTGTCCAGGCCGTAATGCAGCAAAGCAGGCCCAAATCATGATGTTCCCTCCACCATACATTACTGTAGGGATGATGTTTTGATGTGGATATGCAGTGCCCTTTTTACACCAAATGAAGTTCTGCTTGTTCCTCCCAAATAGTTCAATTTTGGTTTCATCATTCCGCAAACCATTTTCCCAGCACCTTTTTTGATAGCAGTGGCTTCCTTCTTGATGTCCTGCCATGGACTCCTTTCTTGTTCAATGTTTTGCGTATAGTTGACTCATGAACAGAGATGTTAGCCAGTTCTAATGACTTCTTCAAGTCCTTTGCTGTCACTCCAGGGATCTTCTTTACCTCATTGCTGACTTTGCGTTGTGCTCTTGGGGTCATCTTGGCAGGGCGCCCACTTCTAGGCAGAGTAGCCCCAATACCAAATAATCTCCATTCATAGACAACTTGCCTAACAGTAGACTGATGAATATCTAAAATCTTTGAGATAACTTTGTAACCCTTTCCAGCATTATGTAGATTAACAATTCTCGATCATAGCTCTTCAGACAGCTCTTTTGTGTGAGGCGTGATTCCCATCTGGATATGCTTCTGGTCAAAAGCTCAAAGTCAAACTTTAGTGTTTTTTATCAATCACAGTAATTCTAGGCCACACCTCTGAACTCTTTTCATTAAATGCACTCCAGTTGTTCTAAATTCTGATTGCAATGAGCTTTTTAAAAAGTCATTAACTTTTTCCAACCTTCAGTTTCACAGTTTGAATGATTTATTCAATATGGTCAAAACTTCTCTGAAAATCTGTGTACCTTTAGTTATAGGAGACTGTGTTTGTTCATTATTGTGGCTGACATGAAGATATGACCATGTTTTATATGGGAATTAGACATAATTATGGATAATTTCTAGGGGTTCACATACTTTTTACTTTGACTGTAGTTTGGGTAATGTTTTTCATATTATCTAAATGTATAGATAAAGAAGAATAATGCATTTTATTATGATTCCATGTTTCTGTATAAGTACATTTCCTATTCATAAAGGGTGATTTTATTCTCAAAATATGTCTTGGACCATTAAAATACTAAAGTCAGTCTTGATAACTCTCTAGAAACACCAGGTTAAAAAAAATAAGATATATACAAAAAAAGAAACGTCCTCTGACTTTCAACTGTTTTTACTTTCAGTAAACTTAATGTGTAAATATTTGTATGAACACTAAAAGAGTCAACACCATAAGACATAAACTAAAAATGTCTCACAATGTGTCCCTGAATGAAGGGAGGCTCAAAATCAAAAGTACCAGTCAGTATCTGGTGTGGCCACCAGCTGCTTGAAGTACTGCAGTGCATCTCCTCCTCATGGACTGGACCAGATTTGTCAGTTCTTGCTGTGAGATGTTACCCCACTCTTCCACCAAGGCACCTGCAAGTTCCTGGACATTTCTGGGGGGAATGGCCCTAGCCCTCACCCTGCGATCCAACAGGTCCCAGACGTGCTCAATTCCTTCGACGATAAACACGAATCCGTCCATCACCCCTGGTGAGACAAAACCGTGACTTACCAGTGAAGAGCACTTTTTGCCACTCCTGTCTGGTCCAGCGAAGGTGCGTTTGTGCCCATAGGCGACGTTGTTGCTGGTGATGTCTGGTAAGGACCTGCCTTACAACAGGCCTACAAGTCCTCAGTCCAGCCTCTCTCAGCCTATTGCGGACAGTCTGAGCACTGATGGAGGGATTGTGTGTTCCTGGTGTGACTCGGGCAGTTGTTGTGGCCATCCTGTACCTGTCACGCAGGTGTGATATTCGGATGTACCGATCCTGTGCAGGTGTTGTTACATGTGGTCTTCCACTGCGAGGATGATCAGCTGTCCTTCCTGTCTCCCTGTAGCGCTGTCTTAGGCGTCTCACAGTGCGGACATGGCAATTTATTGCCCTAGCCACATCAGCAGTCCTCATGCCTCCCTGCAGCATGCCTAATGCACGTTCACGCAGATGAGCAGGGACCGTGGGCATCTTTCTTTGGGTGTTTTTCACAGTCGGTAGACAAGTCTCTTTAGTGTCCTGCGTTTTTAGAACTGTGACCTTAAATGCCTACTTTCTGTAAGCTGTTAAGGTCTTAACGACCATTCCACAGGTGCATGTTAATTAATTGATTATGGTTAATTGAACATGCATGGAAAACATTGTTTAAACCCTTAACAATGAAGATCTGTAAAGTTATTTGGATTTTTAAAACATTATTGTTGAAATACACAGTCCTGAAAAAGGGACGTTTCTTTTTTTGCTGAGTATATTTCAACTTTCTCCCACAATAGCCTGCCATCTAAGGCCAATTAAAGATGAAGTGTGAGGCGCACTTGTAAAGCACGTCTGTAGAACTGTGAGACAGTACAATATGTGCTTCGTATGAACTTTTCTCCATCTTAAGCAGTTTGATCAGTCTGATTCTCTCAAAAGTGCACCATTGGAATGCTCCTTTATTGGAGTGGTATGTGCCATGTCCAAATATGGTAGTTCACTAAGGCATCATGTTAGATTGGCATTTGTCAAAATATTAATTTAGTTTGCCAGCAGCCATACCTTCATTTTCTTAATCTTCTGTTCTAGGGGAGGATCTGTATATTAGCAGTGTAATCCAAGAGTTTTGTTTTCCTACACTTGCATTTAGTTAGCAACACATTTTGAACATATGGATTTATTTTCTCTTTCTCTTTTCTTGGTTAAAGAGCTTGTTAGAATAAAGCCTACAACCAAAAGAAAACAGTAATTGTGTTTGTTGGTTAATAACTTTTTTCCATTTTCAATAGAAGCTCCTAGGGTGTTGTACCGTGTTAGCCATTATGAATGTAATGTGAAGTCAAGCAAAATGACATCTTGCCTAAAGAAGGGGCCTGAGTTGCCTCGAAAGCTTGCATATTGTAATCTTTTTAGTTAGCCAATAAAAGGTGTCATTTTGCTTGACTTCTCAATAGAAGCTCCTGAAATTTTGTTTGTGCTCTAATCTGTGTTATTTGAATATATAAAAAGGCTTGCAGTGCTTCCACATCATAGGTTTTAAATAAAGCAGAAAATTCAACGAATCACTTTTAGCATGGTGCCTTTGATCCTAACCTTGGAAAAGTCTATAACTTTATTGAAGCCCCTATGTGAGTTTTGGTAAATGTTTTTACTCTTTGCAGTTCCACAGAGACAAACAGTCCCAGTTGCCCCGAGAACACGCAGTTTAAGTGGAGAAGAAACTCTTGCAGCCCAGCATGTCCATGAGACCATATACCATACAAACACCAGAATCCAGCTGGACCCAGAAAGAGACCATCACTTACAAAGGCAGTCAGGTTAGTAGGACTCACATTAAGGCATTTCTCCGTGATTGTAAACAGATTTTGCAAATAACTCTATATTTAAGAAAATGACAGGTGATATGCTTTATTTTATCATATTAAAATACTCTGGTAAGAATTTGTTATTGTTACAGGTTTAAACTTATTTATATTTAAATCAAAGTTTATTATGTAATATTAATGATTATTATACAACTAGCTGCTTAGGCCCATACTGTAAAAAGCCCAGGGTCCTAGAAACTAGTAAAATCATCAGAAAAAAAAATTGAAATGAAGAGATGTCGGGTAAGTGAAAGGAACTACTCTGGGCTTCTCTCTCCTAGGAGGTCTCGTTTTGCCGACGTGCTCGCCTCGCTTGTGTATCCTCGGAGGTGGCTCCAGGCTTTAGTTTCTGCTGATTTTTTAATTGGATGCCTTTGGTTTGCCTAATGTATTTTCTCATTTAATTTGCCATTCTGCTGTTGTTGACATTGGTTCAAGCCGGTGTCATCCTTTTCCAAAATTGACTTGGGTAATTAATCAGTCCCTCTTTTTTTGTCTTTCTATTTCTATATTATTAAAGGTAGCTATTTAATGATACACACATGAAAATAGGACCATTTTAACTGATTAGCTGTTTTCTCTTTTATTATTTGAAAATCATGTTTAGTTGTTTTCACAAGAAGGTGAATTAAAATGAATTTAGAAAATTAAACAACTCTTGTGCACTTATAGTGAGGGTATGACTATATTTGAAATTTTCTGTTACATGAAGAACAAGATTTATTTTAAATAAGCAACTTTTTGTAATTAAAGCCTATAGCCCAGAATTGCCCACCTAAGATCTAGCAAAGTTGTAGGCAAAGGTTTTGGTGACAGGCTAAATTGTCACTAACGACTTGTCACAGTGGGCTGTACCAGAATGTAGGTAGTTTCAGATTTACTGTATTTCTTTTTCTGGCACTGACAGTCAAAATGTTGTATGATACAACTGTGTTGTAGAATGGTATTTAATACTAGATGGCAGCTACCGAGAAATAAGCCCAGTCAAACAAGCGGTGTGAAGCTGCAGACAAGGAATAATTTATGAATGCAAGAATTCACTCCTGAGTTACTAGTTTTTGTCATTAAGCACAGCCTTTCTTATTGTGTGTGTGTGTGTGTGCGTGTCTGTGTGTCTGTACAATGCTTTTTGTGGCGGCTGGTTTCTTTATCATGCGACCTGTTCACTTTAAAATCCAGCAGTATTGCTAATACACAACGGCTGTGTACATGCATTCAATAAAAAATGATTACTCTCCATTTTTATGTTTTTTTTTTTTTATAATTTCATGTTAAGGCTGCAACCAGTCCTGATAATACACCATTTAAAAGGGCAGCACTTTCAAAGTGACAGTGATGGAAAATAGAAACATATGACATATTTTACTAGGAAATAATTGGTACGTTTCCATTCACTTGTCAAATATCGTTCAGTCAAACAGTTGGAAATGTTGTAAAGGTGCATGCAGCAATTTCCCTGTGAAAACTATTTTTTCTAGACAGCCCAGCAGTATGGCAGTTACTGCTTGCAGTCTCAAGAATCTTGAATTGAATTTTCTGCACAGGCACAGTCTATGGAAGATGCACGTCCCACCTGCTTTTTTGAACTTTCAAAATACAAGTGCAGTGTGTTCAGTGCTGTCTCTACATTGGCTATTTCTCAGTGAATATTTGGGTGTGTGTGTGACGGGCAGGTGCCTTGACCTGGGCCAGTGTTTGTGTAGAACCTGACGCTGTCAAGGGCCTGGCAGCCCTAAACCTGATTGAGGTTTTAAAGCCTATAAAAAGGTAAAAAGTAATGTTGTCACTTTGCACAAAATTTTTTTTTTTACATTTAAAAACACTAACAATTTTTTTTGTCATTCGTTCAGTTGATTTTAAGCAAGGTAAATTATGAAGTTTACTTTTGAACATACCCGTGCTGCTCATTTTAAGGTGTCTTCTGGAGGAGGACAGAACCCAGGATGGAGGATGAGGCTTATGGTGTGCTAGTGCAGGTGTGCTCAGGCGTGCAATTGAGTTCTGTCTTTTAATTCACAAATCATTCATACTTCATTACTGTTGTCTCGAAACAGGTTGAGATAAGTGTGTGTGTGTGTGTGTGTGTGTGTGTGGATCAGTTTTCCTTGTGATTGCCTGGTGACCTCACCTCATATCAGATTGGAACATTACGTTAAAGGGTTCTGAACTTACTGTTGCTTCAGTTTACAGTTAACGCTGTTTACTGAAAGACACTATATTAGTACAAGACAGTGCAGGATAATAGTATGAACTCCACAGCCTCCACAAACCTTATCCTCATCCACTGTCTCTGACTCTTTCATTGCTGCACCTCGGGTATCAAGTACTGGGATTCATTCTTGTCTCTGCTTATTATTTTTCATACCTTCTCATAAATTCCTGGTACTGTGCACTATTGAAATCAGACCATGCCGATTAATTTACACAGTAAATAAAGTGACGATGATGTGGTATGACTGTCTGTTGCAGTACAGTTTAAAGATATTTTATTTAAGGCTATATGTTAAGCAATGACTTCCTAAAGCTGTTCAATGATACAAGCCTATGAAGTTGATTAAGTTGTAATTTTAAATGCATGTTTTGATTTAAATATTTGGGAGACATAGCCTCACTTGACTCTAGAAGAAAATAATTCTGTATAGTGCATATAATTTTATATATATTACTAAATTAACATTAAATTGTGATTAAACATACACGTGCTGCAATTAATTTTACTTTGTGACTTTTTAACCTAAATTTGTTTTCTTGTTAATAGTTCATTCAAGATTGTTGGCATCCCGTCTTCAACTTGACATTCAAGAAGAGGCCTTATTGAAACTTCAGGGTTAGTAATATTCAGCAATGTGTTGACAGATAATTCTGTTTTCACCTAATTCTTATTTTGTATGTAAATCCACAGTTTATAAATTAGAATAAAAAAGTGTAGCCTAGTATTGAACTGTAAATCTGAACTTTCCAGTTTAATTCTAACTTCTGGGTCACTCTGTAACACTAACCTGACTTGTTTATCTGCCTCTGCTTCATATGCAAAACACATTTATAATAATTGTACCATCAATTTAATTACTATTCATAAGAGTCCAAAATATTTTACAGAATGTGTGTAAACCTTGTGTGCAGTCAGCTCCATCTTGCTAATAGGTGTGAGCAAAGAAGGCTATGCAAAATAAACATTTGTATTGAGCTGTGTTTGGCCTAAGACTTATGGGAATCTTTATTTTTAATGCAACTAGAGGGCTTTGCCCCCCCGAAAGCGCTACACGCCATTGTGAAGAGGGGGGCTGAACACACCCCAAGGGGACACGGCCACTCCTCCGAAACACCGCTTAAATGGTGATACAATGGGAAACTAACAACAAATACAGTTATTTTTTTATATATTTTTTTTTACCTCCTCTTTGCTCGATCAGCTGCTGGCTTGCTGCTGCTGCCGTGCCGCATGATCTGCATTTCATGCAGTGCTTTGAAAGTTTACAAGCCTGTACAGCAGCTGTCCTTTTGTCTCACTGCCTTGTCTCTCTTCTCTCCCAGACATCCGTTTTTTCACCGAGTAATATTTTCCGTTTGTTTGCGCTAACTTGGTCTTTACTATCATTTTTTGAGAGTTTTGAATTTTCCTACTTCCATTATCTCTAACCTGCTGTGCATGTGTATCACGGGACTTACAACTTAAAGATTAATTAAAAAAGTCGTAATTAAGTTGACATTCATTTTAGTGAATGGCAAACAGCTCATAAGGAAAAAACATAAATGTTTATTGAATTTTATTATTGAATGGATATTAAAAAAATAAATTAAAACAAATTTCAGAAATTTAAAAGTTATAGTAAAGCAGGTTAGTGTTTTAAAAAATACAAGTGCATTTTGTACCCACACAACATTTATGAGTAAAAGAAATATCGAAAGGTTAAAGTGGATTCTTTACTACAAGAATTGATTGCATCTTGTGCTATACACGTATCTTTATTTACAATCAGATTCCACTGTGATAAGCAGCTGTTATTAAGTGTTTATTGCATATATAACAAATATAAGAGCTTACTAGTGGAATTGCCATTCTGCTGGTATGGTGAACTGGGATGAGAATGTCATTGTGACAAAGCAGACACTAGTGACCATCATTTACGAAAATTAACAAGAGTTTTTACTTAGCAAATTGATTTTTTTTTCCCCAAAAATATGCATTCATTCTTTGTGTAACATTGTACACTGTGTAAACATGCTTATATTTGGAAAGTGCTGTTTTCCAAGATACACATTTTATGCAAATATACATTTGTGAAGATCAGGATGCTTCTTCACAAAATTTTTGTTTTGCAATTGCCATTTTTCTGAGAAATATTCTAATACCAGTAACGGCTTACTGCACAGTAACATGCATACACTTGACTTGAGATTTCCATCCTCTTTCTCTGTACGTTTACCGTTCATTTGCTCAGAGGTTGATGTGGTTGCTCCTTCCTGAGCAGCTCTTCTTTTCTCTACTGTAGCGGCCCGCTGCTTCTCTTCTTTCGTCGGCATCTTTTCACGTTAAAACTGATTAAGTCAGTGTTTGTGTTGCAATTACTTAGTATGTTTTCCTTACATTTTCACCTAAGCTGCTACTTAAGTCTTCAATCTGCCTCAAGAATGATTTGAGATATGAAGAGGTAGGGGAAGTGACGGCGAAGGAGGTAGGGAATGAGAATGGCGCACAGCCGCCCTGCTGGTTGCTGCCAAGAGTTGATTCTACAATAAAATGATATAAAAATAAAAAGAAGAATAACCTTGGAGGTCAATCATCACCCCAAAATTGGATAGTAGACGTCACGTAGTATATGTGTACCAAATTTCAGGTCAATAGGTCACACGGTTTGCAAGCTACAGGTGATTTAAAATCCTGGACAGACAAACGATCAGCCACAGTAGTGTATTATATATAAAGATAATTCAAACTGATTAGATGGTGTGGCTTTTATTGTTTTTGATATTAGTTTTGCTTTTAATGCATTGATTGATAATGTTATGATTTTATTTAGAAATTTTTAGAAAATTTTAGAATTTGTTTTATAAAAAATGGTAATGATTTGAGCTAATTTAATGTACATTCTGACATACTTTTCCTCATAGGAGTAAGTGAACTGGCAGACATGAAGCCTGACACACGGTCATTTATCCTGAAGAAACCAGCACTGGAAGAAGCAGGGTCCTTGGCAAGCAGATTAGGGACAGAATATGCAGAAGTGAAGCCCACTTTATCAGAACGCCTGGTACAATCAAGGTATGTCTGCAGTCATTCACAAACAGCATTTTCAAACGTCTGTCGATACATGCAGTGTATGCTCTCTGCCTTAACTTGGTTTCTGTGCACACTTTGTAGTTGCTCATTGTTGTTCCACAATGTAGAGTTAACAAAACTGAACTAGGATGGATATGTTGGAGTCCGATAGTTACCAAGTGGAAAAGATTGACATCATTTCTTAGACTCTTCTTTTTTCCTAACAAAGCTCCAGTGAAACATTGCAACTGTCAGTATCAAGCTTGTAAACACTTTTAGATGATGGTTGCTAAAAGAAACATGGCACCTATTTTATTTACAGTTGCCAGCTGAAATGTGCACAAGCAAAGCAGGAAAGAACTGTCTAATGTTGTCATTTTTTCTATTGAAACCTTTCTTCTGTGTGTGTGCCAGCCTGTGAACAATAATAGATCCTTAGCTGTTAAAAGGAAATACGGCATCGCATTCATGTGCAGTTGCTAACCCAGATGTGCACAAGTCACTAAAGCAAAGAGAAGCCAATAATGTACAGTGTACAACGGGTGTATCATGTTTTCATTTAAAGCAAACATATCAGAATTTTCAAAGGCATTATGTTGTATTAATATTAATTCATTCTTTCCCTTAAAGGGATGTGGCAGAAACTTTAAGACCCACCAGTCCTAAATTTATTGTAACTTTGGATGGAGTTCCCAGTCCACCAGGCTATGAAAATTATGGCGATGACATGGGAGATCTGATTTTAAAAGAAAAGATGAAAGCAGACAAAGAAAGTTCATTATACTCCCAGCTGGAAAGGAAACGTAAACTGAGACTGGAGCGGGATGAAGTCCAAAATCTTAGTGGTTCAGACGGTAAACTGGTTACTTTATTTGAATGTGTAGTTTGTAGCAGTTTTTTTGCAATTGCAGTACTATTTCTAAACAGTTATATTTATTTTACAGAGGATTTTGATAAAGAAGAAGGGAATATGAAACATCAGAAAGTATCAGAGCGCTGCAGATACTGGCCAACATGTAAAAGTGGTGACGAGTGCATATACCATCACCCAACAACTATGTGCAAGTAAGAATAATACAGCTAGGAACAACTATGGTGACAGTTTGTCTGTGTTGCATGTCTGTTATTTTAGAACCAGTATGTATTTCCACCATAAAAGAATATACACGTCTTAATGACTTTACTTGGCAGAATTCTGTTTCTATTTTTTCTTTGATGGTCTTGAGAAGTATAAACTTTCCTGTTAAAGTGTACTGTACTGAAAGTCGCCACCAGAAACACTAACTGACTTTTTTAATTTTAAAAACGAAATTAAAGGCCTAGA
The DNA here is from genome assembly GCF_016835505.1 of Polypterus senegalus. Lineage (NCBI taxonomy): Eukaryota > Metazoa > Chordata > Cladistia > Polypteriformes > Polypteridae > Polypterus > Polypterus senegalus. The sequence goes on along the minus strand of NC_053171.1, from coordinate 48,959,891 downwards.
ATGACTCAGCTTAATGTACTACAATGTACATTTATTTTTAGTTACTGATTTAGTTTATAAACCTATTGTTGATATCACTTAAACAATAAACAAAGTTTCAGTTGGAATATCACAAGCTTTAATTTTACAAGAAAAATCTGTTATTTTCTGTTCTCAAGATGCAGTGTAGCTTTTAGCTGTGTATACAGTGCCGTGCAAATGTGTTTGCCACTACATTTCCTTTATTATTGCAAATGTTCGACAGAGAATATTTTCAGATCTTCAAAGTCCAATATTAGCCTAGTAAAAGTTAGACTTTTTTTTTACTTTTATTATCTCATAAGAAAATGTTTTTAGGGTATTGTTAGACAGATACAAGAAAATAATCCAAGAGACAATATATGACAAGTGCAGTTCAGTAGACACACCTGTAAAAAATGACACAATTCGGCAGGATTCCCACAATTACTAGAAATCCAGGAATAAAAATGTTCTTAAATGTGTTGCTTTTAAGCTTTGGGAACCTAAATCTGATGGCAGTGAATGAAACACAAGACACAGAGGCTCTTGACTGTCCTCCTTATATTGTAATAAACTCGCAATGACAGTCAGCTTCAGAGTGTAGGATTTGAGCTCCTGCAGTCTTTTGTATACAAAATGAAGAGAAGGGAGACATCAGCCTCAACTCGATTTCATCCTCTGCATCACCTTATAATTCTCTGACTTTGTGTTCTATTAGTTTAAAAGGTTCACAAACCAACCCACCATATTGGGGCCTGAACAGGATTTATCAGTCAAGTCTGTTGACTAAAATGTGAGGTTGGGTTGTACTCCGGGCATATGAGAATCCATTAGAAAGCAGTCTTTCGTGCGTTTTTGATCCTCGTACAGCAGATTCAGAACTGGAGCTGTGGCGTCTGTTCTGTATTCAAACTGGTAAGGGTCCAGAGAGGCTTAATTTTTTGTATACCAGCTCTCTGTTAATTATCCTTTAAATTATTTAATTATAGGAGAAGTTAAAGCCAACAATCTGGTCATTTAAGGTTAAGAGTTCTACGATGTGAGGTTTTGATAGTTAGCCTTAAACCCTGGCAGTTCATCATCATACCTGCTTTTGCTGTTAAAGGTGGCCAACATCTTCTTCCCATTTCACTATGATCCCAGACTATCAGTCTGCAGTCCATTCTCCATCCTCTCCTTCTACTTAACACTAGAATTACCAGAGCCTACGAAAAAACTCGTAAATCCGTCTCACTTAAATCGCTTCTTAAAACCGTTCTCACCTCTCCGACAGCGTCTTTTGTCATCTAAATGTGCTGATAAAGACAATCTGCAAGCAGCCGGCTATTCCATCCCCCCACCGACTTTGAACGTGCACAAACTTCTCCAATCTCGTGCCCTGATTGATTATCTGGGAGTGAAGTGGAGTTTTAGAGTGAAAATAATAGATCATTGTTTGGAACACACGCATTTCATGTCTGTTCCGTTTCTACAGTAATCTGTGTAAACACATTGTTAAAACAAACGTTTTTTATATTCTACTAGTAGATGACAAAATTTAGGCATAAACTATATAATGTATGAAGCCTGAAGTCCAAATATCAAAAGAAATATTTTCACAGAAGGTACAAATCTAACACAACAATTGCGCTTTTATTCAAAAATATAACTGCAGAAACAAAAAGCCGCCTTAACACGCGACATTGACACCCATTTATTATGACTGCCTTTGTGGTGTGATAGAATCAGCTGCTGACTGGGAATCAAAAGCTCGTGAGTTCAATCCTTCACCCCAGTAAACTGCTCTTAGTCTTACTATTTTAGAATAAAAACATACACTTGATTTCAGTCTGTAACAGCCGGTGTAATTTATGATACTTGTAAAGGTTAGCTTTTTTTTTTTTTTTAGTCAGTTTTATTATCTCAGCTGCGTTCATGAGCCCAAACACACCCCACCCGCGCATCTGACACTGCAGTTTTCACATAGACGTGCTGTAACAGAGGTAAACTCAGCTCCCTTCTACATCGGAGCAAGAATGCACGTACCATTGCTTGCATACTAAAGTGTCAGCAGACACTTTTTGTGGCATTACACATAGTTTTGAGCATGCCCTCTGCACACTACTTGTGACTTTAGGCTTTAGGAAGTAAGTAAATAAATAAAGGTAAATCGTGTCATAAAATGATTTCTTCAAAACGTCGAATGTTATTTATTTGGCACAGACTTGCTCAAAAATAACATGTGTAATGCCACAAAAAGTGCATGCAGACATGTCTGTGCCATCTTTGGAATGCATTTCCCCTTTTGTATTCTTTCTAGTTACCTGATTATTATTTGATTTTAACAAGTTACTGAATTAAAAATTGCCATCTGATTCACTAAGAAATCAGGGGTTAGATGTCTCATCGGGTAGGTTCCAAAGAAGCAGGTATTCTCTTCTATATGTAATCCATGCCAGCTCTTTTGGAAGAGTGGTATAAATGTGAAGAAGGTGGTGTGATGGCGCCAGGTGAGACAGACAATAACCAAAGTCAAAGAGGGCATAACTGGGAGTCAGGAAGACACGAGGTGACCGTCCAGAGACACACGGAAGTGGTAGTGAATGTAACAGGTAAGGCAGGCCGTAGCTAACACTGAAGACTTGATGAAAGTGCCGTTTAGCTTCCAGTGATGCTAAGGAAGGTGCCAAGAGGAAGAACAGCGCAGAGATGAGATCAGAGATGAACACAATGGTCAAAACCAGATGAAAATATCTAGAAATGGCAATTGCCATAAAAGGTGGCATAACTGAGTATTGCTAGTTTGATAAGTTAGTTCATTTAAAAAAGTCACATCATGTGTAAGATTTTGGTTGGCAAAGTGTAAACATTCATCGTAAAGTATTTGTATTAACAGAGGGAAGTTTTTTTTTTGTGACACTGTGCGTCGTCTTTGGCAGTTGTTTGTTATAATGGCACTACCATTTTCTTTCTGTTTTCATTGCTATTGAGCTTTGTTGGGCTGACTGGGCTGTTCACATAATTGTTCCAACGTTCTAATATGTTGCTTGTCTTTGTGTCGCCGTACAGATCAACTTAAAAATGATTTTCACTCAAACAGCACATTTCCTTTTGTTTTTTTTGCTAAGATTGTTTTATGTTATCAAAACAAAAAAGTCACCTTTAAAAAGATCTAGTTTTGACTCCATGTGATTTGAAATGAAATAAATAGTGATCCCCCACTATATCGTGGTTCAACTATCGCTGAAAAATTCAATAACTACATCCTACTTGTTGTGTACTTTGCAGCCAATTTATAACAAGGCATACGGTTTTCAGCAGTCACTATGGTAGACAAAGAGTTTTGCGTTACAGTACCCAGATGATTTTTTACAAGGTCCGTTATTGGCTGAAAGTGGAGACTCAACCAATAAGAGCGGGATTTTCATTCTCTTGGGCTCTGATTGGCTGCTGCTAACGTGTTGTAATCTCGCAAGAACAGCAAGCGTGGGTCCCCAACGCATCTCAGTTCTCTGCATATCGCGTACCTTGCTTGTGGTCCAATTGTTGTGAGCAAACTTTTTGTGAACTTTTCGTTTTGTTTTAAGCCCTATGATGGCTCCCAAGCATCTTGCATCTTTTAAGCCTTCTGGTAGTAGTGAGCCTAAGCGCCAGACGAAGACCTTGACCGTTCAGGAGAAGGTAAAACTCCAGGATATACTTTGAGAAGGAAATCGTTGAGCAGACGTCGCTTGCCATTATGAGTTTCCATGTGTTTAAAGCGTGTGGGAGGGGTATTTTAAGGCTTAAACTATTAAAAAATGTTTACTTATATGGTCTTTCTATATCGCGGATTTTCACCTATTGCTGATGGGTCTGAAACGTAATTTCCGCAATAGGTTGGGGATCACTGTATCATCATTTTGGGGTAGGATTTGTTATTCAGTACAATTAGAGAACTGGTCAGGGGTCTGAATTCTTTAACAGCACTGTGTATGCCACTGCCAAATTGTCTTTGCACGTGACGAGATGGAGTGGTGCTTTCACGAAAAAGTAACCCACACTGCAGCTCCACTTACTTGTATCACAGATGCTCATAGTTGTCGAAATAAATCACCTTTCAAAAAATAATGAGGAAATTTGTTTTATAATTTTTTAAGTATAAGTGTATGAAATTACTATTGGCCCTCGATCAGCAGTTTATCTTATCTGTTTAAGAACTAAATCATAAGTGATTTATCTAAGCTGCTAGTTTGTGATTATGTCATATCAAATTAGTTATTTTTCCTTTCTACTCAGGACATTCCCGAACTGTAGGTTTGGAGACAAATGCCTGTTCATTCATCCGTCCTGTAAATACGATGCGAAATGCACAAATCCTGACTGCAAATACACCCACGTAGCCAGAAGAAGGGCGACCACCCAGCTGCAGCCAGGTGAGAAGTGCGCTCTTTTACATCGACCGTGTGTTTTGTTCTAAATGGACTTTGTTTGAATGTTTTGGGTTTCCTTTTAGCTGCACCTGTTGTTCCTGGCACCATTTGTCGTTTTTTCCCAGATTGCAAAAAAATGGATTGTTCATTTTATCACCCAAAGGTCAGTATATACAATAACCTATCACTTATTTAAATGGTTTGAAGCGAAAATCATTTGCATGTAAGAGCAAAAGATTTTCAACAACGTTTTGCACTTTGTCAATCTATTGTCCATAGTGAACTACGGTTTATTATAAATATTTTGTGTTTTTGCATAAAAACAATTGATTGTGAATAGCTTATCTTGCAGTTTTAGCTAAACACTGTTATTTAACTTAGTTAGTGTGTTTCTGATGCTGTAGGTCAAGAGGAGAACATTAGTCCTGTGCTTGAGGAGGAGTCACAAGGACAATTATTTGTCACGCAACGCTGAAAAAATATCTAAAGTATAGTCATTAGAGAACAATTACTGATATGTTTGTGGTTTTCAGCAGTTACCTTAGTAATGTGTAATTACGATACATGCTAAAATAATCACAAAGAGCAAAAGCCTGTCTAAGATAGCAGAGCTACATGTCAGTGTGTGTTTGTTTGGTTTGAAATGTAACTATTCTTAATTACGTGTGTCCAAATGTGCCGTATTCATTCCCATATTATACAATTACAGTATAGTAACAGGCAAAGTCAAAGAAACATGCCATCACCTTCTCACTTGACGTAGATTTGGGCCAGAATAAAGGATGTGGTGAGAAGTCAAGCGAAATGACACCTTTTATTGGCTAACTAGAAAGATTCCAATATGCAAGCTTTCAAGGCGACTCGGGCCCCTTCTTCTTTATTGAACATGTCAAGAATAAAGAAATGTCAGTTTTCTTCACCGCACGCCGGGCCACTACGGTTTCCTCGAATGGCGAGTAGTGGGAGCTGCACTGGTAAAGTACGACCTGACGCTGTCCACGCTTTGTTGTTTGTGTGACGGTAATGAAAGCAAGTGCTGGATTTAGTGGCTCTGTCGGCCAGGCCATATTCTTTACGTTGTTGTGACGCTCTTCAAAACGCACATTTATTACCTGTTTATATAAACCCAGCTATGGTGAAATGTGCGTGCAGAAATAATTGTTTCCCCACAACATTTTGAGATTGTTTAAAAAAGGTTTGTCATCAAATGGTAGAAACGCACAAGTCTTTGCTATTGAGTATGGAGAGAGAGGGAAAGATGGATGCCTACTGACTGACTTAATTACTTACTTTAAAATTGTGTCCCCTCAGGGGGAAATTTGTCTTTTCACAAAATTTACATTAAATGAACGGTTTGTTGTCCAAGAGTGATTGTTTATGGAGCAAAAACAAAGTAAATGGAAAAGTTAGAAAAACGGAGCACTAAAGTGGACTACTTTGTCTGGACAGACTGTCTACAGCTACTTTGAAAGGAGAAACAGCCGTGCAAAGGAGCCAATGCTGTGGACAGTTTCGAGTTGAAGTCTGGAGTATCCAGTGGGCATTGGCGCAGCAGACATGAAGTCAGAGCCTGGTCACATGACAGTCCGGCGTCCGCAGGCTCAAAAGCTTGGTTCTTCTTCCAGCCTCCCTGTTACTTGAGACCTGCTTTTTAAACTTGAACACTCTGGATAAGCTTTGCTTTTGGAGGTCAAGAACTCGTTATCAGAGTGGATGTAATGTCAAACAAAATTAAAACAAAAAAAAGTAACTTTTTTTTTTACACTAGGTCTGAGATGGCCGTCTGATGAGCAGTTCTGTTCCTTCGTTGTTAATCGTGAGGTGTGTTTTGGGTCATAGTTAGGCTAAAATCACAGCATTCCTACAACTGGCGATCCTTCCACACAGTCTGTGGTCACGAATGTTCCACCAGTACTTCGTTTTAATCCGGCCACGGTTGTATTTGCGACTTTCTCGTGTTTTTTTGTTTTGTGCTCATCTACTGGATTTTTTCCCTGAGGCATAGACTTGTTGGTGTGTTTCATATGTCCGTTCTTTTCCTTATGAACTCTCATTGCTTTTCTACATGCTTTATATTTGCTGTGGGAAATTGTGTTTTTAAGTGAACCATTTTTTTATATCTCTCTATTATAAAAAAAAAAATCCTGGGAGAAAAAGATGGGAGACGAGACATGATCTTCACTTTAAGATCACGGAAGACACTTAAAAGACACGCGAGACGAAAAAGATTGGCCTTAAACATGAGACTTTGTGCCAAGAGATTGGCCCAGGACTGTCTCGCAATGACGTAGAATGTGAGATTCTTGCAAGACGCGCCCCTACTTACAATTGATATCAAATAAGACCACGGGCAGCAAAACACTCAGTCGTGTAAACTAAGGCTTTGTGGACACACAGATCCAGGGTCTGAGCGCATATAAAGCGTATAAATACAATACATTATAAATGAAACGTCGACAACAAAGCGAAGAAGAAAGCAGCGCGGAGAAAAGTATCTCAAAGTATCTCACACTGACCATCATGGTTAGGATTTTTTTGTTAAAAAAAGCTTGAGACTGTGCACATGTTTGAGACTGTCTTAGCGCAGCGTTGTCTTTCTATTCAGTTTGTTCAAAAATGCAAGTATTGTGGATAGAAACATAAAGCAAAGAAGTCAGGTGTTTACAGTTTCCATCAACCCCTTCCTGGTAATTGTGATGACTTGAAATGACCTGGTCGTGGCCTTTCTGTCTTCCTCTGTTCCTGTCATCTTCAATCATCAGTGTATTTGGATTCGTTCAGATACCATTTAGGGTCTCACAGAGATTGAAGGAGGTGGTGCGATATGAGATGGCACACGATGAGACAGACACACAATAACCAAAGTCAAAAGGCCATAACTGGAAGTCAGGAAAACACAAGGTGTCCGTCCAGAAACACACTAAAGTCGTAGTGAATGGAACAGGTAAGGCATGCAGGCCGTAGCTACTAGCACTGAAGACTTGATGGAAGTGCCGTTTAGCTTCCAGTGATGCTAAGGGAGGTGCCAAAAGGAAGAACAGCGCAGAGATGAGATCAGAGACAGACACGATGAATAATACCAGAGAGACGTTTGTTGTTTTCTCCAAGTAAATCCAACTCACAGATGAAGTCATTGCTGTGCGGCACCTTTCAATATGGAATTCGTGATGAAATCCTGTGTAACAGCAACATGTGGTCACAAGACTAGAAATAGACATTGTCAGCGAGGTTAACGAGATAGCGGCGTAGCGATGTCAGCATCATAATGTACAATTAGGGGGCTTCACTCGCCAACCCCCCGGCCTGCCAGCTACTTCACGTCTCTGACACTCACGTATGTGGATTTCACTTTCACCAAACAACAAATCTTTTAATTCTCGCAAATACGCCTCATCATTGGGAAGATCTCTTGGCACAGTCTCGTCTCGTGGGATGTGAAAGTATCTCTCTGAAAAAGTTTTGTCTCATCCCAGGATTTTTTTCATTATAATAAAGAGATATATTTAGGGGTGCATAAAGTCATAAATCCACATAAAGTGAAAAAATTGTCAACAGGGATCCCAAAAGTCAGATTACTGTAATGGATGTTGTGTCAGCAGTAAAGCTAAACGTGTCCTCGTGTTCATATCACTAATACAAAATGGCAGTTGATTTGTCTGAACCCTGAAAAGACGTTTAGCCGAATCTCTCGCAACACAACCACAGCAAGTGCAGCTCACGTAAACACGAGCAACAGGACACCTCAGCCAACAATGGAGCAACGAAGAGCACAGAAAGAATCCGACAAAAATAAAATCGACGTGGATATCTCGACTTCAAAGTGGACGTATGTGGTAAAGTGTGAAGGCTTTTGTTTTCCTGTTGGACTCTTGCCCCTCGACTCCATTTTAAACTGGAAGAACAGGCACTTATGGAAAAATGCTTTCCTGAAGAACTCCCCTTAGTGTAGTAAATTCATTTATACCCTTATTGTGGAGAACTTATCCCAATTTAAAAAAGTACTTAACTCTATTTAAGAAAACTGCATTTCATTTAGAGGAGAAAAAAAGACAGCCATTTTGGAAACTATGTTTTGAGAAGCAATGAATTTATTGAAATAAAAGTCTTTTTCTATTTTTTGGTGGCATTAAGCCAGGAAAACTAACACGACAAAGATGTTCTTGATTTTTATTTATTTATTTTTTTGGGCATCTTTATCAGTACCTTCTATAATTGTTTAGTTTACTGAATGCTTTGATTACTTTACAAAGAGAACTTTAATCCAAGAATGCCAAGTTAATAATCTGAATACGCGAGACATTGATGGGCAGGTGAGCATTAAAGGCCATACTCAGTACAGAGTCTCCAAAGTGGCTTCCTAATTTTATACATATATGCAGTTAATGTAAAATGTTTATTTTTCAAAATTATATATAATGATTATACGATTAATGATCTAATGATTTCTACGCAGCCTTGCAGATTTACAACACACTGCAAGAGACCCGACTGCAATTTTTATCATCCAAAAGTTTCACTGCCGCCCAGACAGGCTCTGAAGTGGACAAAAACCCAGAACAGGTACTGCACTGCTCGATCTGCTCCACATGTTGTGCATTTCTTTCTTTTCTTCAGTCGCATATCCACCCGTGAAGTTGGTAGTTTAAAGGTGGTCCTAAAATGCTGTCAGTGCCGGACGCTGTGTGATTGCATGTTGCTGATTTTGCGTGGTTCCCTCGAGGGCCGCGCGTCTGCCTGTGTTACGTACACCGCATGTTTGTTTGTTTCTTTTTTTTTCTCCCCAGTTAAATATCATGGAGCTGCTGGACCCTTCGGCACGTCGTCGTGGGAATGTGAAAGTTTAGTTTTACCGCCTGGTTAACAGTTGGTAACACATTTGTCATTTTGTTTTTACTAGAAATTCTACAGGTTTATACGTTTTAACCATTCCACAATAGATTTCCTTTGCTAATGTTACTAATGTTTTGTTTAGAAGATATTTTGTCTTTCTTGTAATACAGAATTTGAAAATAAAAAGACAGAAAAAACGACATTAAACATTTATTTTTCTTGAAGAAGTAATCCTTTCTGATGCACACCTTTCTTGGTATTGACGATGTCTAAGGCTTGGCAGTTTGGACAGTTTGTAGCTGGGGCACCGCGCTGACAGCAAAGCCAGAAAGACCAAACAGGCTGGAGGTTATATATGGAAATTATTTCTTTTTTTTATTAAAGATCGATGTAGGAAACATTTGACAAAATATACAAAAGACCATATTTACAAATGATATGTACATTGACACTGGGAAAGGTAAAGATGTAGTTGTACAGTACCTTGAAACTGAAGTGTACAAAACAATGCTGAAATAAGGAAGAAACTGATTTTTTGCACTTTTTTGTAATTCACCACATTCCATACTTGTTAATGATTACTTAGAAATATTTAATAAAAATACAGTAGTCTTCAGTTCATATTAACATTTTGATTGTGTGAATTAAAAAGGTTTTAGCAGCACGCTTAAAAAAAGTGATCTCCAAATGAATGAACAGACATTACAGTACATATTTAGGATTCTAAGGTCTTTTGGTTGTTTGGGATTGTCTAAGTCCTATCTATTGAAGCCATGCGTGTGCGCACACACAGACACCGAGTTTACTGCACAGGCCAAAGTGCTAGCTTACCTCGAACAGGATCACTTATCTTAAGAGGGTGAAAATGATAAACGACACAATTACAAGATTAACAAAACTGCCAGGGTAACCACAGTGCTTGGTACAAGTAAACAGTGCATAGTATGCTTTGGCATGCTGACATCCAGAGTATTGTTTGGATGGTACATTCAGGAAGAAGGCCACAGGATATTGTAGTTCTTAAAACACCCATAAGCAATTACGTTTAAAAATCGAGATTCACCTCATCATTACAGAAGTTCACAAAGTTTAAGGCTAGTCATATTTGCTATGCATATCGTAAATTGCATTAGGAAATCTAAACTGTGATTACTGGCACTTTATTGCCAATACAAATGCAGTATGTACAAACAGTAACATTTTGTTCCAAACACTGTATCGGGTACCCCTTCACTGCCAGTGCAGAGATGGCATTTCAGGGTTTATGCCAATCTCAGAAAAGGTTGTGTGGCAAAAAGAAAGAAATGTTTTTTAATTACATGATTGGCATACTAAACATTTCTGTATGCTATAGCAAAATGACAGTTTAAATCTGCACCCATTGCTCTGTCAAGGCATTGAGGATTTCTGAAGCTGAAAACTCCAAAATGTTTTATACTTTAGCTGCCTTATTCATGTGCCTCCATCTTCCATGCAGTCAGCCGGGGTCTTAGACTTGCATTTAGCTCATGCTGAGGTGTCCCATGCAGCCCCTACATCTGCACGTCTGTCTGCTCTTCAGTGAGGGGTATGCACACATTTCCACACAAATAAGCTGGAAGAAAGGTTAGGATTGTTTTTGAAACGGTGCCACATGAACTGGGTACGTGCTTGACGTGTCACCCAGAATGGTTACCTTTTCTTAAAAGGTCCTCCCACACCCTCTAACAGAAGTTAATAATGGCAGATTATAGAAGTAAACAAACAGGATTACAGTTTTTATTTTAAAGGAACACCCCACAGTTATATTTTTTTAATCTGTTACTTACCCTACATACCGTATATACTTAACGTTTAAGTTCTCCTGTGGATAAGTCGGGGCTTGATTTTACTGTATCATTTCCGGTATTTTATAATGTCAGTCGTATAAATCGAATGTGGAAAACTCCCGCTATTGGTCCAAGTGATTATGATATGCTAATGCCCACCTGAGAGAGGAACCACGGCACACGGCCTTTGGTTTTAATGTATTGTGCCTACGTGAGCACACAGTAATACCCAAACTATTCCAAAGCGACGTTTGCACTGATTTGTGTTTTTTGTATCTCACACCCTCATACACCTTTATCGTAAGAGCATCCCTTATCTATGATGGAGCGTTCGATCAAAAGAAAATATGAAGCTGGTTTTAAATTAAACGTCTTTGAAGTAGCGAAAGAAATTGGTAACTGTGCTGCAACAAAGTTCGATGTGTCTGAGAAACTGATGAGAGATTGGAGGAGGCAAGAAGATGTAAAAAAAATGTGATTTTATGAACGATTTTTCGGGTTTAAAGACCCGACATATATATGTATATATACGGTAATTTGTAGTGATGGCTGAGAAAAAAAAATTAATCCAAATGTTATCATGCTGAATGGAGATAAAAAAGAAGTTTCTAATAGAAAAGACATCAATGGTGACTGGCAATGAACAACAGCACATAATACCAAAATATCCATAAAAACATCTCGCGTTACCCATTTCACATAATCCACATGTGAAGTCATTCAGCTGCTAAAGGGGGTGTGATGAAGTGTGTCGGGGTCTGCAAGCGCAGGTGTTTTAGTAGAATAATGCTGCTCAGGCCTCACGAGTGTAGGTGTGCGGGAGAACCTGCAGAGGACTTAATGTGGAATTTGCCTGATTGCTGGTTGATGTTGACAAACGCACTCGGCACAGCCATCCCTACTTAGTGCATCTACACTGACAGGGCTCTAAAAAGGTCTGAGCAGCTCAGAACGAGAGGAGAAAGCAAAGGAAGAGAAGACCATGGAGAAGGAGAAGGAGAGCAGAGTCGGTGAAGCCTCATGGAGGAGCGAGAGACATGGTGGTCCATGGGCAGATCAGTCCTGCTGAGTAGCTTGGAGCAGAGGTGATCGTGGACTCCATGGGCCCAACCAGACCAATGGAGGTGGCAGGACAAGGGAGCTTTTACCAATGGTGCTGGCCGGGATGGGACTACATTCTTCAATGTCTCAGCTCTACTGTGGAGACCCTGAATGGGGAGTGGAGCATTAGGGACAAGATAAAAGAAGACTGATTCCTGGTTTTAGCTGTTTATTCTTAGGATTTTTGTATTTTTTTTTTTCCATCGCTGCACTGTTTTTATGGAGGATTATTTATTGAATGCTCTGCACTTTTTCCACACTCTTTGCTTTGAATAAATGCGCTATGCACCTCTACACTTAAAAGTGCTGCTGTATATCCTCACTCGCCTCAGTCCATCCTTGGTTGTGACCATTGTATTCCTAGGAGATAGAAGAGGCCCACGACTGCGGCACCAGGGTATTATAAAAAAACAAAAGAGCATTTGATTTGCAGACCAAGTTCCCATCGTTAAAGTTGTATTCATATCCACTTCGGGAGTACCTCAGGACCATTTAGCAGCAGGCTGTGAAACTCGCAGGTGTCCTGACCTCCTGCTTGTTGAAGCATCTCAGATATGCACAGGCATTCTCTTCCTGAAAATGTTTTTACTCGCTCTTCTTCTTCATCTTTTAGTCTTTAGTCGTACACGTCTCTCCATGAACTTTACTCTGTCGATGTCACATTAAATGCAATGTTAGCCAACATATAAATAAGCCACTACTTTGGTGAAATGTTCTCTCTCCATTTTAGTTCATCAGAACGTATCCTGGAAGTGACTTCAATTTGACAAAAAGTAAAATACCGTATATACTCATATTTAAGTTCTCCTGCGTATAAGTTGGGGTCTGATCTTCTGATCGATTTTTTAGGTTTCAAGACCCCACTTACAGTATACACGAGTATATACGGTACTTGTGTCTGGGACGTTGTAAGCATACAACTGGATGACTTCACATGTGCAGCGTGATTCTTTGGTATTATTAGTTGTTGTCCAACATTGGTCACTATAGACTTCTGTTGTGCCAACTCCATTCTGCATGAAAATATGAGATTAAAAATGATCTCAGCCATCAATCACTACAAACTATATGGAGTCCGTACCATGTACAAAATATCATTATTTTGGGGTGGAGTATTCCTTTACCAGGAACAGCCATACATCAGCAATACACACATTCAGTGTTTCACTTTACCTGCAGTCGTCACCTCCGGCACTGATGACGTACCGATCACCACTAGTAAATCGAATGTTTGTCAGGTGTGCAGAATGTCCAAGAAACCTTTTATGTTTGGCCTGTAGACAACAGAAGTCATTTTAAAAAGGAGAATTTTACTTAAATGCAGAAAACTGTACCCAGGCAGAACTCCTTTTTTATTTCCAACTTTAAACTTTTTTAAACCCTTATGAACATAAAGTTGACATCTTGGAAGGGATGACTATAGACTTTGCCTTAAAAAAATAAAAAACCAGAAGAACGACCCCACTCTGCAGTAAGGCCATCACTTGTCAAGGTCTTTCATAAAAGAGCGTTTCTGCGGTACAGTAATCTGCCGGACTCACATGGAACATGACTACTATATCATAAACGCAGATTATACTTACAAACTTTTCTGGACATGGAAAGTCAAACAGCTTTACCATTCCAAAGTCATCGCCTGTAACGATGTTGAGGCCAGAATGGGAGACACAGGCACAGGTTATGTCGGCTTTTTCTGTGTTGCGAGACCAGATGCCAACTACTTCATCTCCAAGAACACTGTAGTTAGGAAAAGAAACGTACAATAAACTTGGTGCAGCAACCCAAGATTTCTTTACAAACAAAGGGTAACACGAAGGTGTCCTGCTTCAAAAAACCCGACAGTGCGGTACGTTCATCTCGTCTTAACAGCTGCAGGAACTTGTAGTAACACTGTTGATTTTTTAAATATCCACATTGTCATCATAGCATTAATGTAAAAACAGACAAACTACTCCATTACTCTACTGAAATGTAATTGAAGATCTTGTTGTGTGCTTTCATTTTCTTCACAGTATAATACATTAAGAGCAATAACTGAAATTGAAATAAAACTCTTTGTGAAATGTTACCGTGATGCCTGTGCGGGGGGCAAAGAGAGTCTAAACATGAGAACCTTCGAACGGTTACATGACATTATTACAGCGAGATCGTGCTCAATAGAGAAGGAAAGCAAGCAGGCCGTTCTGAACACACCGCCGCCTCAACTCTCTTTGGCCTTTCCTGCGTTAGGGAAGGACGGTGGATACGTAAGGAGCGCTCTGAAGCAATAGAAAGGTGTCTTGTGTATTTTTTCTGGGCAGTCCCCACACCCCCTTCCTTCCTTTCAAGTCTGCATTTCCAAGTAAACACTGAATTGGCGGCCGGGGCCAAGTGGCTGCTCCTCCATTGTGTACCCGACACGGCGTGAGCAGTCAGTCAGCACTCGGCCAACTTACTATCTAGTGGAGAGTAAAAGCTCGTCTGCACTTGAATTTGTCCTGAAATGGATTCCTTGTCATTTCTGATGGGCCTCGTTTGTCCTCCAGACATGGACTATGGCCCTCTAGTTCTGTAATCCTTGTGTTTATCGTTAGATTGTAGCACTTTGGTTTCTTAAAGCCCGTGTACCTCAGTCACCTTCACTTCAATCAGCAGGCCGGCCGTCCTCCAGTGAAATCCACAACACCCTCACTTATCCGACACATGTAAACGGCTGTAAAAATATAAATGGGGGCTTTCAGCAGAGGGGCCTCCTAAAACTACGATGAGTGCAGCCTCCTTAGTGTTATGCTTACCCCTGGAAAAACAAGCCAATAATGTTGAATTTTTTTAAAGAAGAAAAAATGTTATTACATGTAACAGAAACGTGTAAATACTAGAATGTCTACATAAATATAGCAGGCCGGGTGTGTCGAGTGTCCACTGCTGTGCTGGTGCAGATTCAGGGCACGTCCTTTGTGTGACGTGTTTTGAGACTCTCAGTAATGTTAATCGGTGCAGTAGACGTTTATTTCTTTGCGTCTTTTTTTTTTGTATTTTTTTCTGTTGCTTGCACATGAGACGGTAGAAAATCAATGCCTGGCCTGCTCATTCGGCGTGTCCCTCATGTTATTGTAGGCCACCACAGCACAGGGCTTAGTGACTTCCCCTGACATGAATATTGATAGTTGCCACATTGGGGGCTCACATCTCGCCTGTCCTTGCACTTGATGGCAGCTACTGTCATGCTATGTGCTGAAGCCTCGTGCCATTAGCATATCGTGACGGTTTGTTCGCACGGTGCTATGTGCATCAGTTTCCCTTTCCGTGTCGATGTCTGATGACCCGTTCACCACCATCCCCAGTGGGTCAGTTCCAGTTCCTTTTTGTTTGCCAGCTCTGCTGCACTCATGAATATTAATGAGTTGCAAAACGCATAGAAATATTCAAGAGTCGTGATGTCATTTCATCCACTGGATGGCAGCGTCATCATATGTCACCCTGAGTACGACTCGTGGTTAACGGTAATTACATGGAATCTCGAGTGCAGGTCACATTTGGAGTTCACGCCAAGGAAATTACTGGAACCCTCACTCTGTCAGTCAGCGGAACAAAAAAAGGTTAATAAGCATTGGCAGGCATCCATTGTGGAACTTTTGTACAATTAGTAAATAATCAATCTCCATTAACACATTCAAAAAGGTCTTTACAACCCAACGACAGTTCTGTGAAGATTCAGATATATAAACTGTGCAGTAGGGCTGGTGATAATACCTCAAGTGAATAATTCAGCAGAGAGAGTGCGGTAAGCATGGAGTCTGAAGGTCTTCAGCTGAGGAGGATCGAATCGCTGGGCCTCAGCTGTAGTTGGAGTGTTTTAAATAAAGACTTTTTGAACTTTTGTTGTTTTAAACTGTACAGTGCCTGCCCGACGTCAGTCTCAAAGGGTTAGAATGAAAAGGCGACGCGACCCACCCAGCGCTCCAGGACTGGAGTTGGAGACCCCTGCTGTAAACCCTCCCAAGAGGTCCGTACATAATCAGGTGTATCATCTGCGCTTTGTATACTTTTTATTATATATTTCACATAAGCTTTGTTGCACATATTTAATTTAGTTATTCTGTGTTTTTGTGGTATCATATCTTACAAACTTTCAACAAACTCATACTAGAAATAATCCACATTTTGTGAAAAGGTTTGAAATTGTTTTCCAGTAAAAGTTTACCTTGCCTGGTCTACCATCAGAAGACGAGTGGGTGTCTTACCTCCTTTGTGAACTTAGCGTTGTGTAGCAGCGTCAGTGAATGTTTGTGTTGTGGTCTCCCGTTTAGGGCTTCACGTCGGCCATGGCGCCGCTAGGCGGTTCTTCTTTTTTTTTCATGGCCATACACTCTTCGTATTCCTTGATGGTTTTCAAGTGAGATACCAAGGAGCTCGTGCTACGTGGAGTTGCGTCATGGACACGGCACACAGCAGGAGGGGGCTTTGGCAGAGCATAGCGATGTGAGCGTCTTATTATGGGGGTCTGTAAATATGTCACCCAGCCCTACATACCAGGGTGGGGGGACTGTGCCCCTACCACTCATCTGGCCAACAAAATTGAACAACGTTACAGAAATAAAACCTAAGTGGGAATGTTTCTAACATCAGACATAATTCAGGAAGCCACACTAGGCAGAGTGTGTGTAGCAGTTCAACAGAAGCCATTATGTCCAGAAAATATGACAAACGGAATATGGTGAGTGTGCAGCACAGACAGACAGATAGAGTCAGAAACTGCTGCAAATGGCTGTCGGGCAGCAGGCTTTGCATTGTTTGTCACCCCCATAAACACCAAGGAGCAGCTGACACTGAAACAGTAGATGCCAGTGACATTACAGTGAAATAAATGTTAGTAGACAAACGGGGCCTGCAGCATCTCGGTGAGAACTGAGAGAGACCACCGCAGAGCAGACAACGCAGTTTACAGTCCACCATGTCAAATGTTCTGCTGCGCAAACCGCACTTGAGCCTTACCCTGTCCATGTGGCCCAGGTAATTCTGTCGATTACAGCCTGGTCACTGACTAGTTTTCCTGAGGGCACTGCATACACCAAGCGCTTGTAGACTCCAGTTGACACCTTTAAAATGTAGAAATAAGACGTTATAAATATATTCTGAATACAGTCAAAGAAGAACTCGGAGTGCCAGGCACAACGCGGGCACAAAGCACGAGCCACCCTGGATGGAGTTCCAACGTAGAGCTGCCAATCAACCTAAATTGTGTGCCCGTTGAGTCCCAGGGGCACCTCAGGAGGACATGCAGACTCCACATTGGCAATAACCCGACACAGGACTTGTGCCCAAGAGGCTGGATCCATGTCACTGTGTGCCACTCGTAATCAAAGAGGAATATCATACGTGAGGCAGTGCCACTGAAGGACACGTTTACAGAGATATGTATGGTGTTACTTGAACTGTTTAAGGAGGCAGGGCACAGGGCACAAGATGGAAGTCTGGGTGGGCAAACAGAGTCTTCGAAAATCTGAGGGGCTAAAGCTGTGATGTGAAGACACATTTGGTGCCTGAATTTATTTACAACTATATAAAAAAATTATTATTTGTTTTTAATGTCAAATAGATGCTAAATTAAGTGGAGATTGTTCATTTGAATATAGCACATATATTAGATAGAAATTTAGGTATGATGCAAATTAGCGACATTAGGCATAATTGGGTATAATAGTAATTCAAAACATTTTCCACTCTCAGGTATGTAGATTATTTTATTGATCAGTTCCTCCAGTCAAAAATCCAAATTGCAAACATTTTCAAAAACTCAGTAGAATGTCATGAAATTAACAACAAGTCACATGAGGAGAAACAGTCTTACTCAAGGAATTCTCGAAAGCAGTTGTCGTTCTTGTTGGTGAACACTGCACGTTGAACATTTGATGACAGTCTGGCCCTTACAATTTGGGCGTTTGCAGCGTTGCCATCCACTTTCAACCACTGGCCAGTGACCCACAGCATCTGAACGGATTTCCAGTGTTGGAATAGCTTTAGCTGGACCTCGATGTTTCTTCTTTTCGAAATCCCTTTCAACCTCAGATGAAGGCCGCCTCCTCTTCTTCCTTGACATATCCTTGCCTCGCACGCTGAGTGCCTGTGCAACTGATGTTCTAACAGCAAGCAAATCCTTCTGCTTCTTTCTTGGAACATCCAGTGAATCACAATCACGTCGATACAACAACCAGCTGTTTACAATGGCCATATCAGCAAAATGAAAAAAGAACCTATGATGGTACTTTTTTGACCTTATGTGGATGCGATAACATGCAATTAGTGCGTCAAGAGCATCAACGGCGCCCATGAACTTGTTGTACGGGCTGATGATGTTAGAGCATTCTACAGACACTTTCTTTGTCGACTTTCTATCCCATCTTTCTACGTTAGAAACGGGCTGGGCACTGGCAAAAGTGCTGGCAACGATAACCCCTCTATTATCAAACCATTTTACTGCTCTTATTTCTACATGGACTACAACAACCTTTTTCTCTTCAAATGTCCCTCTTCCCTTCTTCTTCATATCGGTGTCTACGCTGAAATTGCACCCTTGCAGGCGACTTTGCTGCACAGTCCCAAGGGCTGGTATTCCCTCGTTTGCAAGAGCAACAAACAAATCCAAGGAAGAAAACCAGTTGTCAAAGTACAGCAAGTGATTGAGAGCACCATAAATAACTTGTGCCAGCTTTAGCACAATGTCTCCACTTGCACCGATGTTAGGTTCTCCAGGCACAGGATCTATTTTTCCCTGCAAATATGTCAAATGAATGCACCAGGCCTTTTGTGTCACAAAGCACAAAGATTTTGTATCCCCATTTGTATGGCTTCTTGGGGATTTATTGCTTTAGACTTCATCTACCTTTGAATGGCACCATTTGCTCATCAATAGACAACATTTGATCTTGTGGGAGACCCTGAAATTTTGGGAGAAGTGAATCAATAATTGGCCTGTTTTTGAAAAGCTTATCGTAATTTCCATCATTGTTGGCTGGTATGTTGCTGTTGTCATTGAAATGAATACATTATTTAATTTGTTCCCATCTGTCTCTGGATATCACATCAGCCAGCTGTGCTACTCGACATTCACTGGACCAGTACATTCTTGACCTTGGTAAATGTACGACACTCATGTACACTACAGTACCAATAAACTGCTCCAATTCATTTCGATCCAATTTGAAGGTGCTATTTGGATTGTTTTGCGTGCAATACAGATTACTTTGTTCTGCAATACTATCCAAAAGATCAGCATCAAAAAAGTCTCGGAAGTAGTCTTCATCAGCATCAGGAAGAGCAGCTTGCCCAGTTGGGATGTCTTTTGCAGAGTTCTGTTGTTCCACTCTCTTCCACACTACCTTTTGCTGTGTTCTCCTTGCAGCAGCAGCTGGTCGTCTTCTTGCACCAGTAGCACTCGTGCTAGCAGGTGCATCATGGTTGCTGTCAGAGTCTTCATCACTGCTGCTTTCATCTTCAGAAACATCACCTTGTGATAAAGGTGTAGGTATGTATGTAGTCTTCATCGATGTCCTCACTGTCACTGAGACGGCTGTCATCACTTTCAACTGGTGGAACCCTGATTTGAAGTCAACCAGCTCGCTTCCTGTAGAAAGCCGATGTGTTCATTTAGTTCTGCCTCAAAATAAAGGGCAGAAGTCGCATTTATATCTCAGTATGCTATTTTTACATTCATTCTAGAAATTAACTAGGATCAAAATGCAAAGCATTTGAAATCTATGCACAGGAATTCGAATTTCTACGATATTGCACCTACAATATTATTCATATGCAGCCGTGATTGCTGAATGTAGCGAAAACGGCGTCTAACTTCCGGAATTTTGGTCACATGTAATTTATTCTGAAATATCAGCAATAGAAGAAAACGATACGCTTATATGTATTTTTATCTTAGCGCAATTTACCTCAAATATGGAGAATTTCTCGAAGTAAGCAGCCAAAATCCACGCGCACGGAAACGGCAACACTTCGCTTCCATCAGGCGGTTGTAATTTCCACTACGACCACTAGATGGGGTGAGACGCGCTTTCAATACAATCCATGGAACGTATCGAATGCGCAGCAACCGGCATTAGCGGCATACACGTGCCACCTCGGCTGCATTCAGCCTGCAAGCGGATTGATGCGAATTCGCGACAATCGTCTACAAGGGGTTAAAGCTCTGTCCTCGCGCCAGGTCTGCATACCACAGGCCAGACTTAAGTAAGGTGAGATGGGCTTATGGTCGCCCCTTTGTGGAGACGTCACCAGAGAGCCACTAAAAGGCCCAGTGATGGCAGGTTTCATTTTAAAAGAAGCGAGTTTAAATTGTATCTTCTTGTTTCTTTTGCCCAATAAGCAGTGGCATAGCGTAGTGGGGACGGCAGGGGCGTCAAAGAATTACTGTATATTTTAGTCTTTTAAATTGAAATACCTAAATAAGGGGGCGGCTGACACCCACGCTACGCCACTGCCAATAAGCACAGTTTTTTACCTTTTACATCGATTTGAGTTTTATTGATACGGTAACTGGTACAATATACCTGTGTACCATTGTTAAGATGTGCCTTTCTGCATGTGTTAAGTGTTAATCATTTATTTTGTTGTAATATTTAAACACTTAACAGCTAGTGCTAGTCCATGACAGTCTCGCGTTACTGGTGTCGCACCAGTCACATGTCAAGTCGTCCAGTCGTATTCTCACAACGCCACATACACATGTATTTTTACTTAAATATCGTGAAATAAACCACTTCCAAAAATGCTCTTGTGGACATAAATGGCCTGTGCTCAGATGTGACTGACCCGCGTCTCCTGTCGTTCACTTATATTCACATCTGGAGTGTGATAATTCAGTGGCAGACTGTGCTCTACCTGACGTTATTACTTGCTTTTCTTTAATAACTTTTAATCTTTTCTTTATCCAACCACTGAACCAGTGGGGTGTGTGGGTGGTCTTCAGTACTAATGCACAGCTGTGTCTGAATGCATTCCCTTTTTGTTCACAAGAGTTTATTTAATATTTTCGTAAAGATGTGTGAGAATAAGACTGGATATCTTGATAGGTGGATCAGGCGACATGAGTTCATTTATTTGCTTAGCAGAATTAACGTGAGGTTTTCTTCATCAGTGTTTTTCATAATGTTTGCTGTTGGTTTGTCTCCATAGATGCCCATTTTATCAGAAAACTTGTCATCTTTGCTCTGCAGGAAAAATGAGTTTAAAATCCATCACAGCAAAATACACGTTGTAATTTACATATAAAAATATTACTTTTGGGTAAACTTTCATCCATTAGTTTCTGCATAGCCTGAGCACAAAGTAAGAAACAAAGTTCGGCAGCCCACCCTGCCTGCACATTCGTGCACTGTCTTTAGGATGTGGACACAGGAAGAACATCAGGCCGGGTCTGCTTCAAAGCTCCAAAGCAGCTCTACGTGCCGCCAGTGATTTACTGTAAACTTACACAAAACAAGTATTTCTTTCAAACATTTCATTACCTGTATATAGCTGCCTTCTGCTGAGAAGTCCATTTGTATGACAAAGCTTGGAATATCTCGGCAGCTGTTGATCCTGTTAAGGGCAGGACCCGTCATCAGGTCATAAAAATCCACGGCATTCTCACTGGAGCCAACGGCCAGGTATCGGGAATCAGGGCTAAACCTTCGGAGAAAATGCAAATCTGCATCAGGACAGGAGAACATAGCAGGACAACGTCAAAGCTGCCACATGCAAAGCCTCTCCTGCATCGCTGGGCCCGACTGTACAGTATGCAGCATATTTCATTAATGGATTCTTGAGTTTTAGCAAATAAATATATCCAGAGAATACAAGAGCTGGTCATAAGAGTTAAGAAATGCAGTAAGAATGTGAGTCCACCTGAACACAAGCCATAATTTAATTTTAAGCACATACAAACTGAAATTAGTGAACATGCACTTTAGATTGTACCTGAAACCATCTGAAATTTACAGTTCAAAATGTGCCAGTCAAAAGCACCACATTAGGTCACCAAACAAGCAGACACATGGAGGAAAACAACCTGAACGGCGCCCTTAAAACAAAACTGAAATTGAAATCCCTCCTCTACGTGACAACCTCCATTTTCCAACCTTATGTCGTGAATTGCCGACCTTCTGTCCCTCTTCTTTCCCCAGATTTTCAAAGACGTCACCAGCAGTATAATGAACTCTCCGTTCTTCATTCCGATCGCCACCATGTCCCCTCCTGGACTGTAACATACAGTTCGGGCTGCATGGCCCACGTTGACCTTGTTGAGCATCTTCTGTTTCAACAAATGAGCAGAGTGACAAATGAGCACATGATAGGTAGACAGAGAGAGACGAAAGGCACTATATGATAGATAAATGAGCAGGCGTGCGACACAGAACTTTATAGTAGGGGAGAGTGCGGTCCAGATATGGTACAAACGCTTTGGCGGGGAGTAGTGAGACTCGCTACAGGGTGTAATGGCTGCCGGCAGCAGTGGCCTCAGTCTGTGACTAATTAGTGTTTCCATGTTTAACTAGGATGGCATGGGGAGGGCAAGTGAGTGCCACGTCCATGATAGCCAGTAGTTTGTTAAATGGCGTTCTCTCAACTACGGCATTCTCCTCCTGCTCCCTGGACAGCACCAACTTTCCTGGTCAGTTTATTGATTTTGCTGGCCCACCAGCAGTAACACCGCCGCCCCAGGAGGCTGCTTGCTACAAGCTAAATATCATAAATAAATGATGTTATCATTATTGAGTTCTGCCAGTTCTTCCCCAGGACAGTAGACCACCCTTAGATTATTTGTCCGTGGTGGTCTCTGACCTTAGAAGTGGTTCACTACCTTGTGATGCAGATGCCACTCACTGTAGTCCAAAGTTCAGCTCAGTGGCTTGACGTGTGCTGTCACGTCTGTCATGTCATACAGTTGGGAATCACGCTGGCATGGAAGAAACATGGCAGTAGCTTTGTAACGTTGGCAGATACAGAATAGACCGGTTACTCTGAACAAACACCAAGTTATATCATGGCGTAGTCTTCACAAAGCCAGCAGACGACGCCAGTGAGGCTGGAGGATCTCGTGTGCGATTCAAACAGGCAGCCATGCAGTGCTAGCAGACCAGACACGTGCAGAGAACAGTGAGATTCTTACTGCACGTCCAACAAGCAGCCTCACACAGCGACTCTCCGGTGCCATGATAAAGAAGTGTATGTGCAGGAGTCAAACACGCCTCTCTGAAGGTTTAGGGTTTGTTGTTTCAGGTGTCCTTTACTTCTCGGCATCATTCTGCAAAGTTAGTATTGCTGACCATGCCATTTCTTACCAGTGTTGACTGTTGTGCATCTGCTCTGCGACATTAGAAATGGACAGCCTTGGAAACAACAGTGCTGTCCGTGGGTTTTCTAAATAAACGTGATGGGGGAGTAATGGGCAGAAGATCACATCCCAGTTGCTTGTGCTGCTGACTTATGGCAGCAAGAGACAGTCTAGCATCTACAAATCCAAACGTGAGGGGAGCCAACATCTTGTTTAAAAGAACTAGAATTAAAAAACTAAATAGCAAACTAAATAATATTTGTGACTGTTTGATTATTGTTCAAGGAAAGGCAAACAAGGGACATCCCTTCCTCAAATGAAGCCTTTGTTGTCAAAAAAACACCAAACCTGAAACACAAAAACGAGGAGCTAGTAAGCAAAAAGCAGACAGTGTGCAGGCGTAGGCTACTGCTTTGAAAGTATAATGGTGGGCTGGGGCCATTTCAGATCAGTAACGCTTCTTCTCACATCACATACTTCACATCCATACAGTATATGAGCTCTTCTTCAATCTCACAAATGTTGTCACTGCATGCTGACCCCCACTTACTGTTACCTTTTCAGGAATGTCCCACAGTCTCACGGTGCCATCTTCTGCTGCTGACAGGAATACGTCCCTTGTAGGATGTGTCCCTAAACCCCAGATGGGGCCGTCCATGTGGCCATTAACCAGTATGTTGCACACTGCATTCTTCTCCCCAACCTCAATGATCTCAGCATTTCTTGTTCCAACAAGGATTTTTCCCTAAAATAGAAGCCAACAAATTGAATTTTTTTTTTGTATCATGTTTCCTTGCCTGGCTGAAGTCCCAGTGATGGACATTCCTAATAAATCACGTTTTAGAAATACAACGCTTACAGAATTAAAACAGGCGGCATTACCTTCCCTCTGCAGACCGAGCGCACACAGTCTATGATCTGCCCGGTCTCAAGCCTGAAGGCTCGGCATCGTTTTAACTCCTGGTCCCACAGTTTTAGTGCACCTCCTTCTTTTGACCTGTTCCAAAAAGAAGTTCAAATACAATGGTTGGTGGGAGGATATGAGTGTGGAGTTAAAGTCACAATGCGGTCCTCTGCCTTTCATCTTCATACTCCATCACACAGCTTAAAAACAGACATGTCCAGGTGTGTCTTAAAATTTAGACTTCACATGAATAACAGGCAAGTGCAGCTCATACTGCTATGCAGGTAGCCATCTCCCCAGAATGCCCCCCAATGAAGGTGCACCATCTGGATGTGGCCTGTCCTAACATGGAGGGCGTATGGAGGTGCCCTTGTCCTTTACAGTACTGGACTTTAAGGAATGTTAGCAGCTTCTGCTGGCACTCAGTAAAGTCCAACAGACATCTGGGTAACACCTGCTAGCTCTGGACTGCAGCTACCGGAGAGGGTGATGAAGGTGAACAGAAAGTGACCGGTGCACAGCTACGTTCTGTTGGACAGGAATTTTGCAAGCAGTGTGACTTTGGCCGGCCTGCACAGTTGCTTTCCTCCCATCTTCTTGGCTAACAGTAGAGGACCATCCTCACTTTTGGGTGGTCTGTATGCATGGATCATCATGGTACTCAAAATGGACAGCTGCAGGTTGTTTCTGTTACCAATCATTTCTGACCATTCTTGAACACTTGATTATTTTTTTTTAATTATTTGATCATTTTATAATTCTGCCACTGACACAGTTTTACTGACATTTCAAGCTGTACCTTCATTATGGGCTTGGCCATTTTGTGCTTATTTTTCTCATCCACAGCCGGATTGTTCACAGTAATAATAATACTAGTCAGATTATCGACAGCACGACCATGTGCCACGTCTTCACACAAAGGGTATGCAAGATGGTGGTGCAGCATGCAAAGTATTTATAAAGATTTGTGGTAATTCAAATAAAATCTACTTTGGGTGCCTTGTGTGCTAAACCTTTAGTTCTGGATTCTGATCTTTGTTGTTTATGACTTCTTTTTGACTTTTGCTCAGGTCTTTCTTGGCAAAGTTACCAAGTTAGCTCTGACTTCTGTTGCTGCTTATCTCTTCACCTTATTCATCTCCCAGTCTGTTTAGGTTTTAGGAGTACAACTCATTACAGTGCATCTTAACAGAGTCTTACTTGTACACGCTGTGTGTGTGTGTGTGTGCATATAAATATATATATATATATAAAAATACTAGGGGGCTTACCCCCTGCTCGCTTCACTTGCCAACATCCCCCCCCAGCCTGCGCTATGTGAAGCGGGGGGCTGAATGCACCCCAAGGAGACATGGTCACTCCTCTGAAACCCCCTCTTAAACGTTGATACCATGGAAAACAAATAGTTTTTTCTTTTTACTTCCTCTTTGTTCGATCAGATGCTGCTGTGCCGCATGATCTGCATCTCGTGTGGCGATTCAAACATTTAAAAGCCTGTACAGCAGCTGTCCTACTCTTTGTGTTTTATTTCCGGCCCCGGAAGTGGTTAAATCTCTTGGCACAAATTCTCGTTTTGCGGGACGTGAATTCTTGATATTTTTTAGTGTATAATTTAAAAACGGAATAAGAATCTGAAAATCTAACAACATCACATTAAAGTTCAATAAATCTTGGAAAGAATGATACCAAACAATTATATAGGTTTTAAAATAAGCCAGATTTAAAGTGTGACAATAAAGTGACATAAAAAGTCACATAAAAATTGTTGCACAAAATAATTGTTGCACTTTTAGGCCTAGGATTTTATATAAAAAATATATATATACATACATACATACATACATGTATACAGTAATCCCTCCTCGATCGCGGGGGTTGCGTTCCAGAACCCCCCGTGATAAATGAAAATCCGCGAAGTAGAAACCATATGTTTGTGTGGTTATTTTTATATATTTTAAGCCCTAATAAACTCTCCCACATTGTTAACATTATTAGAGCCCTCTAGACATGAAATAACACCCTTTAGTCAAAAGTTTAAACTGTGCTCCATGACAAGACAGAGATGACAGTTCTTTCTCACAATTAAAAGAATGCAAACATCTTCCTCTTCAAAGGAGTGTCAGGAGCGGAGAATGTCAGAGAGAGAGAGCGAGATAAAAGCAAACAATCAAAAAATCAATATGTGCTTTTAAGTATGTCGAAGCACCGAGATAAAGCGGCATTTTGTAGAAGAGCGTCCGTATCCTCTAGGCAAACAGCCCCTCTGCTCACACCCCCTCCGTCAGGCAGAGAGAATGAGAGAGATAGAAAAAAGCAAACAATCAAGTGCCGCACGGGAAGCATATCGTATATCATTGAGGAGTTTTAGTTAATATGTAATACATGCGGTGAGGTGTTCCGGGCACTTTCAGGAAGGAGGAGGCCCCGGGAAAGACCTAGGACACGCTGGAGGGACTATGTCGGCTATTTCGGTTTGCCTGGGAACACCCCAGGATTCCCATGGAAGAGCTAGAAGAAGTGGCCGGCGAGAGGGAAGTCTGGGCATCCCTGCTCAAGCTGCTGCCCCCGTGACCCAACCTCGGATAAGTGGAAAAAGATGGATGGATGGATTAATTCTTTGTTGTTAATAAACTTCTGTTACATTTTTGAACTGAAAGTCTCGCTGGCCTCCTCAGTCGCCATATCCATCTTGGTCATGACTACCAATAATCTGGTAGAGGGGTATCACGGTGGCACACCCACCCAACCACCAGGTTTTAGTTAAGGCTCTCAGCTGCTTCAGCAACCCTCCATGAGCCTTCACAATGGCCTTTGCCTTAACTCACTTCATTATTATTGATGAGTATTTGTTATTAAAGTTGCTGGCTGATTAGTTGGTATAAATCTGGGCAAATGTGCAGCTTCTCTGTGTTCTCCCATTGTGTGTTTGCATTTTCCTAATGCGGTGTCGTCATTCCTAAATGCTCCCATTGACGTGGTCATTTTGGTTGAGCTGTGGTGGCCTGGCCGCCCCTGCTTAGTGTGCCTTGGACTTCCCCTTTGACCGCCTGTAGTTAATAAATTTGTGTTTAGCTGTTATTGCAGCCAAAGCAGGGATGCTACTATCTGCTTTTCCCCTTTTTGTAATTATTTAATTCACTGTATGAAGAGATCTAAAAAATGGTATTTAGTTTACAGAATTGATGCTAGCACCACCTGAAAGATGACCCAAGTCAAATGGTTCAGACGTTTGCAGAGGTTATGACACCACTGTGATTTTGGGTTCTGACACTGTGGTCTGTCTATTTGTTAAAAATACAATATATGGAGCTACTTACGGCCTTTCTTTGCCTCCAGTTACAATCAGTCCATCTCGTAACGTCGTGTACATGGTGAAGACGGGGCCCGTGTGAGCTTTGGCTACGATTCGAACGAGAATGTGCTCCTTCCAAACACACACGTCTCCACTTATGGTGCCTGTAAATGTCAGATTATTCTGCAAAGAGAACAGAAGTGTGATAGTCTGGTGACCTGACTGGCAACTCAGAGTCAAACAAAAGCAAATGAAAGCAAACATCAACTTCAAAACAGAGGCAATGCAGGGAAGCCTATGTGTGTTGGGGTTTGCTGTTGTTACCCTTCAGACTGTTCACTTCTGCTCTTTTTCAAACATCCTTGCACATTTTAGGTAATAATTAGCGTTTACAGCAGCAATACGCAGCCTTCATTTTTTCCGAGTGCCTCCACACTGCTATCAAGAAGGCACTTTACAAGAATGCAGACTTGGCACACACATTCAGAAACAACTCCTCCCGCTATCATGGTGCCACACTACCTGCAAAGGGGCACAAGGAAGAAGGCAGGCAGGGAAAAGACTCCGCATTATAGCAAGCGGATAGAACAGGAGAACAGGGGGGCTTTTGGCTTTGGATAGAAAATGGACTGTGTGTAGCTGTTGGCCCCTGGACTTGCCATTCCTTACAACAGCGTTAGTTGTGCATCCTCTACTGCATCTCCGACATGTCATGGGGTCACAGCACGTGGGCTATAAAAGAGGACACCAAAGCAGACGGTGACCACTTACTTCTCCATCACTGATAAACCTTTTTTGAAAGTGTCGGGCCATACAAACTGAACGCCTTTGTGTTCAAAATGTGACGAGGTATTTTTTGAACGAGGGGTATTTACTATTAATCATTTATGTTAATTACATTAGAAATAAAAACACTGGTGTGCAAAAGCCTGGTTGGTACGTGAAAATAAATTAGGCGGTCATCTCCTACATGACTACCCAGCAGTCTTCGTATTATTTAACTATGAAGCAGCCTGCTTTCAATAATTGTAAAAAATGATACATTTGGCAAAAAACATACTTAGAAAGAAGTCACATTAACCAGAGATCTTCCTCCCCCACACTATGCGACTCTTCAATTCCACCCGGGGGAGTAAATGCTAACATTAATTTTATTTTAATTCTTTTCATTTTTATTACTATTTAATTTAATATTGTTTCTTTGTATCAGTATACTGCTGCTGGATTATGTGAATTTCCCCTTGGGATTAATAAAGTATCTATCTATCTATCTATCTATCTATCTATCTATCTATCTATCTATCTATCTATCTATCTAATAAAGGGGCTAACACAATGGCTGGTTGTGGCTGTTCCTTTTTGCAGTATGGCCACCATCACAAATCAGGTCGAGTGTACCGTGATAAACTGCCATCAAAAGTCGTTTTGTACATTGCAAGATGAAGAATTCCCTACTAGTGAGAATGAGTGCGTTGATTTGAAGGTCTGAACAATACCTGTGATCTATCATGGACCTCTCAGCTCGAGGTCTTGGTCCTCATCTCATTTCCTGACCACAGAATCACCTTACATCCTCCACTATGGCTGCCTGAGATCGTGTAACGTGTCGTTTTTTGTACTGCACCTTTTCAATATTCAGCCATGTGTAGGCACTGAGAATCTCTCATGGTAGGTTTAGGTGACAACACACGGAAGTCTCGACTAGTCTGAACATTTCATAAAACGTTTTTTATCACTCACTCTTTGTGGAGAGGCCACTGCCAATCCCAGCAGGCTGGACACTGGTCTATCACAGGTCACAGTGGGAGCTGCCAGTCCAAACCATTTCAATTGCCATAGTAATAGGCGCCTGTGAATTGGAGGGAGCTGCTCTCTACCAGGCCAAGGAGAACCCTGGAGAGTCCAAGTACCCCCAATCCACCGTTTAATTCAAAGGCACTGTCATGTTGATAAACTGGAGGCTTAGTCCATCAGCAAAGTTAGCAAAGTAGAGCTGACAGGCAGCAGCAGGGACCCTGCACTCATCTAGTGAACATTGGGCTTGGTGCAGTTTGCCAGAACTATAACAATTCAGGAGCATTAATTTTTGGATCTCGTTCACTTCAGTTTGTATTCTGTTATTTTTCAACTTTCCATCCAGAGTACAGCTTTTCTTAAATGCATATTAAAAATTCAAGTATAATATACAAATATATCTTCAAAACAGGCTAGACAGAGCTTGAGCTTTGCTGCCTATTGCTAATTGTCTTTAGAACAAAAAGAATAATGGCGGTGGTCATGGACCCTGGGGCAGATGTATGTGAACGGCGCTCACCTAGGGAAACTACCAAGCCATCCTGATACATGTGAACAAGCAAATCTTGCTAAATTTTAAAACTTTTATGTAACAGAAAATAATGTCTAGTATAGAGGTTGATAAAAATGTTTATTATTCTTGTCTAACAATATAAATGCTTGAACAGCTGTCTATCTATCATAATAATAATGCTGTGGATCAACTGGTCTTTGCTACCCCTCGAGTTTCATTGATAACAAAAGAAGAGCACCACTTTACATTTGGTGTTTGTTTGAACCCACACTTGCGTATTCTTTTGAGATGATGGTGACAATGTAGGACTGAGCTAGAATGGAGGATCTGTGATTCAAGCCAAGAAGACCCAAGAGTCCTTTAGACTAAGGCTGATACAAAGGTGCCAGTCTGAGAGGACCACATCTCTCCTTCCCTCGGTGGTCATATTCAGACAGGCCATGCTGCTTTGGCCCTGTGCAGACGATGAGCTGGCTAAGAGGAGAATCGAGAGTAGCTACAGGTTTACACACCGCCTGAAACGACAAATCTAGCACCACCAGGTTTGTTAATGGCACTAGTTATAATATTTGAAGATTACTATAATACGTGCCTTTCTCTCTCCTGCCTGTTCGGTGCTTTGCCTACAGATATAAAAACAGGACAAGTGCAGCAGCAGTTAATCCTGGCAGAGTGCTAAGAGTATGGGATTCAGGGGCATTTTGTTAAGGTCTAGAAAATAAAGAGTATGAAGGAGAGAACAGGGTCACCTGCAGACCCTAACACGACAAAACAGTTGTTAAGCTGGGAGCTGTGAGGGTCTTAGGGGTGTTTAGCTGTGTTTCTTGTCATTTTCATGTATGCGTACACCAACAAGGCACTCATTTGAAAGTTTCACGGGCCTTTCTGTTAAGACACTGCATTACGCCTAAACATATTAGCAGTACAACACACTACTTTTTGCAGGTTTTAGACATTGGGTACAGTGCTACAGTGGTCACCTCAGAGCATTGCAATTCCTGGCCTGGCCACTGTTAATCTTGTTTTTCTGGGGTCCTCTGGCCTCCTTCTACACAGTGATAGGCCATGTACAGTTTGTTTCTATCTTGCCTATACAGCTCATAGGGTGGGCTCTGTTTCCCATATTCATAAATCAGTCACATTATGGATATCGTTACTCGGCTCTTTTTGTTTTTCTTCGTTTCAAAGCTGTGTGGCCTACTTGTTATGTAACTATTAGACTTGAAATCATAAATGCCACTTCATTTTATTTCAGGCTTAACTATATAAACTCTAGTGGCAAGTATAAAGAGTAAAATGTAGAAAAAATGCCCATTGCCAGACGAAAAAGAAAGAAAGCAACTTACAGCTCCAAACGCCACGGACAGCATGGTCTGCATTCTGGCCTCCTCAATGGAACTGAGGACGCCTTTCTTGCTAAGGAGTGCCCTCCCAGCCAGTGTCCAAAAGCGAACGTGTTTAATACCAACTGAGACAAACTGAGTGTCTGAGTCCGGCCTGAACTCGGCCACAAAGATACGCTGGCAGTGGCCTGCCCTGCTGGCAATTTTGGCACCTTCAAAATAAAAAGAAAGACAAACACGTTTAAGGATGGTTTAAAATTGAGCTTCACTTCCCTGTGAAACAGAACTAAGCTCGTAGTTTCAAATTTCTATCATGCTATTGTGTTGATTTAAATCCAAATCCTATTATGTGATATCATCTACTGTTAAATTCTACTCTGTACTTCTAATATTTGTATACTGTATTGAGGATTTGTTCTGTTCTGTGTATTGTATTGTATTGTATTGACCCCCTTCTTTTTGACACCCACTGCACGCCCATCCTACCCTGAAAGGGGTCTCTCTTTGAACTGCCTTTCCTGAGGTTTCTTCCATTTTTTCCCTACAAGGGTTTTTTTGAGAGTCTTCATAGAGAGTCAAGGCTGGGGGGCTGTCAAGAGGCAGGCCAGTTAAAGCCCATTGCGGCACTTCTTGTGTGATTTTGGGCTATACAAGAATAAATTGTATTGTATTTAAAACTTGGCACTCAAATTGTCACCACAACTGAAAGCTTCCTTCTGGTCATTTCCTACATCGTGAGCTGTAAATGAGGAGAGAACTGGAAATTGAACAAAATCCATTTTCAGTTCAAGTCACATAAAACCCTGCAGGTTTCTGTTCAAATAATTGTCTCCCCATTTCTATATTTGATTATAATATAACAGAAAAGTCAGATGCTATGCAATAAACCAAGGATCTTTATGAAGTGTTGTCATGTGTTTAGATGCTGGGTCAGTGTAACGTTTCCCAGACTGTGTTTCAGACAAAGAGTTTTTGACCAAGAACAATGTGGTTGTGGCTTTGCACCGCATGTATTTGCCAGATTTCACTCCCCGTGACTTCATTTTATTCCTGAAATTAGTGAAGGAAAGAAGATTTGCTACCATGGAAAAAAACGGCAGAGCCTCCAGATGCAGCAACAAAAATGAGTTTCCGAGAATGGAAGAAGCGCTGGACAAGGGAATTGGAACTCAATGGGAGTGTTTTGAAAGCAACTTTAAAACAGATTTTTTATAATAAAGGTATTTTTACCATTTTTGCCCCCCTTCCCCCACCAATCTGTGATACTGTAAATTAAAAAGGCAAATGTAGAGCAATAAAGAAAGAACAACAACAGATTAAAAAGAGAATGAATCAACACAAGCTGCTGACCTCAACTCGGGACGTTGTGGGTCGGTGGGGGAGTACTTTGAAGACCTCCTCAATCCCACTAACATGCCTTTCAGTGAGGAAGCAGAGCCTGGGGACTCTGAGGTGGGCTCCCCCATCTCTGGTGCTGAGGTCACCGAGGTGGTCAAAAAACTCCTTTGTGGCAGGGCCCTGGGGGTGGATGACATACGCCCGGAGTTCCTTAAGGCTCTGGATGTTGTAGGACTGTCTTGGTTGACACGTCTCTGCAACATCGCATGGACATCAGGGACAGTGCCTCTGGATTGGCAGACCAGGGTGGTGATCCCCCTCTTTAAGAAGGGGGACCAAAGGGTGTGTTCCAACTACAGAGGGATCACACTCCTCAGCCTCCCTGGAAAAGTCTATTCGGGGGTTCTGGAGAGGAGGGTCCGTCAGATAGCCGAACTTCGGATTCAGGAGGAACAGTGTGGTTTTCGTCCTGTTCACAGAACAGTGGACCAGCTCTACACCCTTAGCAGGGTCCTGGAGGGTGCATGGGAGTTTGCCCAACCGGTCTACATGTGCTTTGTGGACTTGGAAAAAGGCATTTGACCGTGTCCCTCAGGGAGTATGGGGTACCAAGACTCCCTCATAAGAGCTGTTCGGTCCCTGTACAACCGGTGTCAGAGCTTGGTCCGCATTGCCGGCAGTAAGTCGAGCCCGTTTCCAGTGAGAGTTGGACTCTGCCAGGGCTGCCCTTTGTCACCGATTCTGTTCATAACTTTTATGGACAGAATTTCTAGGCGCAGCCAGGGTGTTGAAGGGGTCCGGTTTGGTGGACTCAGGATTGGGTCACTGCTTTTTGCAGATGATGTTGTCCTGTTTGCTTCATCAGGCCGTGATCTTCAGCTCTCTCTGGAACGGTTTGCAGCTGAGTGTGAAGCGGCTGGGATGAGAATCAGCACCTCCAAATCCGAGACCATAGTCCTCAGCCAGAAAAGGGTGGAGTGCCCTCTCAGGGTTGGGAGTGAGATCATGCCCCAAGTGGAGGAGTTCAAGTATCTCTGGGTCTTGTTCACGAGTGAGGGAAGAATGGAGCGTGAGATTGACAGGCGGGTTGGTGCGGCATTCGCAGTGATGCAGGCTCTGCATCGGTCAGTCGTGGTGAAAAAGGAGCTAAGCTGTAAGGCAAAGCTCTCAATTTACCAGTCGATCTACGCTCCTACCCTCACCTATGGTCATGAGCTATGGGTAGTGACCGAAAGAACGAGATCGCAAATACAAGCGGCTGAAATGAGTTTCCTCCGCAGGGTGTCTGGGCTTTCCCTTAAAGATAGGGTGAGAAGCTCAGTCATCCGGGAGGGGCTCAGAGTAGAGCCGCTGCTCCTCCGCATCGAGAGGAGTCAGATGAGGTGGCTTGGGCATCTGATCAGGATGCCTCCTAGACGCCTTCCTGGTGAGGTGTTCAGGGTACGTCCAACTGGGAGGAGGCCCCGGGGAAGACCCAGGACACGCTGGAGGGACTATGTCTCCCGGCTAGCCTGGGAACACCTTGGGATTCTCCCAGAAGAGCTGGAAGAAGTGGCTGGAGAGAGGGAAGTCTGGGCCTCTCTGCTCAAGCTGCTACCCCCACGACTCGACCTCGGATAAGCGGAAGAGGATGGATGGATGGATGGATGGATGGATGATTCAACACAAATTGAGCAATGCCTTCCCACCAATAGTGTGTTTAAATATGGCTTTCATATGCTGAATGCTGTTTTTAATCTGATGTTTTTTTTACTGTTTGGGTCAAACGTCCCATTAGTCGACTTTTTTTATTCTCTAAGCACTGGCCAGGATATGTGAGTCAAGGAAACATCAGTTTTGCACACCCCACATTCTTTCCTTTTCAGCAGATGGAGGGCATCAACCATCCACTTCAGCCAACAGGTAGACTTCTCCTTCTTTCAAACTCCAAACTCTTGAGGTGTGCAGCTCTCTGTCCAGCTTGTGATTCTGCTGGAAACTGAATGTTTGACATCAGGAGAAAATCCCACTTGTGGTAGCCAAACATCGCAGATCCAATAGCAGAGAAGGGTTTTTCATTGGGAGGCAAAGGAGTTACAAGAAAAGGCAATGCACAGAGACCACCAGTAAGTCCCACTGCACAGTGAGTCCCAAGTGGGTCCGTCCGGTTAGGCAGCAGCTTCTTCCTGCAGTGATGACACCCTGCCGGCACTCTCTGCTCAAACTACTGACGGGATGCAGCTTTTGAGGAGGCTAATAGGATAGTCAGAGTCCACTATGCCCAGAAGAGCTGAACCAGGATGAGGAGGAACACACAGAACATGAGAGAAGCAGCAATTTACAATTAAAGGAACTGTAACTGTGAGTGATGAAAAATGTTTTCTTTTGAAATATCGCCCATCATTCTGGGCTGCGGCAGCTAATACAACCGAGGTGCCCATGAGCACTGGACTGCTTGTGGCAAACGACTCCAGGAGCTCCATTTGGAACAAAATACCTCCAAGGTGAAATATCAGACCTCGCTATGGGGCTTAGAAGGCCAAACTCAAAGCAATAGCTGTAAAAGGTTTACCTTTCAAGTAACGAGCTGACTGTAAAGGGGTCCCAAACACACAAATGCAGTAGAACTGAAAGGCACAGACGATGGCTCACTTGACTAGGCAGAAGCCTTTCTGACTTTGTCCCAATTTGATACGTAGGACACCATCTCAGTACCACTAAAGTGATTTAGCTTTGACATGAGCGTTGTCTTTGGAGTCGGATTGTCAAGGGTGGTCACAGGAGGCCTTGCTGCAGAATCCTGTTCTAATGGTGATGGATATGCACATTAAAACTGCACTAAAAGCTAACATTTGTTTTATCCTTTTCTTCCTGAGTTTAGAGTGTGTTTTAGGCTAATTTTCAGAAAGTGTGTCGCCTCACTAGAATGGAAAACAAGCTATTTCTTTAGGGGTCCTGTTTGTGTCATCTATCTGCATTTAAGTTGCAGTGCATGTTGTTGTTGAGAACACACCTACCTTCCTGCCACTTCCAGATGGTGACCGTGTGCTCCAAGTCCAGTCCCACTGATAGCAGCAGTTTTCCCGTGGCACTGAAGCTGACCGAACAGACACCCTTGGCATGGAAGCACCTCAGCACAGACAGGGTTTGTTTGTTCATGGCGTCCCAGACATGAATGGAGGGGGAAGCAGCTGTAGAAATCAAATACTTCAGTGAAGGAGGGTAAAGCAGACAGTGGGACACCTGAACCACTTTGAAGATCTCAAGTGGGAAGCCTTCAATTACGTACACGATTTCTTTGCCAGAAATATTTTGTTACATCATAATCCAAAGACACAAAGTAGATGAACAGCAAAGAAAAATGACTACCAAATAAATATGAGCCAAACCAAACAAATGAAATCCAACTGCTTTGTTTTTCATAAGTTAAAGTACAAATGAAAAGTCATAAACCTGAAATGACACACACTCAAAAGGAAGATACAGTATAACGGCGCCTGTATATTATAAGAGAAAAAAAAAGAACGTCACTGGCACAATTGTGCTCTAAAACGTTGATCAAAATGTGGGGATAAACGTAAAAGGCTAGAAAAGAAAGACGCTTCGAAGGTGGAAATTCTCTAGAAAAGTGAGTCATCCAGCGGCATGATTACTGACCTAAGGTTGTATCTACAAGCTGTACATGGAAATTGATTTTTTAAAATAAATATCATTCAATACCGCCATTCTATATGAATGAAACAGAACATCTGAAAATGGAAATGGCACCTGTGTGCCCCACTGCTCTCCTGCTTTTCGGCCATGTGTTTGACACAGGTGGCATGAACCATCAAGCTTAAGAGACAACCTAACCTGCTCACATGTCCTGATGTCACATGTTCTCCAAGTCCCAACGCCATTGGTAGATACACAAAGTGAATGTGAGGAACAGGAGAGGAGCTGAGGTGTAGTGAGCTGAAGCCATAGTCAGAGAGCTGGGGCACAACACACAAGGATACGGTAGAGAACAGGACTGTGCACGGGACAGAAAGTTGTGCCATTGAGGGTCCCCAGCACTGGCATAGTGCACCTCTACAGGAGCAGTGAGTGTTTGCTTCTGCTGCCTCTTGGGTTCTCAGCACTTTTTAGTTAATCAGTTTATGGATTCTGAACAACATCCCAATAAGCCAAACACTGGTTGTTTGGAGGGCACCATCTTGGGATTCTGAGGACAGGGAGTGCGAGAGCACACTAGTCCAGAATGTTGTGGGTGCTGTCAACTGCACAAAAGCTGAGGAGACACCACGGTTGAAGTCCATAGGTCAAGCCTACCCTGTTTAGCTTCTTGTTAACCAGCGGTGTGTTTTGTGAGTGCTCCTTAAGTTTTCTTAAATATGTACATACTTCAACTTGACATGCTTTTGGTATTGCGCTATAAATGTTCAATTTTGAGAAAACACTCATGACTGTTACCAGGAAACAAACAAGATGCTTATGTATCTGTTGAATTAATGTAACAGTCATAAGCTCTGCGGCTAGCGTTGCTGCTGAAGTGTTGGCTTTATGACACACAAGAGCGGAAGGTAGTCGATGATTAGGCCTGCGTTTTGCTGTATCGTTTGGCCACGTGCTTTGTCAGTTTCTATTCGTGTGCTTAATGTTACGTGCTGTTGATATCCGACAGTATTATGTCTGTTTGGAAAGCTTTTGGAGAGGCTGCAAAAAAGATTTTATGGTTATTGAGACTCCTTAAATATTTAGGTGATGGGCTTAATGGGGGGACGGCTAATCTAATCAAACTGGATGTAAATGTTCATAATGTGCTGTTAAGCCCTTGAAGTACCCAGAGTCCTGTCCTGCATCACAGTAAGTGAGCACTGGTGAAAAGTAAGGGCTGGTGGCTCAGAAACAGGCTATTTATTAATGGCCGCAGGTTGGTGCGATGGTTTGCCTCAAATCCTGGTCCAGTCACAGTGTGGCACCTGCACCTGTAATTGTCTGCGGTGGTCTCCGGTTTTCCTCCCACAGCCCAAGGGAGGGCATGTTAGATTCATTGGCCCCATCGGAGTGTGTGTACGCCGAATAACAGACAGTCCAGGCTTAGCTCCTGCCTTGCCCCCAGTACTGCTGGAATAGCCTCTGGGCTCCCCACTGTTCCAAACTGGATTAAACACATTTTATAATGGACAGATGGGCGAGGTTTATGAAGTTATACACAGTATACATATGCTAAAAGTCAATGAGCTCTCAACACAGGTAAAGCAGTTTCTAATCGATGATGTTATCAGCCAATTGTTCAATGTAATTA
This sequence comes from Polypterus senegalus, assembly GCF_016835505.1. Taxonomy (NCBI): domain Eukaryota; kingdom Metazoa; phylum Chordata; class Cladistia; order Polypteriformes; family Polypteridae; genus Polypterus; species Polypterus senegalus. The sequence continues at coordinate 48,922,005 of NC_053171.1, read as the reverse complement.
AGCAACCATAAGTGAAAATATAAGAAATGGTGCTGAACAACAAACAACACTCAGGTAGTAAGTAGGTCTGAAAAACTTAACGGGCACAGAAGAAACAGGCTGACAGGCCTTACTGTATAATGTGAAAGCGTGTCGCCCATACAAAGGAACCTAATAAAGACCACCTGCCTGCACGCGCACTAATAGACGTGAATACGGCAGACGTACTGAAACACTGAAGTCATCTGTGAGGAGCAGCAAGTAACTTGTATCTTAGCTGTTTAACTCTTAGAATGACAAAAAACCTACTAAACGTGCACTGTGAAATAACATGACGGACAGGCGTCCTGTCCAGGGCTGTTTCATGCCTTGTGCCCCCAGAGACCCTGAAGAGGACTGACGGGGCTCGAGAATGTTATGTGGGAACGGTTTGTCTTTTCTTTTTCTCTCTATTTTTTGTTCCCAATCAGTCTTCTATCTGATCTTTGCACAGACTGTGAAATCTGAGACAATTTTTATAGAAAACAGTTATAGGGCAGCCAAGATGATGAAGGAGAGAGTTACGGGGCATACAGCAACACAAATCTGACAGAAATACCAGTGCAGTGCTTCTTCTGTTAAATTGCATACCTGACATGTCTGCAGAATCACCTGAAATATTAAAAAAGAAAGACCTTTGGAAGATCAATAGCATTTTTGCAATAGCAATCAGAGAGTGAGTTTGCTGCTGTATTTCTCTATACTGTATGACACATCAGTTTAACATTTCTGAGATGTAATAATAATAATCAACTGAGGCAAATAAAGATAAAAATTAAGATTTTCTCATGAAGTTCTAGTTTTTCTGCATTTTTTACACTAATTAAAAACTGTTGTTTAGTGACAAATAGTCATTGGAATAACTAACAGACATGTAAGCAGAAATGTATAAATAATATACTTATTGACTTATTAAAATGTATAAACAATGAAAGTACCTGCTTTAATCTCAAAATAATGAAGCCAAAGTAACATTACAGTAATGCATGAGTAAGGTATGAAGCAAAATGAAGAAAACTGATGTGTGGTCGTATCACGGGTACAGCAAAGCTCATTATGAGTATAAAATGACTTATACAGTATGTGTATATATATATATATATGTGTATTTATATATATATACATATATGTGTAATTATTGCACAAACATACCTACTTGCCCTGTTGCTACTACATTAGGAAATTTTGGATGCTGATTTATAGTCAGGCACAAGATGTCTTCAGTATGCTCCATGTAAAAACTCTGGGAAGCTGAGCACAAACAAGAGGAAAATGAGGTCAGGTACATCATGCAGGGTCATTTCTTATCATCCATGAACATGAGATCTGTTTTAGGCCAAAGAGAAGGCAATAAATAATATCACATGTGACATCAGACTTTAGTCTAACGTTTTTACTGCTCTTGCAGCTTAATAAAGTCAGCTCTTCGTAGTTCAGTTCCATGATATGGTTCAGCGTCTCTATGAGTCGGTAAGTCTGTGGTCCTGCCTTTCTACTTAATGTGAGCAAATCCAAAGGTGCTCCCAACATGCTTAGCAAATGTAGCACCACAAAGATCAAGCTGGAGCAGGGACTGTAACAGAGAGGCAGCCATCAATTCTACAACACTGACTGATCTGCGTTTGGTTTCCAGCATGCTTGGTTCAGGATCACACAAAGTTTTGCATCATTTCATGAAAAAGAAATATAATTCTGGTGTATCAGTAGTGCAGCTATGTGCCAAACCTGCACAGGCAAATCCACTGTTAGTCAGGCATTGAGCGAGTTGATTTTCACCATTTGATTTGTATTAATTACATTGAATGCCTTCTGCCCTTGTTAACTGTTAGCACTCTCAGGAAGCACTCTCTCTTGATTTGTGACCCAGTCGAGAGTACTGATAAGAGATGGAGTGTCACAAGTCGGGGCTGAACACAACGCTAAAGCCCCTCTTAGTCAGTGCATGGGGGCTTGGAGTTGGGTGGTGGCCAGTACTGAGTGCCATACAGGCACCAGGAAGAATGGTGGCAATCCCAAACATCCTGGTTGTTTTTTGCCAGTGAAACTTTTTTGACTATTTCCTTATATGATATGGTGTGGATACTATTAATGATTTCTTTATATATATACAGTATATATATAAATATCTGCGTTGCTCAAATGTCCAGTACTCATAAATGGAACTAAAGCATTGGTGCCTCTTATTTGGTGCACAGAAGTACATTGTTGAAGCCATTTGAACTGATAAGGCCCAACAGATGTCCACAGTAAAGGCACCCACTGGCCCGTTTGAAAAAGATACACACATTTTGCTGACTTCACCTCGCACCTTCGCATCATATCCCACCATTGTGGATTCTTAGGGATGGACTATTTCAGGATGGGATCACACCAGTCTAGCAGACATGGTTACAGGAGAGAAAGCTGTACTTTGTGACACACTAGTCCATTCCAGTATAAGAAAAAGAATAATAAATAATCATCATATTACAATCTGGCCATTTCCTGTATAGCCCGTTACAGTCATTTGTGATTTACTAGGCATTGCAAACTGATTTGTTTTTCTGGCCGACTGATGACATTTTGATTCAGTATTTTTTATTTTTTTTTACTTTGGCTTTGCTCCAGTTTGTGCCATTAGAAGTGGGTCCCTCTGTACTCCCCCTTACAACCAGCATGCTGGTTTAGTTCTTAAGCTAACACACTAAACTGTGGTGTTGCCTGCTCACGTATCTACCACCATTTTAACAGGAAGTAAACCTGACCACTTACCTGATGCCAGATTGAACACAATGCCAACTGAAGCCGTGTGGTAAATGATGTCAGCCCCGTCGTTTAAGTAATGGACATTATTACGACAGTCATTGCCTCTGTATCCAAATACCAGCTCCAGAACTAAATCCTGCAAAAAGGAAACCACAAATCCTGAGACATGGGGCTAAAGCTCAGAGTGTGCGTGAACGTCCTACGTTTCCAGGTCATGTTTAAATGTGCATTTATTTGGAGTTGTTGGTTTGATTTGGCAAAGCTGCGGCCTTCAAAGTGAGTGCTAAACGACTAAGTGTCACAGGAAGTGCTTAAGTAGAAGGCGTTTGTTTTTTACCTTCAACTATAAGCGACTCTAAAACATTTTATTTATAGGCCATTCATTTTTCTAAATATACAGTATATTATTCAACAACATTTAAATTAACAGTAAAAGTTTTGCCATCACACTGATAGCCACAGAACTATCATGACTGTGACAAAGTTAAAATAATAAAAAAACAACTTTTTCATTTTATTTCTTTACAGAGAATGACATGTTACAATAGAATAACATAAAATAAATAAAATCCACACACAGGCAGTTGTTTAAAACAGAGTATTGGACAAATGCTGTCAGTGATTGTTTTAAATATTGTCCTTGCTGGTTTTCATTTCTAGTACCGTTTTTTAAGTTAAGTCAGACGCACTACTCACCTCAATTGGCCTTTTCTTTTTGCCCACATTATTTGTTTGAAGCTTTTCAGGCTGCGGCAGGGCCCTACTTACAGGTGGTCTGAAACAGAGAACTGTGAATAAGAAAAGCTGGTCCATCACCTGCTCTTCACTAGAACAGACAAGCCAGAGTCTCTGTCTTCAACAGCCACATAGAACTACAACATTCTTTGGTATTGTGAACTTATCATGCACTTCCCATACCCTCCTTTGGAGGATTTCCCAGACTCATTCACAGCAGAAGTAGGTTTGAAGTCACTTCTGTGGAAAACAAAAGTGAGTACAGGACAAAATACCAGTAGAGTTTCATAGAATCACATGTCAGACAGGGGAAACAAACATAATGGGCACCTCTGGTTATTGTACTGCATGCTACTTTCTTTTGAGGGAGTAATAAACCACCTTAATAAAAGAACAAGTGTCCATGTGTCTGACTGGTGGCTATGTCTCTGTCATTCCAACAGATGGCACGTCACAAACATTTTAGTAAAATAATACATTGCAGTTGTCATTCCAACAGATGGCGCATCATAGACATATTTAGCAATAAAGTGCAGGGCATCAGGCACTCTTTCATTAGTGAAGCGATTGTATTTTGGGGCATGAAAGGAAGACTGTTTGGTCCTTAGTTATTATAGACAGAAAATCAGTTATTTGAGTATTTCCCTACAGCTGTCTATTTTAAATACAAATGAATACTAAAACAGAGTAAAAAGTAAAAAAGTAAAACATAATAAAATGTAATAAAAAGTAAATAAAAATTAAATTACATTAATGCCTCATCAAAAACAATATTATAAATTACTTTATATATAAATGTCGCTTTTTTGCATTTCTGCTCGCATATTGTTCGGGATATTTTTTTCTTTTTTTGTTTATTGAATGATTCTCTTTGTTCTTGATTTTTATTATATGCAGCTCATTTTTTGTTCATTTTCTTTTTTCAACATTCATTCTCAGTTTTTGTCGCTGTTATTCTATCACAATCTAATATTCAACATTCTTGAATAGATGATTTGCTTTTCTGCCTTGCCATTATAATCAGTTGTGTTGAAGGGCGAGTTAGCACTGAGAGTGTCACGGGATGGTACGGAGAGCGGATGTGCGCAGTAGGAGTCACGATTGGGCGAGCGATGTGGAGGGGAGTGAAGACAGAATATTGTGGACACAACAGAAAACTTTTTTAAAATAAAAGAAATATAATAATAATAATTCTGACTCTCACTGAATCTGCATGGGGTATATTTTTTTCCTGATTTAATCCTCATTTATACCACCTCCTCTTTACATAATTAACAAAGATCTACACAGTCTTTTCTACTTGTGTTTTATGATGTGTGTGTTTTTGAATTCTTCAGTATAGTAATTTCATCATTACATATTAGATTGTTGATTACTGAAAGTTTTAGAGCACACAAAATGTTTCTTTCAGTTCATTGCAAGGAATATGGCAGTCACTGCAGAGTTATGATTTATTTGCAGTAAATAGTTACAGGCAGCAATGCGATCCGTTTTTGTCCATTTTAAAGTTCCACTGGGTGTGAAGTTGTGGAGCCCATTATCAATAGGAATGAATGGCTGCCCAAACGCGTCTGATAAGGTACAGATAGGTGTGGGCACAAAACCTTGGGTCTCATGTATAACACCAGAATTTACACTAAAACATGGTGTATGGACAAAAGTAGAAATGTGCATATGCACAAAAAAATCCAGATGCATAAAACTATGCGCAAGCCAAGTTCCACTCTCTTCCACTTTATAAATCTGAATGAACATGGAATTTAATGCACATGCATGAGCCTTATCCTGACTGCTCAAAGAATTTTGGATATTTGAATATGCAAATTAATATAAATAGCCCCTTCTGTTCAGTGTTTTGTTAAAAGACAATGGCAAAAGCATGTGTAAAAAAGAAGAATTTAGGTGAATGCGAAGTGGAGGAAAAGTAGTGGTATAAGCAACAAAAGGGATTTTGATCAATTGATACAAAGTGGTGGAGACACTCAAAAGTTCAAGGTCAGACAGTCGCCACAAAGTGCCCGAAATAAAAAAGAAGTGGTCAGATATCAAACTCAACGTGAAAAGCAAGTCCTAGCCCACCATCTGTTTATTCTGTTTCAGACAATATTATAAAAGCTGTCCCCCGTGTGGAGGACACGACTCCAGGCGGTGATGGTGCTGCTGTACCCAGCACATCCTTAGGCTCTGGCTGCACAAATACACCTCTGCCTCAGAAACTGCTTGGTGACCATCTGGCTGTGTACTGACGGACGCTGTTCAGGAGTCACAAAATTCAATAGTGGATGCTGTAAGACATGTGCCCAATGAACTAAGGAATATAAGGGCTGTACTGTTCTATGTGATAATGACCACAAATTAAATTAATTGGTTATAAAATAAATGCTGCATCTGATTACCTGTTTTTATATTCTGCTAATCACAATTAAACAAAGTTGTAACGCTGTCTGATTTGGTTGATCATTTAAAGGATCAGGGTCAGGTTCATCATAGCGCATCTCTTCAGGTAAGGGCAAGCCACGATTGTGTGCCATATTTTGAAGCATGCTACATGCTTGTACAATACAACACACTTTATGTGCACAATAGAGCAGCATATTAATAGAGTGGAAATGTGTTCTATTTACATAAGCAAATTCATTCTCTGAAGGCACCTTTATAGGGTAGCATCGACACCAAACGCCACAAAGGATCAGTTCTTTGCTCTTTACATGGCTCTTTGAGGTGACTCACTATCCTTAAGAGGACTGCTTGCCTTTTGACACATTAGTTGGACAAAGCACCTGTGACTGTGCAGAGTTGCCGTTTTTATAGGCTTTCCTGCTATAGATGATGTAATGCCAGCTTATTCTTTTGGTGAATCATCCCTGGCTGATGTAACTTGTCCAGTGCCACTGTAATAGCAATGTGTATGTAGCTGACCGCTCCGATTACATTTGGAAAATCTGATGTTGTTGCGAATTGCATTTTGATGCCAGTTCAACCACAGCGTAAGGAAATCTTCTATATCTGGTTGATAAGTTGATAATCCTATACAGCTGGCATGGCGTGACACAGTGATGAATGAGAAATACCTGAATGGTCAGCCAGTTCAAGTTGAAAAGCTCCTGTGGCTAAAAACCCAAGAGTGGACAAAACTTGCAAAGGAGCAGGTAGAGCTCCAATAGAATAGCTATTGGAAATCAAAATCAACTTAGAATAGAGTCATCATCATCTATAAATACGCACTCTTCAATCTGCGATGACTTCTAAGAACACTAAAGCAGCTAAGGTGGTTAGAATAGTTTGGCCATTCAGTGCACCATTATATTCTTACAGAATAATTACAATCAAGTGGATTGAATTTGTAAATGATATGCAATTAATTTCAGTGTATCTGATAAAGCCCGCGTCATGGATGTGAATCTAAAATAAGAAAGGGAAACTGCACAGTAACAGTAGCACTGCTTTTGACACTGGGTGCCACCCATTTGCAAAACCAAGCAGAAACTTGCGTACGCATGGTGTGAGGCTGCCGTGAAAATGTGCATGGCTTTAAACCAAGTTTTTATACATCTTAAAGTGTGCTTGGAAATGGGCATACACAATGTTATTGGAAACGTGAGGGGCACGCTGCAACTAAACTTGTACATATGAACATTAATGACAACAAACACACTTAGCTTTCTACACACAGATGTCTTGCTTTGCATTTAATATTAAAAGACCATTTACACCAGACGCACATTATGTGTGAGAACAAGTGTGTAACACAGGACTGCACAACTTTTAGGTACCCTTGATCTTTATATACATTTTGTCTTTGATGTTTATTATTTTGTCTATGTAAATTTAAAAAAATACTAAAATTAAATGATTATAGAGAAGTTGGTTTAATTTAGACTTATAAAGGTTTCCCAGGTCATTGGAGGTCATTGGGTGGGACTCACAAGTACTGGGAGAACTGCTAATTTGGGTCTCTACTATAGTATGGGGAGCTGGCACAGTAACCTGGCACCACTAGGGGGAGTTATTCTGGGACGCCAACAGGCCTTTGAATGGTGGCTGTGGAGTACTTACAGTACAAAGCGTTAGCCAGAGGTGTTCCGGAACATGAATTTGTGTCTTTTGGACTGATGAGGAGATCTGACTTTCAAAGTGTTAAATTTCACTTGAACACCCTACAAAGTTGGAGCTCCAAATTCTACCTGAGGTGTCCGAATTGTGATATAATGCTGAGCTTTTACCTTTGTAATTGTATAAAATGACAATATAATCTGGTCAGATACAAGTGTCATTTATGGTCAAACTGCACTTGAAGTAATGTGGTACACCTTTAAAATGTTTATTTACTGTTTATTTTCACAAAATAAATACAGTTAATGGTGAATTGCTTTTTTGCAGACCCAATAACAAATCAACACTAACTGAAGTAAAAAGTTCTGAAGTCCAAAGGTGAAACATCACAAGTTGGGGTTTTGAAGACTTGGAAAGCAGACAAACGCAGTACGAAAAGCCCCCTTCAATCAGTATACAGTGGGCTTGGAGGATAAAACTTTTATAGTCAATTTATAATAATTTTACAATTTAATGCAAGTATATACTTATATGAAGTTATAGCAATGAATTATTAGACATAAGGGTAAGGATTGAATGTAACTAAAGGAGTAACTAAATGTTGTTTAAAGCTTAGGTATCTGTGGCTTTTGCTTCATCTTAGAGGAGCCACCAAAGTAATTATCATGTGTAATGAACACCCCTTTAGAAAGTGAGGATAAACTAATGGGAAAACCCAAGGATCCCTCATATGAAATTATGATAAGATCAGTGGTAAAATGCACAAAAAGCCCCCATTATCAAGGCAGTGTTCAGAACAATGGGAGAATCGACATGTATACAAAATTACTGGTGACTGTAGTTGGTTGGTTAAGATGATAATATTCTGCATATTAAGAGTTAGATATGTGATACATTAGATATGGTAATAGGAAAGTATAAAAGAGAATGAATTGTTTAATTAATTGCTCCCTCCATGGACTGAGACATTTGTGCATGTCTTTAAGCAAGTAAAGAATTGTTCTGCATTCTCATCTGGGCTCAGTGACTGCCTTCTTTGAAGATAGAAGAAGTTTTTTTTTCCACAACAGGAGTTGTGAGGTGATCAGTAATGAGGGCTGTGCAGGGTGGAGGAGGGAAGAGAGGCTAGAAGTGAGGCCAGAGGTGAGGAGAGAGAAAATAAAAGTGTAAGGTGGTAACAGCAGGCATAGGGGACAAGTGAAGCGGCCACCCTGTGAGCTGTGCTGGGGTATCCCATGTTTTCAGTCGTAGTCTCTGATATGTTCCTCCATTTATGCAGTTTGCCTGTCTTTTTCTTTTTAGTTCACTGGTTTTCTAAATGTGAAATGTTTTCATGTTCTGAGTCACTTAAGAACCCCTTTTGTCTTCATTTAGGCCACTGCTGTGCTGCTATGGCAGGACACATTTGGTAATTCTCGCGTTGAAACACAAATCTCCAGGTTCATTTTCCTGGTATTTACACAGTATTCCTGTTTATTGTGCCGCACTTTTCTGTGTTTTGTTCCTCACAATATTGCTCATACATCTTACTAAAATGGATCCCTGTAACATGAAGCTACAACCACCATAGTTTGCACTGAAGATGATGTGATCTGGCTGGTACTGAGAGTTTGATTTCTACAGCATTATAAGTTTATCATCCAGATTAAAAACATTTTGTCAAAAAAATGCTTTATCCACAAGGTAATATTCTGTAAAGATATTTTTTGCTGTGAGGCTTGCTTTCTTGCTTCTTTCCTTTAGAGAAGGCTCTCGATATAGAATGCCTCAAAAAAGTTTAATCCTCCTTCATTTGTTGGTCATTTAAGTTTGGAGGGAAGGTAAGACATTGCCATTGTGGTCATATATTTTCTATTTCTGTACAATGGACTGCACTGAGTTTCGATAGATGTTCAGACCTGTTGGAATGGCTTTATGCTTATCTATAATCAGATCTTTAACCTAAAATGCTGTTCAGTCATTATTTTGAAAATACCTACCATTTTGTGGTACCTTACAGTGACAGGGGCATTCTTAAATAGTAATTTCTCAAACACTCATTAGTCCTAAAAGGGACGTGGCACCTGTCACTTTTTGACTATTCGACTGTAATTGGCTGGCCGTCACTTAGATACAACGCGCCTCACACGCTACCAGAGTACAGTGAAAATCATACTTGCTTGTGCTAATTAACATACAACACGTTGCGACTCTCCAGCTCCATGATCAGTGAGCTTAATGTCCCAACCTCCAAACTTGTGCCTAAGACAATTGTCTGGTTCACCTACAATTCCCTTAAAAAGAAGAATTAAACTGCAGGCAGCAGTGTAAATAACAATGCAGGCACAACAGGAGCTGTTAATTCACTTCCATTAACTTACTTCCCCTATACTTATTATTAATATCAATTCAGTACATACAACAACAAAAAATTACTAAATTTATTAGAAAGGTAAACTGAGCCTGAAACAGAATATCCACAAGATAACGCCGATTACAATGAGCTGGCATTAATGTCATATGCAAGAAGCCAGAAGTTTCAAGGTATGGTAGTGATACTCACTCGGCAGAAAGTGGCAACATGTTGCATGTTGATTAGCACACGCAAGCAGGAATTATTCAGGACTCTGTACAATGAACAATAAAGACCCCATAAAGTAGCCCCTGATTAATAAACCGCTTGAGCTGAAAAGCAGCAGAGCAGCTGAGATATCTACGAGAATGGGAAATACCAACTCTGTGATTTAAAACAATACCGACTTTGGTATCAAGTCTCCAGTCATATTTCAGTAACTCTTCAGAAGGTCGTCTCTAACCACTGACGGATTATTTTGAGAATTCTAACTAATCCATAAATGTATGAACTGCTTTTTCAAATCATCAGAGATTATCCTACTTTAAACCAAAGCAACAGAGAGTTATACTATAAAAAGCATGAATTCCTTGATTTTCTTCTGAATTGCAATGCAAAAATTGTAAATGAAAGTACAATATGCTGCACTCAGGCAGTATGCACCAATACAGGACATTATCCTTGGAAACAAAAGATTTACAAATAATCTGAATATTAAAGAACCAAAACAGGAGAATAAAGATCATATAAAAAACATTTTTTTAGAGTAATAAACAAAAAAACTTCATTGAAAGCTTACTCCTATCTAGTATGGTAGATTGGATTTCTTTTCAAAACTTTAATTAATAAACTGTAGGAAAATAATGCATGCAAATGGTATATGTAGATGTATACGAATATATAAAGCAGGCAAAGTGAAAACAGGTTTTGAGCTGTACAGTATACTGCACATTTGTAAAAGACGTGACTCATGATTGGGTGCTGGATTTACCTGGATCCTCTTATTGTAGCAGCAGGCAATTGAGAAGAGAAATTGATTAGCATTGGTACAGCAGAGGGGTATGAGTCAGGATGCAGCCTAAAGGTGAGGTCTGCAAAATGAGCCATGAGGATGACAGCGTGAAGTGAAAACCTCACACATGGGAGCAAAGGGAAATCTGAGTGAAAGGCCTTGACCTTACGTTAGCCGCTACATAACAGAGAGTAGGGTAAGGCCATATGTTGTGTGGCTGGCATCATCTACAGTTTTGTTCAGCAGCAAATGTCAAACACCACAATGGAGTGGAGAATGAACTTGAGTTTAAGCAAAACACACTTTTAAGAGTGAAATTTTAGTTAATTATTAATAAAGAAACCTTGTCCATTTTTTCACATTCTGATTTTTTTTAAAACATATACAAGTTACAGTTGACATGCATATAAAACATTGTTAAATCAGGTGATTTGTCTACTTCTGCCTTTCTAAAAATCGAATCCAAGAATTTCTTAAAAACCGTCAGATGATACGCAAATAAACACCCGGTGCTATGTAGTTGCTGAATTCTTGCACACTAATTCATTGCTAGTCATAAGAAAACATCAATTATATTAATGAAATAATTTGTTATTATACCCAAAAGGCAATGTTAAGACAAGTCATTACTTTTATTTACTTCCATGGATGTATTCTAACTGAAGAACGTGCCTTATGTCAATGCCAATGTCAATTTATTTATATAGCACTTTTAAAACAACATAGGAATGCTGTGACCAAAGTGCTTTACAATAATAGAATAAAAGAAAACATGCAAATAACATAAACAGAAATAAAATAAATGAACATAAATAAAATAAATAATAAATAGAATAATGTTACATAATCACAATGAGGAAACCATCAGTATTACTGAAGGTCACGGAATGCAAGTGAATAGAAATGAGTCTTTAATCTCGTTTTGAACAGTTCAATTGTAGACGACTCCTATATGTGATGAGGTAAAGAGTTTCACAGGCGAGAAGCAGCAGCTGCAAAAGGCTCTGTCCCCCTTAGTTTTACACTTGGTACGAGGGACAACAAGAGACAACTGACCAGAAGATCTAAGCACTCTAGATGGCTGGTGTAAAGCACACAATTCGGATAAACAGACAGGAGCAAGCCCATGTAAAGACTGAAAAACTAGCAACAAGATTTTAAAATCAATTCGAAAACTGACAGGCAGCCAGTGTAAAAAAACTAATATTGGAGAAACAGAGTCATACTTTCTTGCCCCAACCAGGAAGCGAGCGGCAGCATTCTGGACCAACTGTAACCTGTGTATCAGGGATTTGCTAATCCCAGAATACAGCGAGTTGCAGTAATCGAGGTGAGAAAAAATAAAAGCATGAGTAGCTTTCTCAAGATCCCTAGATGATACAAAAAGGCTTGAAGCCCCTACAGATTAAGTGATTATCCTTTAAACTGCTAGACATTTGTAATAATTACAAAAGTTATTATTAATCAATTTCCAATATCTTTCTTTCTGTATGATTATATTATCATACCATCAATTTACAAAACTCCATGTCAGATGGGGCCTACCTAAGCAAGTACCTGGCACTAGAAAAGATCTCACCCTGGTTGGAACATGAGCCCACATTGGGGTTCATCCACATTCCCACATACGTGACCAATTTGGAAGCATCAGCTGACATAGCTTGCCCATCCTTTGAACACTGCAGTAAACCAACAATGTAGAGACTCCCTGAATGGAATCTGACCAAGTCACTGGGATTCCAGTTAGCTAAGAACTTCAAATTAATGATTATTTGTGAGAATCAAATGTCGCACCAACCATTTATGTGTGAATAACACACTACAAAAATGACAAGCTACTCAACAAAAGCTGTGTACATTGTTCTGGATTAATAAGATGTCAGAGTAAACTGCTACATACGAGTTTTTGCCCCAACATTTTATAGAATCAAATGCAATTTGGAAGTTGCTGTTTATGTTAGAACCCTTTGCCAAAAAATGACTAAATACTTTGTTGTACATTATCCATTTTAAGTCCTATAGCCAAAAAGTCCCTACACAATGCATCGGTATCAATGCCTCCTGTTTCCTCTAGCCTGGCCCTGCTGTATATTTAGTGTCATAGATGGTCGCCTATCATACTGGGTGGTTATTATTTAACCCTATTTTTCTGGTTAAAAGGGTAAACCTATTATTTTGCTTTGTCTTTTCTGTCTGTATCTACATATTGAACACACACTTTAGTTTATCAGGGAATACTTGACTGGCAAGGAATTATTTATATTGGTTTTTACACATACAATGTAATACAATATTTTCCAGAACACTAGATCTTAGTATCTTAAAATTGGTAAGCGATGTACTGTGTGGTGCAGAAATTATAAAGAAAAAAAGATCAACAAAATAAACAAACTTAAAATTTAGAAGTACAAAAGTTATACATATACTGTATCAGAATATTTTACATACTGATAATAGAAATGTAAATATAATTGTAAGGATGGTCTTTAAAAAAATCATAACGCCGATTTTTAACACAATCTTACCTTACAACGCCCTGCCTTCAGAGGAAGCAAAAGAAAGTGCAGCAGAAAGAATCAGAAATGACAGAACTCAGAAACAAAATCTGGAAATTGGAAAGGCAGCATTAACAGTGAGGAAAGACAGCTGTAGAATACAACACAAGGTACACAAGAAGGTTTTCAGATGTCACCAATTATTAAACATTTTTGATGGGTATAAATAAAAAGAGCGTAGCCCTATGCGTTCATTGCAGAAGATCACTTCAACCCCAGGCATGTTATTGATGCTGATTGATCCTTGAGCAGGAGATGCTGTTCACATGGAGGAAGTCTACACAATAACTGCTTGCATACAAAGACAAAGGGCTACACATTCAAGGGGCCCTCATACCAAACTTTCCTCACAAGTACCATGGCTCAGTCAGCCCCAGCACTGCAACAGCCCAGACGGCTCTGTATGTTGTAAATTTGTCCATAAAAAGGGCAGACAGCACAGGTCACCACTCGATAAACTCTGACATTTAAATCAGAACGTCTTACAAATGTTTGCTTAAATGAAGCCGATATATTGTATAATTATTATTTAATTATTTTTAATAACTTAAAGAAATATTTGCCCAATTTGGCCTTGCTGTTGAAATTCTGCAAGGAGATTTCAGGTGAGCAGATATCGCTGTAAGTTAAAGAGTATTTATGAACACACACTACTCTCTGCCTTTCAGAAACAATTTATTTTTAGAGACAAGGTGATCAGCCAAGACCTAAACAGACTAAATACATTTTGTAATGTTAAAAAAATACATCTTCAATGAAATCCAAAAACTTATAAACGTTTGATTCAAATGTGTGAATCACACCCTGCTTTAATAAAATCTACAGTTACTCGAGGAATGTAGTACCATCAAATCTAAAAACATGTTACCTCTGACACTTCTTATATTTAAAGTCTTAAGACCCCATTGCTCATACATTTTGAAGCTATGTTACTAATTGCAATGTTTTATGTTATCCTTATCTTTTCACTATTTTTCAACTTTAACTCTGTCATGGAACACAGATGTGTGCAGAAAGGCAAACATCTGAAATTAGGAACGAAACAAACATCTGTTATCTTGTCCATTGTATCTTCTTTACACCCTCAGTGGTCACTTTATTAGCTACATCTATCTAGTATTGTGTAGAATCCTGAATTCTTTCCACCAATGGATTCAGTGAGATGCTGCAAATGCCACTTAGGGATTTTGGTCCTTGCTTATTAAACAGCATCATGAAACTTCTCAAGATTTTCATCCTCCCACACATTCACGCTGTGGCATTTTTTCTTCATTGTCATTTGTATTATTTCTTGTTAAGACAGGGATATCACTTGATGCCACCTTTGTAGTGTTATTTAGATTCTTGAACACTGCAGAGGTAGCCCTGTTTTTTATACAATAGTTACATCACCATTTATTTAAGAAAGTGGCACAGGACACTTGCTATCCTAGTTTTGTGATAACTTGTGTTTTTCATACAATGGTAAATCCAACAGTAAAGGCAGTTTGAAAATTACACGGTAACTGCAATGGATAGAAGCTGATGTAATATAACACGTAAGATGTTGGCTCAGTATGGAAGTGAAAACAGCCTGACTCACTTCAAAGTCTACAAATGGGTAGAAAAGTTCAAAGCAGGAAGAGCAAGTGTCGCCAATGAAGCTCGATCTGGCTGACCATCAACACTGTCCACAAAAGCCCACATCGACACTGCAGACAAATTCATCAGAGGAGATGTTGCTGCACATTTGCCATGGTTCTGCACATGCCATAGTGCTTGATGACTTGAGGTACTGTAAAGTTTGTGCAAGATGGGTACCCAACCAGCTTACTGATCTGCACGAGTCAACATTCTTGAGTGAATTTCAGCAGGTTTCACTCCCTCTGTTCAAAGAAGTCACACTATGGCATGTTGTTCAACAATGGTTCAATCTCTCAGTGGAGCTTTCATGTACATTTGACCTTGGCTTCAACTAGATTATCAGCAGAGTATTGTGCACTGCATACTAAAACTTCCCAAAAGCCATCATAAAAATTTTGTATTGACTCAGTTTCTATCCATTGTGGTTGCCATGTGATTTTCTAATTGCCTTTACCTTTTGATATATCCTTGTATTTATTTTGTAAAACACTTCTTTGTTAGGTACCATTTTGAGAAATTTGCTTTTGTTCAGTGCTTTCAACTTCTTGACTACAAATCTTTCTTTTCTGTTCTGTTGGAGGCCTGAAGGTTGACCTTCTTCTGTATCAGCCTCTGCCTGCTTAAACTGCTACTGTTATCTGGTGTCTTCTTTTAAAGTGAATCGCTTGGCTAGTGAATTCAAAACAAATATAGTCTCATCTTCCTTATCCTAGCTGACAGGAGTGGGACTCGGGCAGCATGGACCTCTGCTGTGGTAGCCCATCAGCTTTGAAGTCTGATGTGTTGTGTGTTAAGAGATGCTCTTCTGCACTCCTCTCTGAATGTTTGTGAGTCAAACGAGTCCGGCCATTTTTCCTCTGACCTGGCAGACTACATTGAGGCTCACTTGATTTTTTTTTTGTTTATTACACCATTCTCTGTACTTTCTAAAAACTGTAGTGCATGAACAGCCCAGAAGAGTAACTGTTACTGAGATGCTGGAACTTTTATATCTGGCACCAACAATCATACCCTGGCCAAAGTCCCATAGATTGTGTATCTTTCCCATTCTAATTCTTGGTAATACAACTAAAACTCTTGACCGTGTCCACATCCGAAATAGTGAATACTAAGCTGTAGCCACATAACTGGCTGCTTGGAAAAGCAAGCTTCTGCACTTAATAACGTGCTGGTGAGTACTCTGAACATTTCAGGGTCTGCCTATTGTTCTTGCCTAGGTGATTGGTGCTTTAATCGAAGACACGTTATTGCATTAGTGCTACACAAATGTTAACAATGTCAATGAGAAGAGAATCTTTCCAACTTGTGTGCAGCAAAGCCACAGAAAATCAGGCTTACTGTATATGACACAGCAGTGTGGCTTGACTCTCTCATTTTAGCATCCCATACTGAAAATGTGAAGTAAAAACAAACATACTGTACACTGTATACAAGTTAAAGCAGAAGTTTCTGGAATGGACAGTGGTTTTATAACTTTATTCCATTTCTTTTATGACCTTCAAAACCCTGGATGTATAGCACTGATAAACGTTGCTTGATGCACATCTTCAGTGTCATATATGTGTTATTATAAAGTTGTATAATTTCTCATTGTTATGACTCTCCAGCGCATTTTGAATGGAGATTAGGAAAGAAACCAGGAGTTCATATCATGATTGAGAGAAGAAAGAATATGGAGTTACATGTAATTCTTCCTCCCAGTACTCTTAATATGCACACAGTGGAAAGCATCTGACCGATGCCTTCTTGTGCTGTCCAGTCGTGCGCAATTAATTCTTCCAAATTATGAAGAAAAATTCAGTTTGTAACAGTTCTAACTTACTTAGTACATTGCAAATACTTTGTACTTTTTAAATACCTTTCATCTACAGAAAGCTCCTTCTGCTGCAAGTGAGGCTTGATTCCAGACATTGTTCGAATGCTTGCGGATAAGGCCTTGATTGTGTAGTTCATTTCATTCTCCCTTGTAACATCACTGTCATAACCTGTAATAGAAATTAAAAAAGGGGAGAGGATCAATTCAACCCTCCTGTTTGGGATCATTTTGTTTGTCATGGTAATTCAGTGTCAAGCTCAGATTCACGTCTACTGTTCATTCTCGCTTGCATGTCTCCAAAAGACCGGTGACAATAATGTAATACCAGACAGAACATACAACACAGACAATGAATACAATGCAGTACATTAAATTCAACAAGGAAATGCCATGGCGTTCTCAGTACAAGTAGCCCTATGATGCGTGGATACAAACTGCCATTAAAGTACTAATGCCCCTGAACCGTTTACCATATTGAAGGAGGAGAGAAATGTGGCTGTGCAGGATGGCTGAGATCTTTAGTAACATTATCACCTTTCTAAGGCAGCATGTGCTAGATATGTCCTAAACAAAATGTTATGTAATGTGTTCCTGTAACATTCAGAGTAGACTTTACCACCCACTGTAGTGTGGACTTCACACAACCAGTTAGGACAGATTCTGAATGGAGACACCTATAGTGTCCAAGGAGCCAAACACAGGGTTTACTCAGAGGAAGCAAAAGTGCAAATATGTAAAAATGATTGTGCCAATTTTAGGCCATCTCTGATGGTGACGCCACAAAATTTGAAGCCATTAAACCTCTGCTCACCATCCTTGCCAATGTAGATGAGAGAGCGGTCTGCCTTCTGCCTCCTGAAGTCTATGACCAGCACCTTGGTTTTGCTGACTTTAACAGTGAGATTGTTGTCCTGACACCACTGTGTCACAAGGCAAATCTCTTTGTGAGCTGCCTCACCAACAGTGGTATTGATAGTGGTATCACCCCCAAACTCAGAGATGGAGATACACCTGTGTCTGGCCACAAAGTCACAGGTGTTCAAGGAGTACAACAAGGGGTACAGTTCACTACACTGTTGAATATGTAAATGCTTTTGATTTTTTACATTTTATTGTGATATGACCTATCATGACCAAAGATACGTGGAACTGGTCATAAACTTTCACATCTACAGTTGCTAAGTTCCTGCTTAATGTTACAACTCTGTGATGATGGGAACAACATCAGAAAGGCTGGTGTAACATCACAGCTGTTCATTTTTTTCAGCTTGTGTCATCAGAAAGGCAAAACTGAACTGGAAGCTTGTTGTTAACAGTTCAACATCTACAGTGATATTCATTTTTAACATCTGAATTGCTTTTTTATGCACAATACTAGCATTATGTATAAAGCTGGGTCGCAAGTCCATGGAACTGGTGATAAAAGGTGGAGAGGTAGATCTAAGGCTAAGGATCTGCGCTGGTATCTGGAAGAGGTTGATGGTTCAAATCCTGTTACTGCCAGAGGGGAATCATACTCAGTCGGGCCCTTAAGCAAGACAACAAACTGAAAATTGCTCCAGTTGCACTGTACAATGGCTGACCTTGCACTCTGATCCCCAACGGTCATGCCAAAAGACAGTTTCCCGTATGGGAAGTATATATAAAAAAAAAAATCAAAATAATATACAGGAACAGTTGGTAGATTTGAGGTGATGACTGCTGAATATGAATTGGAACCTTCGAAGTGCAGTGCATAACAAACAGATGTCCTGATGAGTACAAAATAATACAGTGAATAAAAGACATAAAAACAAAATAATAAATATAAATAGGTGGACATCATTTTTGGGACTAGCATTCTGAGTATCTGCATGAAAGGAATCAGACAAATTCAAAGTAATCCATCTCATCTTCAATTCCATTTTCAACCTGACATGTGTGTCCTTCTTTATGCCTGACCCTGCAATGTGCTGTTTGCAAATACAACTGAACTGCTGGCTTAGAGTCAAATGTCTCAGTGGTCAGTTTGGAAAAACAAGTATGCATCAAAGCAGACAAGTGACTTCTAGACCTGGTCCTAATAACGCTGACCTTTAAAAAGAAGCACTACGTAAAGGCAGCATGGGAGACAACAATACCATTTTCTGAAGATCAGAATGGGATTCTGGACGGCTGCTTTTAATAATATTGACCCAATCTCACATACGGGATGCTGGAATGCATCCATTCCCTCAAAGCAGACTCTGCCCCAACAAACAGGAAGGTTTTATGTTTCTAAACTGTGTCACAGGGAATTCTGTTCCCAAAAATGCAAATGTCTTGGCTCACCACACAGATGACTCAAAGCTCATTTAATGATGCACACCATGCTTCACATTCCGACATCAAACCTCTCAGCAGATTCACAGCCCTGTCAGCATCAGCGTGAGGAGGTGCTGCTGACTTGCAGTGTGTGCTGTCCCTCAGCTGCCGTGAGCTCATCTTTATGCTGTGCAGTTGTAAGCTGTCAATGCTAGGCCTGTCAGATCAAATGGCCTTATTTCAATATTATTTAAATGTGTTTAAAAAAATCTTCACCTGGAAACACTTTGAATGAGTTCACCCATAAACACATATGATGAAGTACTGCAACCGAGGTAAAGGTACCTTGAAGTTTCACATTTGTTTGACATTTGCAGTCTGAAGCTCCGTATCTCCAAAATACAAAGTGTGAACCTAATATTGCAAAATGTGAATTGAATTCAACATGTTCTTTTTCTTTTAAGTTTTTTTTTTTTTTTTCAAAAAAATTACAAAGTACACATAAAATTGATGCCAAAGTATACAAAGGTAATTTATGAATTTATTCAGATTTTTTTCTTTTATGTGAACAAAATAAATTATTGTTAAATATTTTAAAATAATAAATTGCATGTATCAATATGAAGTATAAAGTGTCAAAACAGACAGTAATCCAAACATAGTTTGCTTTTTAAGGTCAATGCCTAAACTGCCTTTTCACAAACTCCATTTTTCCTGGTACTCCATCTAAATCCCTTACAATCTTTTCCTTTACACAAGTTTTACTAGGTAAGTAAGCAGGGGCTGTATGTCCAGCATCTCGATATCAATCAGACACTTCATATGGCAGCAGTGCTATTTAGCCAAACTCTAATGCGTGCCCAGGAGGCAAAAATAAGAATCTGTTCCTGAGTTGTATAGGGTCAGTAGGTAAGTGTGTACAGTATGTCTGGCACCACAGTATCTGTCAGATATTATGTATGTGCTCGCTTACTGCTGTTTGGTGTGTAATATTTATGTTGCTTCTTGCAACATGCCTCAATGTATGCACTCGTTTAGAAAAGATGTTTTATAAATGTTTGTGCACCAAAGTGAACGTTGTGGAAGACGAATGTTTTCTTTGTTCCCTTGTACTAATTCGTTATCTGAAAAGTCAGTTTCACAACACCTTGTAAAAGCCTGCTTTGTTTTAGCTAACAGAAAAATATCTGTGCTAAGGACTCAAGGTCCATGCCTTCCACACATGAGTCTGCCTTATCACTTTGTTCCTTAGCTTACATCTGAACGCCATAACAAAAGGAGCCAAGAAATCAGGTTTTGTAAGGGGCACAAGGATTGTGTATAATAAATGTGTTGACTGTTGCATTTTATAATGATAGTAACTCACGCATTCTAGGGGTAGAAAACTGGACCCCACCTAACAGACGGGGTTCAGAAGAGCCCTGACACTTTTATGTATTGATTGTCTGCTTTTCTGAAACTGTTCTCACTGTGCACCTAACTAATAAATAATAAAGTGCTTTATTGTTTCACCTGCTGTCTGGTCTGAAAACTTCGTCCACAACGTCAGCAGGGAAATATTACTTTTCATTAAATCAGCTTGGCTGCTGCTGGCAATGAGCACAGCTCACAACAGTCAGGTGGTAGTTAGGAATAATCAAGCTATAACTATACATTCTGGGAGCAGCAATACTTTTTACAAAATATCATCTCCACTACTTTGGGTCCACATCTTTGTAATTAGCTGATGCCTCTGCCATAGATGGTGCTAGAGTCAGCACTCTATTTGTATGCTAAGGGCTTGACTAGTTACATGTAAAAGACACTCAATTTCCACATTCTGGTGCTGTGGTCTCTCATCTCAAAGGTCAGATATACATTTGAAAGTAAAAGAACCCTAATTATAAAATAAAAGGCGCCATTTAGCTAGATGCAATAGGGGCTGAGGATGTGAAATGCAATAAAAGCGTGCAGAAGTGACACATCATTTGAATTATTTTTGAAATAGTGACAAGGTGAGCTCTTATGGTCACAGTGTACATTTAATTTGTTAATCCTTTATGCCACTTTTCACATCCTGACAAAATTAGCAAAACTGTGCACCCCATAGAGGTCACTCGGCCTAAACAATAACAATGGTGTCTGGTCTTAAATTACACATACGCATTAAAGGTATAAATCTTTTATTTCGCTTTTAACAGGCTATCACTCCGACAAATCCCTATTAAGTTATAAAGACTAGAGATTTATATTAGAATAAACATGTCCAGAAATGACATATTATTCCAATTCTATTAATAGCAGGCAAACATAGTGCTTGTGCTTGAATTCACAAAAAGAACCCTCTATGGCTTCTCTTAAAAATGTATTAAAAGAAGGACATTCAGCTTCTTTGTTATGACAGGCTGATGGCAAATATGGTGGTATATTGTATTTTCTTCACATAGGTCACATCATTTACTAAATGTAGTCCACTAGTCTGTGATGATCATCTTTAATGTAAAGTGAGATAAGAATGCCTCTTTCAAGGAAATCCCGCAGTTTAAAAGTACTTCTAACAACAACAGCATCATTAAGATAAATGAACAAAACAAATCCAAGAAAGTTAATTGGGAAGAGTAAGACATTTTCAAGATGACGTCAAACATTACTCACTGCATAGTGAAACCCATTCTAAACTGGCAGAAGACATGGCCCCACCGTGAATCCACTGTACTCACAGCAGCTTATGATTGCACTATAAACAGATGTGTGGCTGACAGACCTGCTGTTTCAGCCTCAGCAATCTTTGAAACTCGTGGTGTTTTCTGTGTTTTACCTGTAGTGGTTATGTTGGCTTTTTCAGGTTTGTAGCTGCTTTATTGACTGCCCTTTTTCATTTTGTTTTGTCTTTTCATGTTGCAAATTTGCACAAATAAAAAAACACATTTTCCTGTGATCACCATTTCTACCATTAACCACTGAGTTTTTAGCAATTTTGTGCTCTGGAATGACTTACTTTTTAGCCGTGCCTAGGAAATCCTGTGTAGGAAGAAAAAACCTACAGGAAAGCACTGAGCCAACACTTCTGATGTTGGCATATAAAATTGGAAGAAGATTAATCAAACAACACCATAAAAAATTACAAACTGCACCATAGCGGCTTAAAATTTAAAAAGACAATGACCTGCAATGGCCTATTGAAAGTCTGAATCTTAATCTAACCAAGAATATGTGGCAAGAGGCACAAAACAAGAGTATAAATGACAGTATCAAGATATAAAATGCTAGGGGGACTCTGCAAAATATTGACTCAGTGATGGCTAGTTTCAACCATTTTCTGTTTTTGTTTTCTAATTTATTCAGACAGATTTGTAGGATTTTCTTTTGCATATCGGCAGTATATTTAGGGAGAGCAATTCAATGCATTTTAGATGACATATTGTTCAACCATTAATTTGCTGATTGCACTATGTAACACAATACAATGTGAATAAGTCCATGGAAGAGAACATTCTGTTGCTGTACTAGTGCCTCTGTTATAAGAGAGATTCTTAGACACAAAAGTCCTGGATGGATTACATCCTCTAAAATGCAGCATTTAGTGAGAATTTATGAATTGGCATTGACAAAAAAAACGTTGTTTAATAAAAAGATACCATTATCACTACAGTATATGTCAAAAGCTACTGATGCTACTCACATGAAGTGGAAGTCCTACCTCCATCATCCTCTGATTCTATATCGGACTCCTCACTATCGCACTGCCTGGGTTCTCTGTGTCCCTCGTTCTCATGTGTCCAGATTATCAGTGAAGTGTCCGATCCACCAACAGTCACAAGCAGAGCATCGTCATGTGTCCATCGTACATTGGTAACATGAGTGCTGTGTGCCACATATCTCTTACACTTTGCAAATTTACCCTGCAAGCAGAAAAACAGTGTCGTCTTAATGGGATTAGAACATCTAAAGGGCTGTTTGCTTAAAGTGCACTTCAGAATACTAAGATTTGAAAGACACACACTGATTCTGGACTTTATCTTCCCTTATTTAGCAAAATATGCAGTGACTATCAAATTATTTAAAAAGATTTTCACAAATTACTATTAAAAAGAACACCATGACAGCTTAGCAAAAACCATCACAACCATTCTAAGAGTTCCAGTAACCCATGAATACCCATTCAAACTGCATTAATATAAATAGAAATATGTGTCTATTTAAAATTGATATACTGTATAAGATAATTTCTTTTAACCATTAAACTGACCATTTTTGCAATGTGGTTTCTGCTTAGGCTATGCCTTTTATGAAATATCAAAGAATACATTTTAAAATGCATTCAGAAATGTCATGTTTTTTAGAATCTGAAATGTTAGACTTAAATGGTACTTTTTTAGTCAGAAAGGAACCAGGGGATTAGGGGTGCCCATAATAATCTAAGTACAGTACAGTATAGCTGTTTATGTTGAAACTCCACTTGGGATCACTACACAGTTCACAGCAAGCCTGTCGTACATCACACATCATGCATTTGGGGGAGCTGTCAATGATTCCTAAACAACATAATGGTGACAAAGAGAAAATCTGTCAACATTGGACTACCCTTTGTATTTGGTAGAATGGCCAGTCACGGGTTATTCTTTGAATAAAATCAGCCAACTCTCATTCTGGCCAAGAAGTGCAAAAGCCGTGCAAAGGCACAGAGGAGTAATTTTATGCAGATGTGTGCCACTACTGTAACTACACTATGACTTTTACCCATTGCTGGTGTCTCCCTCTGTTGCCTCTGCTGTTCAAGTTTGCAAGCTAACTGTTTTCACTTGTTTTCTATTTCATGTTTGCTTCTTCTGCCAAGGGTCAAAGTTGACAAATCAGATTTTCTCCTTCCTAGTAAGAGTTTTCCTGGTGCTCACAGACAACATAGGAAATATATTTCCTCGTTTGGGGCCCCACTCAGTGGACCAAGTCCACTAAAATACTGATGGGTTTCGCATCTTATTAGATATTAAAAACAGCTAAACTGGGTGCTCTCAGTTTGGTGGATCAATAGCTGTACTTTGATATCACCTCAGATAGGGAGCCTTTAACCATATCATAGAAAATGAACCTAGAACCTGCACTGATTTATAGAGCAAGAGCTGTGTCTGTGGGCTTACAGCACATGCTTCAGTCTAACTATTTGGTGTAACACCTGCAATACATGTGTGACCAATCTCATAATCATCTCTAACCACACTTCTAAAGAAGATTCCTAGGTAGTTAAACTTCTCCACTTGGAGAACACCATCTGGTGTAAACCAAATAATATTTAATGGAAGAGGTCAATGTCCACAGACTGGGATATTCTCGTTTCCATCATGACACCTGGCTATGAATTAATTCCACTGAAACATAAATAAATAACTTGGATGAAGCTGAAAGAAAAATATCACAGGCAAATAGCAGAGGTGCAACCTTCAGGTCCCAATAGCGGATACCCTCTAAGCCTCAAATGTACCTGAATTCTGCATCATAGAAAATCACAATGATGATAGGTGTTAAGATACCCCTTGTCAGAGCCTCACAGACACTTTACTGAATTTAATATCTCAAAAATCAAAAAAAAAAAAACTCCCACTATGCAAATGCAGCAAATGTTTTTTTGTGATTCATTTGCTCTTGAACCTCACATTTTTCAGCACTATTCACAAGACACCAAGGAGTGCAGTGTCATTAGCTGTTTCCATGGCCACAAAGCAACTATAAGCAGGGGTGGCTCACAAAACATCTGAAATATCTGTGCGAGAGTCAAGAGCTGATAACCACTCAGTCCGGGATGGAACCCAAACAGTTACAGTTTCAGCTCCTCAGGGAGGATGATGAACGTGATATCTCAGTTACTGTAATGTACTCTAAAACGTAAAAAAGTACCCTGGGTGTATCAATCTAATGTAGTGTTTCCTCCTTCCATGTAAATCTGAAGAATTAGTATTAACAAAGATATTCTTAGTATATCCAGCATTTCCAGCCAGATCTCATCCAAACCAAAAGACACTTTTTTTTCCAGAGGTTTTCTGACACCTGATAACTAAACCATGCCCCACTCTTCATGAACTGCTTCCTCCATAATGGAATTTTAAGCTTGTTTAGTTCCCCAAAGTGTTCTTTTTCTCCTCCCAATGCCTCCAGTCAACATCTACTTTTGGCCACCCTTCTCACTTACCCTTCCCAAAGATGGACACCAGCTACCCATTACCTACGGTTCCTTGTAGTTGCTGCGGTCTTGAAGAGGTTCCCTTCAGACTTCCCCCGATGTGAGACAGGCTCTTCTAGGGGTGCAAGTTCACATTCACCACCTGTTTAAGTCTTCATGTTTTTTCAAACAATGTTGAGGCTGTCTTCATCACTTTAGCAATATTCTGTCCTTAAGTGTTCAGAGCAAACGACTTCAGATTGGATTGAAGAGGGCTTGGTAGTACTGAAACACTTAAGAGCAATCCAAGTATGGTGTTTCGAATGGAGAATCCATGACTAGCTCAGCAATTAACTAAGAATTATGTCCTTCCTTCAATTCAAAATTTAGGTGTCAAATTTCTGTGACATAATATTAAAGTAATTACTGTAATTACTGTGACAGATAGGGGTTTCTGACGCTCCCTTGAACCCCTGTCTAAGACTCCAGACACCAGATAAAAGTCCAATAGTTGACTTTATTTATATGCCACAGTGCACAAAGCACCCTCTCCTCCACTATACTCATTAAATTACACAATAATCACTAATAAACAATTCCTCCACTCCCAGACGCGTTGCCACCCTTCCACCCAGCTCCCGTCTGGGAGCTGCCACAGTCCTTTTATATTTCCTGACCCGGAAGTGTTCCCAATCCCCAGTCCATGTGATTCTTTATCACTTCCGAGTCAGGTACAAGTCCTTTTCTTCACCCCGGAAGCACGTCATTCCCCTTGTCCATGTGACTCGGACGTACTTCCGGGGCATAAGGCAAATACCCATCGTTCCTCCCTGCAGCGTCTCCTAGCGGTCCCCATGGTATTCAGCAGGGCTGTGTATAAAAACTCCAATGTCCATGATGCCCTGCTGGTCTTCGGGGGACCTCCATGCTGCAGGGAGGGCTCCACCTGGTGGCTTGGGGGTATTGGCTGGGATGAACGGCCGGCCATACACCACATTACTTTACGGTATTATTTTCTTTTTAAAAATTATTTTATTTTTTTCTTCTCTATTCTCCTTATTGATATCCAGCATTCCGGGTTTGAACCACACTACTGAATGTTCTCCACATGGAGTTTACATGTAGTTTCCATGTCAGTGTAGGTTTTCCTCCTGCATCCCCAAACACATATAGGATAAGTTTATTTGGTGATTCTAAGTTGGCCACCATGTAAGTGCCAAGTGTGAGTGTGAGTGGGTCCTGTGATGGACTAGTGACCTGTCCAGAGTTGTTTCCTGCCTAGCAGCCAGTGCTGCCAGAATAAGCTACAGCCCTATCTAACTTGGGTTAAGCAGGTTTGTGACTGAGAGGAAATGAGACTCTTCTTCTTTGTCATCTTCTTCTTCACTGCCAGTCAGTTTAATTCATTCATATTTCAAATCAACCTACTCCAAATTAGGGCCACAGTGTCCCAACACTACAGTATCTTGACAGCATCATAAGCAAGGCAGGAACCCGCCATTGAATGTGGTTCAAGACTGACTTGGTACATGCTATTGCACTCCCATATTCACTCACACAGGACTATCATCTATCACATTATTTCTCTAAAAATAAAACTGAGAGTAATCGTTTTTTACTCAGGCCTATTCTTGAATGTATAGAGTTGTCTGCTCCAGGGAGGGTGACAGCATAGTGTCAGACACCTACAGATTTCCCTGGCTTAATGCATAAAGTCTCTGAAATAAGCATGTGCATTCTAGTATGCAATAATGAAGGACAGAGGAACATTACACCATGTCACAACTCCATCCACTACATTAAGATATACCTAAATCAGTGGATTAAGGACTTCATTAGGTGTTGGCCAATGTAGTCCTTCTTTTACAACTCCCTACTTTTACCTTGGGCAAAATGTAGCCAGAGTTATTAGAGCATCATTGTCCTGGATTTGTTATATTTAAGTTTATTAAGTGAGCCATCTTGAAATCTCAGTTATGCCTTATCAAATTCTAAAACATTCACTTACCTTTACTGGATATTTGAATAGTTTAACATATCCAAAGTCATCTCCAGTAGCAAGCACCTTTTTATCATTGGTCAAAGAGGCAGCAGTGACATCCGTTACTTCACTGACTAATGGCCAGATGCCCTCACACACAGGTCCAAGAACACCGGTCCAACTATACCAGTCAATCTTCTCTACCTGAGGAGAGTGTGATTGAGAAAAAAAAAAAAAGTTTATACTTTTAAATGGAAAGTGTTCACTGATAAACACTTAAGTAAAGCACAGAAAGTTATTATGTTTTGAGTTTTCAGAGTTAAGCCTACTTTTCCATATTACAGTAGCTTGGATTCATTGTGTTTTTCTCTCAATTATCAGTCCAATTACTATCATAAATTCAGTATGAATGCTTAAATAATACAAAATAATGAACTACTGTGTACTCACGTATATAGCACATAAACATGTGGAAGAATATATGCTAGTTTGTTTTGTATTTATGTGGATACATGTCTCTACTCAAGGTTTGTATTCTGCTCTGTTAACTTTAAGTCCTATCACTAGGAAAATAAATTGTGTTGTTTAACCATAAGTAATGAACTGGGTTGCATGCATGTTGAATAGTTTCATACTAGTTATTTTCTTTAAGTTTAAACCAAATCTGTCTCTTTATAAGTATTTATTAAGCATGTCATACCCATAAAATATTTCCACACATGGTCATTAGTGTTATGTGAAGGTAATGCGACTTATGTCCTGTTTTTGTTAAAGGAGTATCTTGGAGTTTAAGGACAGGCTTTTACTGATAAGACAATTCATGATCTCTATAAGCAATAAAGTTGATAATATGTTTGCTAACTTAGGGTCCCAAAAAATCTTTGTATGAACTAAGCAGTTTTGGATTGATTTATGGCACGTTAAGAGTAAGGGGAAAGATTTTCAAGTTATACTGTATACACTGTACAGTGCACACTGTGTTAATTGGGTATTCAGGACTTGAATGTGAAAATTCCAGATCAGCATTAATGCTAATAAAGACCTTCTTTTGTCAAATTAAAATATTTTGGCCTATTTCTCTTCCACAAACAGCGGCTAACAGAAAACAACAGAATGTAAGTGACCCACGAACACCTGATTTCTTCAGTTGAATGGTCCCCAGAATCAGTTCTGGCAACTCACTGCCAAAGCTGTTTCAAACAACGTCTTAATCTGAGCCAGTTTGTCCTTTTAATTGACATCTTTGGCTGATTGGCTGGTTTCCTCCAATCACATTTCAGAAATAATCTGCACCATTTTACTTTTCTAAGTAAAGTAGTGAATACCTACTGTGCATTTAATACAACTGTTAATCTTTTATTATCTTTTGTCTGTTAGTTTTTAATTCATGCAATTGAAGAGAAAATAATAAGAATCAAAACGAGTAAATTAGAACAGCTCAAGACAAGAAAATGATAGTCCATCATACAACAAAAGAGGACAGCCACAAACTACTGTAATATTTTTTACTTTCAAAATGCAGTTTGTTTTTAACTATACAGACAAGGATCAGATGGAAGATCCTCCCACTCATCTATTTTCAAACTCTCTTAATTCATGATAAAAGTGTTGGCCTCTCGTAAAAATGAAAACTTCACTTAACAGTAAGAATTGCCTCTTAGGACAGAAATTAATTGAACAACAAAGGCCACATATGCAGTGGTATACTGCAAGTAAACAGTTAAAACCATTTCAGACAAACACATATAAGTTTACTTCTTAAGTGATGTTTAAGTTTGTTTGAATTAAAAGAAGAAATGCTGGTTAGAAATGATTTAAAACCCAAGTATTATACTGTATGTATTATACACAGTTCTCTTTCAGCTGTGCACCAAACTGACCACATGCTGAACAACAGGAAGAGTCTTGTTTGTGTGCACCGCACCTGTAATGGACACTGCCAAGTGTCTGACTAACTACCAGCTGCCTGCATTCTCATCTGGACCAGGGAATGCCACGTTTACCGCAATAGTGATTTCTGGGATGTTATATCTGGTTAATAGAATGAAGTGCATACATCTATTACGAGATCTGAAAAAAATCACATTAAACTTTAAATTATTACTCACAAAGTTATATTTTAGTGTTAAAAATGCAGTGTTTACTATAGATATTGTGTTTTAAAGGCACACAGTAATAGTTCTGTAAAATAAATTCATATTACCTCTGAAAGTGCACGACATAAAAATAAATTCAACTGAGATGACAAACAGTATAAATATTTTGTAATGCAGCAGATCACAGCCTTTAATAGCATATCCTAGTCCTTTTCTCAAAGATCCCAGCATCATTATTTATTACAGGATGTTTTGTTATCACACTATATGTGTATTTACCTGTAAATTAACTGAGTTAGAATATGTATAGTACTTTATGTGAAATTTTACAAGTCTGTTTTTTATTTAAAGGCTGTAACTGATTAATGTTGATTCCCACTGATGACACCATTCATGTGGCAATCAAATAAAGAACTACAATGCAGACTATGTCTAATAGCAGTAAGCAAACCGAATCACCAAAAGTTTAAAATCTCTTGACTACAATAGTAATGAAAGAAAACTATTTCCTAGTTTTTAAGACAACCTTTTACTTTATAATAGCTCTCTTGAAACATCAGACACAGTGTATCTGCAGCACGCAAGTACCCTTATTTCTGTCTGGTGCATAGAGGGTGATCTTCAGGCCAAAAAAGACTGCACAGTACAGACGAGGTCTAAGTCACACGTGGCGTTAGTACTTGCTGCACATAAGTCTGTACAGCTTATAGGTAAGTTGTCAAGGTGAAGTAAAGTTTGTCTATATACACAATTGTTTTGTAAAATACACTGAGAACACAATCACTGAATATTTACTGAGAAACACAAAACACGGATTAACACAATGCATAAAGAATGCAAGATAGTGATGTCTTTTGAAAATCTCTAATGCCTTTTTAAATAATGTCTTTCCCCAAACCACAAAAAAATTAGACAAGCCTGGTTCAAAGGAAAAGTACCTCTGTTGCAGGTATAATTTGTTGCTTTCCACGTGGAGCTTCGAAGAATAACTGTTCTTTAGCACCAGTATTAATCTGTAACAGTTTCCCTATGAAGAAAAAACACACACTACTTTAAAATATTTCAAAACTAAAATCACTCTAGAAAAATACAAAAACGTTCAGTTTGAAGAATCCTGAATATCATCTATGTTAATACCATTAAGACTTGATGCATAATTAATATGGGCTGAACATTACTGCTCTATTTTTCAGTATAAAGAATAGAATGTACCATTTTTGTCAAACAAAAGCTTTTCAAGTTTCAAGTTTAATAATTCAACTTTTCACCCTCAGTTGTGCTGCAAAATGTAATTGCTGCAATTTCAGGAAGATTCATGTACAGTATGTTTAGGCCATAGTTTCCATTTTTTCTGTCACGTCATTAATAACACAATCAGATAAACAATACATTGTTGCCTGCACATTGTGAACGAGAACTTTAATCTTAGACATCGTTCAATTTGTTTGGATCCCCTTTAGACCATTAAAGCTCAAATGAGTCACTAGAACAATGCACAGGCATATTTTTGTCATGTATGGTGTCTTTGGACCACAGTTTTAAGTTATTTAAATAGAAAAGGGCAAATGCAAGTTGTTTTGAATCCTATAATCATGTATAGTCATTTGCTCTTTAATGAAGACTGTGGTATTACTAACATAAGCCTATCTAACGATCCACCAAAAAGATAATTAATATTTTCATTAATCTTATCACGGCCTGCACGGTAGTGCAGTGGGTAGCGCTGCTGCCTCGTAGTTAGGAGACCTGGGTTTGCTTCCCGGGTCCTCCCTGCATGTTCTCCCCGTGTCTGCGTGGGTTTCCTTCGGGTGCTCCGGTTTATTCCCACAGTCCAAAGACATGCAGGTTAGGTGCATTAACGATTCAAAATTGTCCCGTGTGGGTGTGTGTGGGTGTGCCCTGCGGTGGGCAGGCATCCTGCCTGGGGTTTGTTTCCTGCCTTGTGCCCTGTGCTGGCTGGGATTGGCTCCCGTGACCCTGTAGTTAGGATATAGCGGGTTGGATGGATGGATTAATCTTATCATAATGATTGATCTTAGTGAGGATGAAATCAGTCAGATATCTATGGGATCTCTTTATAGTGACTAGAAACTTAAGTCATTTATTCATTTTTTATATTTTGTTTTTATGATTTTAAAAGCAGTCTCATCTTCATCCATAGATTAATTTGGTTTAACAGCAGCAGGTCTTGCTTTGCACCGACTAGCCAACAACATTACCAGTGCCACAAGTGCCAAACAAATTTGCTGACTCCCTGTCGTTTGCCACAGGGACTCGTTCTGAACATCCGCTACAGTTTACTGTATATGTTTAAATAATTAAAAAATAGGCTTTACTTTAATAATAAATTGTATATGTTCAACACTAATGATTTACTAAAAGTTTTCAGGTGAAACAAAATCTTCATTCATTTTTTATTAAACAACATTTAAAAAGGTTCAGAGTCTACACAATCCCAAGAATTATAGAATCTCAGCACAAACACCTGGGAATGTTTTATGTTATACTTAGTTTTGAGAAAATTCATTGTACACAGGACAGTATTTCCATATGCAGTACAGTAATTCACATTTAGAGTTAAGATACAATTACACAAACATTTCATTTAAATGTCTGCATTTCTTTCGTTTACTGTATGTGCTTATTTACAATTTCTACTCTATATTTCTCACAGATTCTCCTACCAGTGGCTACCACTGCTGTTAGCTGTTTAGTGAAAACATACAAAAGCAAGTGAGATTAAATATTTAAGGATATTATTATCCTTATGGAGCATAATGTCAATTAACATCATTTATAATGACTGATAACTGACATAATACTTCAGAGCTGTAAGCCACATGCAGTTCATTTATATCCTACTTAAACAGCAAAGCTTTTCCATTTGTAGTTAACGCTTTAGAAAGTCATATTGCACTGTACCTCTCCTGTCCCAGTCCATATGGGTTATGTAGCTCTGAGACCCTCTACACACTCCAACTCTCTTGCTACTCATGACGTTATAAATATCAGCAAAGCCATCACAGGAGGCAACCACCAGATATTTACCAGCACCTAATAAGTATATGAAAGAATTATGGTTATCAATGTGAAAACAAACACACATACAGACGTTTTGCAACATTGCACTAGACCCACTATTTCATTTGGGGACAAAAGATATTGAGTCAGTGATCATGAAAGATTATTTCACAGTAGGCCAGTAATAAATAAAACTTGTCATATGGCCTTTTCACTGATATTTTTGATTTCAAGACCACTGATCCTCTATAACAGAGAAAGAATAAGTTACAAGCCATACTTGATACTGCTGTTTATTGATGTGCAAATCAGAGCCAGGACGCGGTATCAATTAAAATGAAAAACACTTAAAGTTTATTCTAATAGAATACATCCATTCATACTAAACACCTCTTAGGCCATCATTTGCAAGGAAATGGCTATTAGAACGCTGGTATCAGTAGCACTAGTAGCAGAAGACATACTGACAGTGTTTACAGGCACACACAAAGTGTGTTACTCAAAAAAGAACTGCACATCTGACTGCCTAGCATTTGCTATTAAAAACTAATCCCATATGTGAACCTTCATGAATCTGACCAGAGCCAAATGTAATCGTTTTCTTGTGATTCATAAACACATTTGGTCCTTCATGTGCTGTGAAGTAAATAACATCCATCTCCTTTTAACATCATCAACCTTTGTCCCAATGATTCTCAGTATGAACACTAGCCGCTGCACTACCTGTATACTGTTTCAACATATCTATAGCAAAACGCTGAATTAAAACTAAGCTCACACTTTATTAATGGGTGTTTATACATATATATATTTGGAACTCTTGGATAGATATTATCCAGTACTGATGATTTATTTAATTTTAGCTCTTTTAATCCTGGTAGCATTTCTCTTTTCATAAATACCGGTATAATATTTGATCAATTTTCCCTATAATACTCTGCAGTTTCCAGCTAAATAATTAAGAAAACTTTGAATAGCACTTGCTATTTTCTTTTAATGTTTTATTTCTCCTTTACAGTTTTAACATATCCTAATACACATCACATCCTCAATCTTTTTCTGCTAGAAATACTAAAAGCACCTCTCCCCACTGATCTGCATTTTTCTGGAGGTGAATTTAACTTCTCTAATTTTTTGTATCCAATAGGATTTTATGATTTAGTAGATACTGGATATTCATCGGGCGGCACGGTGGTGTAGTGATAGCGCTGCTGCCTCGCAGTTAGGAGACCTGGGTTCGCTTCCCGGGTCCTCCCTGCGTGGAGTTTGCATGTTCTCCCCGTGTCTACGTGGGTTTTCTCTGGGTGCTCTGGTTTCCTCCCACAATCCAAAGACATGCAGGTTAGGTGGATTGGCAATTCTAAATTGGCCCTAGTGTGTGATTGGTGTGTGGGTGTGTTTGTGTGTGTCCTGCGGTGGGTTGGCACCCTGCCCAGGATTGGTTCCTGCCTTGTTGGCTGGGATTGGCTCCAGCAGACCCCCGTGACCCTGTATTTGGATTCAGCGGGTTAGAAAATGGATGGATATTCATCTCTTTTTAATTTCTCATATGCTTTTATAAATCATACTAAATGATAATTCTATACTTTTCGATATAGGTGCAGGGTAATTGTTAAAAATGAAATTCCAGCTTTAGTAGAGTTGTGCCCCATACACACTTTTGTTTAAAATTTCACATCAACAACCCTGACTTTATGCCGAACATTGGAAGTTCAATCAAAAAAGGAAAGTTTAAATAAGATGACATCCTAGGCAGTAAAATCTGAACTTGTTCCCTTGTCTTCACACTCTTTTTGTCATTTTTCTAAAAGGTTTTGAGATTAGGGTTCAATAGTTTTGTATAAATGAACACATCCACTTTGTCACCCCACCTCCCTGTGTTACAACAAAATCACACAATACAGTCCATTCTTTTCAGCCTCAGTAAAGAAACAGGTTGTGCTAATCAGAGGTCCAATTGATCAGCCCTGGTGACTGACGCTGATGCACCTGCTGCTGCAGTAAACAGCAGTGTTTAAATAGCTAAATGAAATGTGTGCCTTCC
The DNA here is from genome assembly GCF_016835505.1 of Polypterus senegalus. Classification (NCBI taxonomy): domain Eukaryota; kingdom Metazoa; phylum Chordata; class Cladistia; order Polypteriformes; family Polypteridae; genus Polypterus; species Polypterus senegalus. The sequence continues at coordinate 48,887,558 of NC_053171.1, read as the reverse complement.
ATCAGTCTTGTATTTAACAATTTACAAACACTATCATCAAGACACATTGTGATTGTAAGCTTACAAACCTGGTGAAAAGCGAATGTCTGAAATTACATCTTTTCGGTGATGAAATGAGACCAGGTCTTCAAGTGTGTCTGCATTTACTATAATGAAGCTTCCATCATTGAGGCCCACAGCCAGAGCTTTGCCATCTGGAGAAAAACTGCAACACCTGCCCCCTGTGAAGAAAAGCTACTGTTATAGTAACATCCTCAATCAATCATTCATTGTTTTATACAGCTGGCACCACCACTAAGTGTTTAGGGAAGCAAACAGGAATACAAAACAATTTAAACTGTTTTCTTATACACTATATAATTATAAATATCGCATTAACCAATTAAAATATAACAGAGTATCTTGCATGACATTCCTGTATTTATTGCGTAGGAATTACATGTGTAAAAAGAACATGAGAAATTTGACAAACGAGAGGAGTCCATTCAGCCTGTTTGTTTAGCTAATAGCAAAGCTGTCCCAACTTCACTTTTTCTGTCAATTTTCCATTTAACTCCATTTATTTACGTGTGTGTGCAATGTATACAGTATACACAGTACAACGAGGAGCCATACAGGTAACCAGTTTACTGCACTACAGCTTAGCTTTTCAAAATGGTGCACACTGATCTGTTTGTGGGAGAGTTGTGATTGCCTTTAAATATTTTTTCCATATTTCTCATTCTTTTGACCTGTCTATGTATGAAAAAACTAGCAAATCTATAAAAGCTCAAATACAAAAAGCATGAACAGTGCCTACTGCTTGCATACTGTACTATAATGTACATACAGTATAAAACTGCATATATGTCCTTTGATGTATGCAGCAAGCTGCTGGAAATGTTCTACCAGTCCATTGAAGCCAGTGTGGTGTTCTATACTGTGTTCTCTTGGTAAGCAACTTGAGCTCAAAAGAAGCACAGTACCTGAACAAATTTATCAGGAAAGCCTGCTCCATCACAGGACGAGCCCTGGAAACACAGGAAGTTGTTGTGGAAAAGAAGAAGATGGCAAAATTGAATGCCATAATGAAAAATTCCCTCCATCCCCTCCAGGAGGCACTGTCTTGGAGCACTTTTAGCCACAGGCTCATTCCACCATGGTGTGCTAAGAAGCATCTCTGGGGTCTTTTCTGCCCACTGCTATCAGGCAATTCAATGCTTTTTCTAAATGTACTGTTTAAGTTCAGTATACATTTATTTATTTATCAATTGATTGATTGATTGGCTGTATCCTTGTTTTTTGTGTTTCTTCTGTTGTATGCATCTGAATTTCCCTTCAAGATTAATGAAGTTTATCTAATCTAATCTAAATATACAAAGTCTTTTCAATACTTATGGAAATAATCTTCTGGTATGATGATATTCTCATATCTAAATGATGATTGACAATATTTTTCCCAAACAAAGGAAGTCTCTTTAATCCATCTATTATAATTTACTTAATTATGTAACTTAACCTTTCTGTACTTAAAGAAATTCTGACATTAGACGGTGTAGGCTATAAAACGCAGGCTCAGCATGTGCTTGATTTCCAAGTTGGTAAGAAATTGAAATAAAATTGAATAATAAATAAACTTGTGACCTGCTATTCTATCTCTTATTTATTTGCATATGTATCATGAACACATTACAACATAGTATGTTTTCACAGCTCTCAGGTGCAAAGTTTATTTGAACAACAGCAGTTTTAGGTTAAAGGCAGAGTAGTGACACCATGTGTTTTAGTGTATGGCAATTCATCTACTCTACATATATAAATCTAAGGCCTAAGAGTACAACGATTTTATGTGACTTTTTTGTCACTCTTTATATCGGCTTATTTTAAAACCTACATATACAGTATATGTTTGGTATCATTCTTTTCAGACTTTATCGAACTTTAATGTGATGTTAGATTTTCAGATTCTTATTCCATTTTTAAATTATAAACTAAAAAATATCAAGAACTCACGTCCCGCAATACGAGACTTTGTGGCAACAGATTTAACCCCACCCGGGGCCAGAAATAAAAGACAAAGAGTAGATGACAAAGACAGCTGCTGCACAGGCTTTTAAATGTTTGAAGCGCTGCGCGAGATACATTCCTGTACACACACACACAACACTTTTTGAGTAATAAGTAAATTGCAGTTTAAACTATACCTTTCTTAAGCTTTCGAACGGCCAGCATACAGTGGCTTGGAGAAAGATCCCAGATTCGAAGAGTTTTATCGTCACTGACAGTGGCACAGATTGGCAAATGAGGATGAGTGGCCAAACCCCACACCTCTCCTTCCATGTGACCCTGTCAAAAATGAAAAGCACACCTGTTCACTGAGAGGAGCTGTATAAAATTAATTTAACTAAACAAATTGAAATTTGATTCTGAAATAAAAGGATAAAACAAACTTGTAGAAATGGTGCAAGAGGTTTTATAAACTATCTTGCACTTCTAATGTTTTTAAGTATAAGACATTTCATGGATTATACCAGGTTTACTGAAAATCTGCACATTTCAAACGCATATCTCAAAAGCACAGTCTGTGGTTTGACTTTGAATACATTTAAAGAATAGGAAATACAGTATATGGAAGCAGTCGCCTAGCAGTACAGGACAGAGCAGTCCTCTAGGCAAGTAAACATTAAAGTCACTCCTATTTGAAAAGGAATTGACAAGCTACATCAGGCTGTTCTTATGTGCTAATGTAGAGGCCTCCTGGACCAGCAGATCTCAGGTAACAACAGACGATAAAACACATGAAAGAGGTTTACCTGAACAAGTAAAGTTATTGGTCCACTTTTGTCCACCTCTAGAATTTCTCCATTTTTAGTTCCAACCAAAATATGGCCATGACCCAATGATATGGCACGGATTGAAGGATTATCTTCAAGCAGCAACCCTAGAAAAGAATGTATTTCTGCTTTACGGAAGGTATTTCCTGTTTAAGGTATGGTAAGAAAACGGTTCTCTTTTTTAATTTATTCAATGTGTGTACTGGGTCATGGGACATTTCCCAGTAATCTTACTTGTTAAAACTGCCTAAGCTGGCTCTTTTTGATAAAGAGAAGCAACACTTCTGCTGAATGTTCCTCTCCTTATCATGAAGACAGTCAACCATCCCTTCAATTTTGTCCATGCATGCTCGTAATCTCGTACTTTCAGTGACTAAACAGACCTCAGACCATAGATGATAATGGGAAAGCTACTCTACTAGTAATACAAACATTTCTGAGAGTTTAGTTCTGGATTTACTACCACATAAAATATAAAGTCTCCAAATATGTTGCTGCTCCGCTAATTCATCAGTTAATCTCAAGATCACCTCTGTCTTTACTTGTGAACAAGGCCAATTCTTTACTTAAGCACGCTATGTGAATTTGGGCTCAAGCGGAACTTACATTTAACACTTTTCGAGAGATTAACCTATATTAACCTATTTGTAATAATTAGCACTTAATATTGAAGGACAACCTATTTTTTTCCCTGTATGGTATAATACAGGCATTCATTTTTTTTATATTCCACTGGCCTTAAATCTTTTCAATTACTCTATGAAGAATTTTCCATTCCGAAATCTTCCTTTTCCTGTACCTTCTGGTAAGACCTGCTGTTACAGTACAATACATTGCTCAGTCAGATTTAGATTTGTTCACCATACATATTTTATGCAGCAAAAAATTTTCGTATGGGTGAGACTGACTTTTAAGAATGTACTGTAGTTTTTGTCAGCTGCGTGGCCTGGTACCTTTATACATGACTTTGAGTGTCAGAATTATGGAATCTTGTTGCCAATACCCTAGAAACTGGGAAACTTTAAAGGAATACTCCACCCTATAATGATATTCTTTTTACATGTGGCTGACCTCATGTAGCTTGTTATGATGGCCAAGAAATTTTTTATTGCTTGTAGTTGCAGAACACAAAAGTTTCTCATAGAATATGTCTACAGTAAACAATACTAAAAATGCAAACAATATCAAATGTTAATGAAAAAATATTGTGTAACTTGTCACATAATCCACATGTAAAGTCATTCAGTCATAAATTCATAAGATCCCAAGTAAATGAATTATTACTAAAATATTGTTAAATAACTGACTTCTGTAAAACACTCTCAGAAACTAATATGGAACTCACTCAGAAAGCGAACATAACCATGAGATTATACATTTTTCTTGTCTAGTTTAGTGGTGGGGGAATTTATGACCTCTCTATTATCTGTAATTTTCTAATATATTTAATAATATGGTTTTCCTAATATTTCTGCTTTTGGATTTTTTCATCTCTCTTATTCATATATAATTGTATTTTTGTCATATTGTGCTGCACTTAACTTAACTATCTTAATGTTAATTTGAATTTCAATAACTAACTGATCACAAAAAGGTAGGAGGCAACTACTCCACACTAGCTCAAATAAAGCAAGTCATTCCATTCTTGCAAAGGATTTTCACCCAAGACTTGGAGGTAATAATTTTCATCACAATGTTAATATGAATGGGGCAGAAGTAGTCTGTTCGTGACTGCAAAGTAAGAACTGACCCTACAATAGGTGCAGGTCCATCATTGAGTACACTCACTTATAGTGGGCCGGTTTAGAGAGTAGCACACATGTTTGTGGAATGCTGGATAGAAAACTGAGCAGATGCAGAAAGAGCTTGCAGAGTACACATGGAATTGTAATCCATTACTGGGGAGCTGTGAGGCGGCAGCACTAACCACTGAGGCACTTGGTCACCCATTTTATATACTTCTGAATAGTTTCATGGGATAAGCACTTTTTAAAAGCAATGTATGTAATCACTCATGCCAACAGCCACTCTGTTGAAAAAGTGTAGCGGAACCTGTTTAAACCAATTTGGAGTCATGGGGTGTAAATGCACATTTCTACATTAATGATTCAGACATTAATGATTCATTTTTTTAGTTATTTAATGCCCTTTCTACACTTACAATTTATATTATGTGTATTTACTATATATTTCCACTTCATTGTTTAAATTTTTTGCACAAAATTTTAAATGTAGTTTGAAATTCCCAATAAACAAAGCAACATGCTGCCTTTGTGTGCAGTGGCTGGGAATATGAAGCTAAAATACATGTTAAAACAAAGCTTCTGATTTATCATAATAACAGCAGTTTTTATAATGTCTCTATTTTATGTTACTGCTTAAAAAAAAAGAAAAACTCCATGTCAGAAGTGCATGAATCCTTGAGCTGTATGTTGTCCTTCTCTGCTTCCAAGAAAGTCATGTACTGAATAGTAATCACCTCCACCCGGCCTTTACGATACTTAATATGAATTATTACCTTTAAGGTTTTTATTACACCATTACCTTAATGTGTACAATATATAGGGTGGTCCAGATCTAATTATGCAGATCCAGATCGTCTGGATGACTTTGATTTATGCGGGGACGATTCCAGTTCGGCGCAAAGACGATTCTTCATGTCGTCAGTTCGCACACTTCTCGATGGTCCGGGATTTTTCGGGTGATTTTCTATATAATAAACTTAATAAGTTATAGCGTCATCAATCTGAAAGACAGCTGATGATTTTACATGGATTATAGCTGAAGTCTAAAGTGCTGCAAACATTGTACAGTGACATTCTCCCTTTTCAGGTACTTCTTTAGATCTTCTGCTTTTCTCAATAGTGTTTTTGATTTACACAGTAATAGCAATTGTTTACATACATGCAATGATAATATAATGGTCTAAATGAAATGTAGGATGCATACTCATTTGTTATATTGCAGTCATTATGCAACTGAATGTTTACAATTATTAGTATATGTGTTAAATACAAAATGGGTTTACCTTAATATTGTAATGTATGGTTGACAGACATTTAACGTGTAAGCTACACCTCACATTTATGTAATTAACAAAGTATGCTCAAATATAAATGATTAGAGTGTATGCTACTGGGTCTGTATCGAAGGAATGACACTTCATAGGAGTGACATTAATAACGTATTAAAGGAGTGACATCTTATTGAAGTGACATAATGAGTCACCTACCACACACAACTGAAAGAACGCTTGCCAAAAAAATCTTTGTCGCATCACCTCCCACTTGGATGGTTGGTTGGATGGTTGTCACTCCTTTGTTATGTCACTCCTATGACATGTCACTCCTTTGAATAGGACCGATGCTACTGCATATGGTGAAAAAAGTAAGTGCAATATTTTGTGTGTGTTGCCTGGGCCAACAATATAACAGAGTCCTAAAGCTGCAATGTGTATGTGTATCCTTTCAGTTGGGGTTTCAGCATACAGAATCCCATTGCTTTAATTTGTGGTTTAATTTTCATCTTCTACTTCTTCTGAATGTTCTTTTCATTTATGCTTTTGGAGACACAAATTCTAAACATCCATATTAATTGACACCAAGCTGTGAAAGCACTGGATTTTAAATAGCAAGCCAATTATTATGCCAGCGATATGTTTTTCATATCAGTGAAATGTACTGAATTATGCTCTGGATAATATGAGTCTTCATGTGACTGTGCCTTCTCCGCACATTTTGTTTTTAACTTGCTGCTGTATGTTCTTTCTCCTCATTGCAGTTCTTTTAATTGAGTTTTGTCCACTGCATTGTATGACACACAATAATGTAATTAGTGCACTATTATGTTAAAAATCTTTATGGCATATTTCATATCTTATTAAGCCAGACTGGGTAAATAGATTATTTTATGCAGCATTGAGGTCAAAATGGATACTCTCACTATGTAATCTACTGTAAAGTGCTAAACTTTATAATGTAATTTCACCTGGCAAAATCATACTGTATATACCATGTTTGTGAAGAAATAACTTCAACTTGAAAATGCTAAACTTATCCTTTGACCACCTACTTTTGAATGCATTTTTAAATATTCTCAAATGCAGACAAAAGTGTGATATACCAAAATTAATAAATGTAGCAAACTGCAATAGTAAAATCTTTTATGAAATATTATCACTCCACAAACATTTTGAGCCCTATTTATATCTGATTGGTCTAGAACACTGTTGAACTATTTATAACCTGATAATGTTTGCTTATTTGTATTTAATTGCTGATGAATGTCTTAATTTTATTAATAAACTAGCAGCAGCGGCATAAAGTGTTGCACAAGTAAGTAATTTTAAGCTCTGGTCCTTCTGGCTTCAGTCTGTTCTGATGTTAAACTTGCTCTGGCCCTCAGTGACACTGGTGAAAAACTCATGGAAATAAAAAGAAAACAAAACCCAAGGGCGCCCCATGTTACAAAGTAGTCTATGTCTCTTTGTGACAAAGTGGAATATGTGTGAAAAAATTTGTTGAGATTTGGCCAAGGGTGTGGAATTATATAAAGAACAAACACACTCACACATATTGAGCTTTATATTTAAGATTATTAAGTTTTAATAAGCCATTGTAAGTCACTGCTTATTTTAGTGGGATGGCAGATGTATGGTACTAGTAAGCACGATAGAAGACAAGAGGATCTCTGTCTCCTCTGACCTGTTTTAGTTTGTGCAGTTATGATTTTTTAACACACTTACAAATTGTTAGAATCAATTCTGTGGAATACACTTCAGAGTACAAGGGTCCATACAAGTAATAACTTAATCTAAGATTTTGAGAACATGGGACTATTAATTATTATTAATTGTTTTCATCCTTTACGGAGGTATAGTATACTTTGATAACTCATGCATTAAACATAGGCTGTGATTTTGAGACAGGTATAGTTAGAATAGTATTTGTAGAGAAATGCAAAACATGTATGTTACAGTAAACATTGTTTCCTGACATTTGCATTAAATGCATCATTAGTAGGATTAGGCTGGAGATAAAATCGTAATGGAAAGTTAAACTGTGTATCTGGGCTTAAACTGGATTGCCTGATGCTTTCACAGCTGTATTGCAGCCTGTAGATATTTGTTAATGTGGTACCATAATTTCAGATTGCACGTCTGTCCTCTTCTATCCTTCAGTGCATGGAGATCTCCTAGTTTAGTTTGAAATACAAGCCTAAAGAGTAAATTGACAATGTTTTTACTATGCAACAGTCAAAGGAACAATTTTCATTTTATATTTTTTTTTCATCTTTGCTAAGAGTGAATACTTTTCACTTGGTGTCAAGAAAAATCTGAATTTTCTACTTTAACTATGAGAAGACATTACTATTCTTTAAATCTGACTTGGCCAACATTTAGAACTTCCTAATTGTGGTGTTAAAAATAAACACTTAACATTTTGGAAATTATATTTGCCTGGAAATTATTTATTCACCTTACATTTCTTTTCTATGGGTAAATTGTTCATTTATGGCTCAACTCATATGAGTCACAATCAAATGCGTTTCCCTCTTTGATGTTTTGTGTTTGTTTTGTTTCAGGCATAAAGTTAAACACCTATTTAGATGCACCTACTGTATACACATAACATTTATCATATATTACTAGCAGACACTACATCTCACTAATTTTTAAAGTGAGTATATTTGAAAATTAAATCAAACATGAAAATCTTTTGAAATTTAATGACACAATTGTTAAACCATAGTCATTCGGATGTGGTTTCCAATGCTAAATACAAAATAAATACTTAAGATGAAATAAAAAAAAGACTAATATCGCCTATTTGTGAAATTGTAGTTTATTTGACTAAATGGATCAAAATTAACAAATAGTAATATGGGTTTATACTGTCTTCTATGTGAAACAAACAGAATAAGACATGTTCAATTAATATATACTGTATCTCTAAATATTTTATATGCACCCTGTTTACCACCTCATACAAAAATAACGAGGTGGGGAGTTGTTATAAGATACTATTCTCAAACTGTTTTCATCCAATCAGTGCCACTGAGGGCAGGGACCACAGCATCAGAAAACACAATACAAGAAGCAGCCATCATGTTGCCTCAATTATTATTATTTAATATAGAGTAGATATAGTATTGAACGTTTTCCAGATCCATTTTCTGCACACATTTTGTCCCATACAGGAAGCCCAGTGGACAAAGATTATCACAGATGTAGCAGGTGCAAGGCAAAAATCAAGCCTGCTATGGACATTAGTGCAAAATACTGGATACTCGAATCATTGGCAACACTAACTTATTCTAAGTCAATATGGAGTTGTCTAAAAAATTAATGTTTAGGATGTGGGACCAAAACCAAAGCAACCAAAAAAAAAAAAAAACAAAATCATCCCTGAACATCAGTAAAACATGTAAACACAAAACAGACAGCAATCAGACTGGAAATCTAATTGTGGCTGCTTGAATTTTAAAGCAGCAAACAGAATGTGCCCATGCTAATTCAGCCACTCTGCTTTAATTGAGCTATGCTTTGTCATGGAGTGAGATGCTCACACCACAATCCATAACAGTCCAGTCCTTTGCACTGCGGCAGCTCCCAGTGGCTGGATTACAAAGGCCCTCAGAAGCCGCTCTCTTTACACTGTGAGCTCTAGGGGGACTTCAGAGCGCCCCCTGGTAATGTCAGCTGAGCTCTCTCTCTCACTCAGCATTGATGGGCCCCCTACAAGCTGCCAATATAATTGGCTTAAAAAAGCAATAAAATAAACACAATTTTTATTTTAAGAACTATTACATGCTAAAATTAGTGTTGTTTACTGTGATTATTTTTTTAGATGAGGAATGAATTCTACAGTTTTACCAGCAGCATTTGTTTTCCGCTGTTTGTGTGGGGAGTCAAATAAATTTCCAAACAAAACAAAGCCTGTGGTGCTCCCAGCACAAATGAGGAAATATATGAAACATTTAGTGAAGACAGGCTCAAAAAAGTGTGTTACTGGACAAACATACACACAAACAAAAATGTAGCTTTCTGTATTGGAATAAGTTATAATGTGCATTGATTGAAAACTAATTGTGCTCACTCGAAGCTAACTTTGGCCAAATATAATCAGTCTTTCTACAAATAAACATGTATTGAGCTGATGAGAATTTGTTTACTTGTTGCAAACATTTTGGTATGTACTACTTGGTATAAAAAGATTCCATATTACAGTATACTTTGTGAAACAGTGGCGAGGAGAATACTGTAGATCTTACTCCAGTTATACTTCTGTAACACTGCTGCTGCTATTATACTCTCCTTAGAAATCCAAGCAATACAAAAGAAGGGTTGCCATGTGAAGCTTGTACCTTTGGATCCAGGTGCAAGGACAGCTCGTTTAATAGCGTATGTTTTCAGACATCGTTCAAATGTATCATCCCAAAGAGCCACAACTCCATCTTTGCCACCTGTCACAAAGCCCTGAAAACATACAAATAGGTTTTAGCTGCACTTCAAGTCATGAAAGCAGAGCACACAGTCCTGAGAAGAACATAAGTACACATCATTAAGGGCACCTAAGTAAACAAGCTGACCCTGATTTCTGTACCTACCTGAAATATCAGCTTTCAGCATGGAAATGTATAGGATTCTTTCACACAAAGGTGATTTCATGTTAGGCAAGTCATATTGATCATTGACCAATTTTTTAACATGTTTTTGTTAAGAATAAACATTTCTCTCTGAAAGAGCACAATAACATTACTTGTTGATTTGTATTAACAATACTTATAGACCACAGAAAAATGTTGTTTCTGTTGTCGGTATTAGCATGTGTCACTTGGTGCCACTGCTCTACTGGCAAGCTGTTTGCCTGCCTATGGAAACGTTATCTCTGATAAAGGAGCACTGGAATCATTGTGCAGAAGGGTCCTTTCATCTGATTGGCCAGCCCAGCACTGACTCAGCTATAGAAAGGGCAGTAGGCTAGTTGGCCAAGTTCTCCGGGACTCTGACTGTGTCTGGTTAGTCTTATTCCTTTTCTGTAATCTTGCAGTGGTTCTACAATTAGTTGATGGTCAGATATTGTTGTGTTTTATTTATGTTAATTAGTTTCTACTTTGTTTTTGATGCATTTGAACAAATCTGTCTCCTAATATGTGATAGCTCTGTATTTCATAAGTGGTTTAATCTATTCTTGCATTTTACCTTGTAGTTTGTACAGTTTCATTATATTTCTGAGGTGGCAATGACAGATTGACCATCTAACTCTGTAAAGAGGATTACTTGTGTTCTGTTTTGTGTGTTGTATTGACACCATTTTATGACGACACCCATTGCACACCTAACCTAACCACATCTAGCCTGGAAGTGGGTCTCACTCTGAATTGACTTTCCCAACTTTTCTTTTATTTTTTCCCTACAATTTTTTTGGGAGCTTTTTTCTTGTCTTCTTAGGGAGTTAAGGCTGGAGCTGCCAAAAAACAGGCCCTGTTAAAGCCTATTGAGGCATTCCTTGTGTGATTTTGGGCTATACAAGAAATAAATTCTTGCTGTTGTTTTTGTTATCAGCAATGATAGCTGAATGCCATTTTCTGAAATCCATTGATTTCCCAATGTAAGTAATGCAAAGTTCATATTAGATAATTCTTCCTGCTTATATGATATATACATATATTTAAATTACATAAATTATGAAATTGTGTTATGGTAAGAGCAGATTAGAATGCCAGTACATCAAACAAAGTGACAAACACTCTAATTTATGGTTTCCAATTAACCCAAAGGCATCTCTTGACATTCTTTCTCCTGTGCTCTTAAACATATTTTAATTCTTTAGGGCAGGCAAATAAAAACAATGTTTTATACTTTTAACTGAACATTTTAGATTATAAGATAAAATTACTTTCATTCACATAGAGTTCAGTGTAAATTATTCAACGGCATTAACATTTCCAAATTGCATTAAGTTAATAATGATAGCTGCACACTTTTTATCATAATAAATTACAAAGCCATCCTTTACAGAATTTGTCTTAATTAACTTGCAAAAACATCAGTTCATTTATAAGTTAAATTGTCAAAGAGTCCCAGTAACTTACATGATTTACTACAGTAAGTAAGTAATGATCCTGAATAACGGATTGCTCCATTTCCTTTTATTTTCTCATCATCAAATAAAAATGAGAGCGTATTAATAATGTAATACAATAGTGAATAGTTCTTACTGTCAGTGCCTACCTTTTCTAACGCGTGCATGCTGAAGACAGGTCCATCGTGAGCCTTTACAGTTTTAATGAGATACATATCTCTCCAGATGCAGATGTCTCCTGTTGAGGTTCCTGAGAAAACCATCTCTTCAGTCCAGCCATATACAGCACACATCATTGTTTCGGTTTTTCCCATATTCCCTTTTCTACCAATTAGACCTCCACCTGGGACAAGAACCAACATAACATAAAAAATGTAAAAGCAAATTTCAAGAAACATTTCAATGCATTTATTACAGGCCCACATGCCTTAAATCATTCAATAAATCAATCATAAATGTTGAAACTTGGCACATTTACTTGGGCCCCTCCAGACTATGGGTTGAGAACTGAAGAAATTATACTTACCATTTCTACAGCAGAATATTTGGCTCACCAAAAGCATTTACTTCATCAGACACTGCTGGAGGCTGTCTGTGCTTACCATTTTCTGTAGGTGCACTGGGTAGTTCATTTTCACTGGCTGTGCAACACTCAGGTATAAGTACTGTACCTGCAAAGCTCAGGTGCTTAAAATGAGCTATGCCTTTCTGGGTACTTTCGGGTCTAAGATGAAAGGAGCTGCACAACCTCATCCAGGCAAGTTAAAGGAGGATATAAGAGGACAAACCTCACCCATAAAGAAAAGAAGAAGGGATTAGAATTGTGATTTTGCTTATTAAGAAGCCGTTGTAAAGGTAATTGTTACTAATAAACCTTGTATTTGCATCTGGGACTTGTTTCTGTGAAGTTGTGTCTGGGGTTTGGGGAGCCACAACACCTTCTACTGGTCACAATATGTTGGTAGGACTTGCAAGTAAGAATTTCTCTGTACTCTGTATATGTGACAGTGCTACTACTGCCACTACTAATACAAGCAAGTAAGAATCTCATTATACAATATACAAATTTAAATAAACTTGAACATTTGATTATCATTGTAATAACCTCTGTACAATGTCTATCTAAGTTCAGCGACAAGCTCACTACAGCTTGTTCTTGTCATGCTGTGTACACTCATGCCACCATATATTTTATATATATATATATATATATATATATATATATATATATATATATATATATATATATATATATATATATATATATATATATATATTAATTTGTTTCATATATGAAAAAATCACATTTAACTCTATTCATCTTTAATTGCAATGTGTCTGCTCAAGCCCATCTGTGACGATTTTGTTGACTCTAGGGCATTTGCTGATCCATCTGTCTTTGTGTCATCTGTAATCTAAACCCGTTAATTAGCAACATTTTTTATCAAATTTTTATCTCATTTAAAAAGAGTAAAGAAGTCAGCATTTTTCCCTTAAACACCCCATTCTCAATTCAAAAAATGTTCCTCACACCTGTTGCTTTCCACATTTCGGCCAATTTTTTAACCTGTCTGTAAAGTGAACTTTCAAGTGCCATTTATTTTAAGTTACTCACTGGACTTTCAGTCAGCGGCTCATGAAAAGATTTTTGATAATCAAGATAAATATAATAAGATGCCCCATGAGCCTGAGCCTAAGACAATGAATAGTATATTGTTATTATTGAAGTAGATTACCAATGTCTAAACCAGCAGTAACCGTCCACTAATAAGCACACACTTAATGGATTACATGTTGTTCAGTTGTGCCTGTAATAAAAGCTTGTATTAAACATCTTGTGATCTATATTAAATATTAGTCTGATGGTCCTTATTATACAACAGAACACAGTTTGATATAAATTTCTTCAGTATGTAATCATTTCTGAGAATGTGCTATGGGTTTATATACACATTACTGGCTTCACCAGATGTGCAATACAGAGTCAGGATTTCTGACCAATAAGCAATGCCCTAACACAAAGCTGATGACCTGAGTGAAAGATGTAGCATTTCGTGTCTGTTAACATGATAATACAAAGTACTGATTTAGACGCAGAGACCTGGGGCCTCATGTATAAACGGCGCGTACGCACAGAAACGTTGCGTAAGAACTTTTCCACGTTCAAATCGCGATGTATAAAACCTACACTTGCCGTAAATCCATGCACTTTTCCACGGTACCTCATACCTTGTCGTACGCAAGATCTCCGCTCGGTTTTGCAGACTGGCGGCACCCAGCGTCAAAGCAGTGCTACTGTTCCTGTGTGGTTACACCTTATTTTCCTGACACGGCTTTATAAATATACTGAAACTAACCGCATATTGTTTATTAGTGTAACGCATCTGATTGTAATTAACTTGTAACAATATAATGGTAGAGAGAACAGCCATAGTATTCCAAATACCATAACTGCTTTAGCGTTGTTACTCTCACTTCTTCTTCTTCTTTCAGCTCCTCTTGTTAGGAGTTGCCACAGCAGATCATCTTTTCAATATTTCTCTCACTGCACCACTCAGAGTATTTATATCACTGTATCTGAGTGTGAATCACAGCAGCAGCTGATCGGAAAGGGAATTATCGGTATACAGCTTCAAGGACACGCTGTCTCAGCCACTGCAAAATGTTTTAAAGCCTTTCCTGTACGGACCTTGCGGTTCAGAAACAGAAACGATATCATTTATAAGGTGAAATTCAGCAAAATATGTTTATTAAATTATACAGATAAAACTTTAACTTCATTTAAATAATCTATATTCTTCACTGGGAGTGTCGTTAAGGATAGAATAATTAAACATGTACTACGAAGATATTTCAATGTTCTTTAAACGTTTTGAAGAATCGGTGCTAAGCTTACAGATGGCTTAACGTCTATTACAGAGCTGATTGTATGGCGATCGGTTACTTGGGGAAAGAAAAGCACTGACTGCAGTGGCGGCTACGCCAATATATATTGAATATAAAACAGAAAGAGAAAATAACAACACAGCTAAAAACACAGCACAAATTTCGGCAAAAGTTAAATGCTTGTGTCATGAGCACGAGGCGGCTATGCAGTGTCCATAGCGGACGTGTGCATAAGCTACCTTACTGACGGTGGGCGAAGGAGCCACCGATTCTTCCTCTGCCCAGTGCCACCACAAGCCTAGAGCCGCCCCTGATTGTACTGCTGCAATAAATTATTTCATCGAAGTGAAACACATGTTTAATAACGTGCTTTAACTCCTATCATCATGAAAATGATATCACGTATACATCTCAGTATTTTAGTTATTCAGAGAACTGTAATATTACGAATGTAATTGATTCTGTGTCCAGTTGGAGGAAGAGAGCGGTTTAAAAGCAAGTAGTGATTCACACACATAGAGCACATAGAAGATCAAATACAAAACAAAGCATTTAATGTGCTACTTTAATTATGATGTGATTTGAGAAACTGGTTAATTAAACGATTTTAAGATGAAGTTTATGATGTTCTACTTTAATGACAAAATAAACTACGTGATTAAAGTGGAAATGTCGAGATTGAAGTTGACATTTCGTGCTTTTCCTCACTGTGTGCCTTTTTCTCTGTACCCTAATAAGCTTTCATATGACACTCAGACAGTGGGCTTACAACTCGGCTTTTCACGGCGACTTTGATATGTGACTTCTTTTTTATTTCCGGCACTGTGCGATTTGTGAATGTGAGCTTTCAAGTTTCTCCAACACGCTATGTCACTCGATCAACTTCCTTTTGTTGATTATACCACGGTTTATTTGAACAAATAGTATGTTTTTCATTTGCCTCCACTTGGTATTCGCTGAAATTCTTATATTTTCCCCCGTGCTTTTCCCATTGTCTTTTCACAGAAGGCTGAGCTTAAGGGCGATTTATATTGATTTGCATATTCAAATAGGCGTAATTCTGGGAGGATTTGGGGCGTTACATAAAGCGCGTGCACGAGTGTTTGTTTTCACGCTGATCGGGATTTATGTAGCGGAAGAATGTGGAAGTTGGAGTACGCACAGATTCCTGCATCTGGATTTTTCTGTGCGTAAACACATTTCGGCTTTTGTGCTTACGCCATGTTATAGTGCGAGTTCTACGCACGGCGTTATACATGAGGCCCCTGCTGTTTGCCTGGAGGCAAAGTAAGCTGTGAATTGTTGCATGTAGGGATTGCGTCATTTTACTGTTGATACAGTGGATAACATGACTCATAACATAACTAATAAATCTGAATAATTGGGCACCAGAATTTTAAGAAAAATTACAGTGCCACAAAGTATTACTCTGTATTGGCACAGTGTAGCACTAAACTTTCCCTCAGCAGCCTTTTAAATAAAACATAACAACTAACACGTTTCAATGGCTTAGCTCAGATAGCTTGGAAGTCATGAACGAAAACCGAAAAAATATGCAACAAAATGAGAAAACTCTCTTTCAACAGTACTTTTACAACTCATTAGGAACATTGAAATATTTGAATAGCTTGGATGTAGTGAATCAAAACATTTTGTAAAACAGTAATTCTAAACTAATGTAACAAAACGAGTAGACACATATGCTTCCAAAATAATTTAAGAGCTATCCATACCTGTTTTGTGCCAGAATTTAATATGCTTTATCCCAGCCGTTACAAGTTTGTCTGGAATGTATGGATTTATCTTGATGACAAAAATTTTGTCTTTACTTCCCCTGTTAAGAACACAAAATAATGGCAACGGTTGTTACTTTGAAAAACCTGGCAAACACAAAGATCTGTTTTAACAAAAAATTACAGTACAATGACTAATTTTTTAAATTAACCTTATTTGTGTCCTCTTTCTAACTTCATCCCAAGGATTTTTTGGAAGAACTACTGTCTTTGCAAACATGAAAACATTAGAGCAGTTTTTATGAGAACAGGCCATTCAGCGCAATACAGCTTTTCGATGCTATTCACCTGATTTCTCCACTAGAACAATTTTGATGAGAACAAGTTAGTCATAAATGGAAGTGTCAGTCTTAGAAAAACATGCACACATAGCGTAAATTTTTCAAATATGAATAAGGCTAGGTATAAGAACCACTGCAGTTTAATAAATCACTTTCATACTATTAAATTAACAAAACAGATTCGTGTAAAATGTAGCTTGCACTATCCTACAGACAATAACAAATGATTGAAAACAATCCATGGAGTATAAAAAATAATAAGCACCAAAAGCTGATTATCAGATAGATAGATAGATAGATAGATAGATAGATAGATAGATAGATAGATAGATAGATAGATAGATAGATAGATAGATAGATAGATAGATAGATACTTTATTAATCCCAAAGGGAAATTCACAAATTCTTACATTCTGCCTTATTTTTGTTCTTCTTTTAAATAATACAAAAATGTAGAATAAACTTCTGTATGAAAAATGTGAAAGAACTCTGAACCAGCTGGTTGTGTTATAAATCAGTAAACTATTTCCTGGTACACTTAACACACTTTTAGTTGTGTTAAAGTTTAAGTTTGACCTTACTGTCATATGTAGAGAATATAGTAACATTCATTCTTGTGATTGTGACATGCAACATGCTGACACTGTATGCTGCTGAATTTGTACAGATCAGCTTTTATGGACTAAAATATATGAACTGCACAATTCTAGCATGGGTGGCATGGTGATGAAGTGGTAGCACCACTGCCTCGCAGTAAAGGTAGCCCAGGAAACCACGTCCTGGGTCGTCCCTGCATGGATTTTGCATGTTCACCCCCTGTCTGCGTGGGTTTCCTCTGAGTGCTCCAGTTTCCTCCCACAGTCCAATATCATACAGTTAGGTGACCTGGCATCACTAAATTGTCTGTCGTGTTTGGTTGGGGTGAGTGTGTGTGTTTGCCCTGCAATGGACTGGCATCTTGTTCAGGGTTTCTTCCTGCCTTGGTTCTCCATACTGGCTCAGATAGGCTCCTGCAACCTAGTTCAGGTCTAAGGGGGTAGAAAATGACTGACAATTGTAGCACTTGTTATTCATAGTCCATTTTTATTGCTTGCTTCATGATGCTGAATTTCTAATGCTAAAGAACAATACAGTCATAGATTGATTCGTGCTCATTCAACGTGTGCCAGGACCAGTCCTTCTTATATCCTACAGTCAAGAGGTGGGCTGCAGAATTCTGTGATGGCAGGATATCTCTTAAAGATGACCCAACTAGTGGTTGTCCACAGCAACAGAACAATAAGTAGCCAAGTGAACTGCTATGGAGCATTAATGAGTAAATGTGAATGATACAGCAGTTACTATGAAGAATAGTTATGGGTCAGCTGAAACCATTTTTTATGGAAAATAAGACGTGACCAAGGTCTGTACACATTCATGTCCCCAAATGCCAACCCTTGAAATCAAGATTGTTCACACCTAGTGACCCAAAGAGAATCCTGAGCTATGGGGTCAGACTGGAAGAAATTCAGGAAATAACCTTTTACACATCACTATGGCCCAGAGTCCACACAACAATTGACATAAAGGAAGTATAATGATTGGAGGTCAAAGACAGTGCTATAAAGATCAGGACTCTAGGTGTTTTTTGGGTTTTCAGGGCTATCATGATGGCCCATTCCAATAACTATATGTACTTGTGCACCAATATCAGTTACCTAAACCATGGAAAGAACCTAGCCTGAGATG